>NC_142025.1:21856752-22189802 GCF_049901735.1 Notechis scutatus
GTCTGCCTGGTGTGTCCGTCAAGACCAATACAACACTGGCGACGAGGGTGGGATGTCAGAAGAGACACCCAGGCAAGAAGCTAAGTCACTGAAGAAAGAGCTGAAGCCACAGAATGTCTGGAGCCGCAGACAGTCTCTGCGCGCGCCAAATTTAAAGAGCCTCCTCAGCAGAGGAAAAGAAGTCTCCCTGAGCTGAGAAGAAAGTCTCCCCGAGCTGAGGAAAAGAAGTCTCCCTGAGCTGAGAAGAAAGTCTCCCTGAGCTGAGGAAAAGAAGTCTCCCTGAGCTGAGGAGAAAAAGTCTCTCTGAGCTGAGGAAAAGAAAGTCTCCCTGAGCTGAGGAGAAAGTCTCCCCGAGCTGAGGAAAAGAAGTCTCCCTGAGCTGAGGAGAAAGTTACTGCCTGACAGGCACTCTAGCCTCCCATGCGAAAGGCACCCCTGTTAGCGCTACCAAAAGCGCAGAAGTCTGAAAAGCCTCCCCAGTCGAGGAACAGACGTCGCCTCAAGGCCCGTGAAGGCTGGCGAAACCCCCGTTGGCGCTACCAAAAGCGCAGAAGTCTGAAAAGCCTCCCAGTCGAGGAACAGACGTCGCCTCAAGGCCCGTGAAGGCTGGCGAAAAACCCCACCCGTGGGCGCTACAAGAGCGCAAAAGCCTACAGCCTCTAGCAGAGGTCCAGATTTCGCCTCAAGGCCGTGAAGGCCGGCGAGACTACACTTCCACCCCCCACCGATCCGGCCGCTGTTACCGTCGCTGCCGCCGCGCCGCGACCCGACAGCCGCTCCCGCTAAGGACGCCGAGCGCCTCCGCTGCAGCCGCTCCCGCCCGAGGACGCCGCTGCGGCCTCCGCTCTTCAGCCGCTGCGCCTCCGCTCTTCTGCCGCCGCCGCGCCTCCGCTTTCCGCCGCCCGCTGCTGCCGCCCGCCGCGCCTCCGCTCTTCAGCCGCCGCTGCCATCCGCTCTTCAACCGCCGCTGCGGCCTCCGCTGCCGCCGCCGCCGCGCCTCCGTTTTCTGCCGCCGCTGCGGCCTCTGCTCTTCAGCCGCCCCGCGCCACCGTTCTTCAGCCGCCGCCGCGCCATCCGCTCTTCAGCCGCCGCTGCGCCTCCGCTACCGCCGCCGCGCGTCATCCGCTCTTCAGCCGCCGCTGCGCCTCCGCTGCCGCCGCCGCGCTGCCTCCGCTCTTCAGCCGCCGCGCGCCTCCGTTCTGCCGCCGCCGCGCCTCACGCTACCGCCGCCGCCGCGGCCTCCGCTCTCCTGCCGCCACCGCGGCCTCCGTTCTGCCGCCGCTGCGGCCTTCGCTGCCGCCGCCGCGGCCTCCGTTACTTCTGCCGCCGCCGTCGTAGGAGCCTCCACAGCCGTCGCCTCGCTCCGCCGCCGCGCCGCGCCTCTCCTGCCGTCACCGCGGCCTCCGTTCTCCGCCGCCGCCGCCGCTGGCATCCGCAGCCGTCGTCTCTCTCCGCAGCCGCCGCGCTCTCCGCTGCAGTCGCCTCCCGTCCCGGCCATCGCCGCCGCTGCCGCCTCCGCCGTGGCCGCCGACAGCCCGAGCGCCTCCTCGACTTCCACCGGCTGCCGAGCGATGGGCCTACTGCGGGTGCAGCTCTTCGTGGGCCTGCTGCGTTCAGCTCCAGGCCTTTCTCCATTTCAGGCTTTTCACCATTGTGGACATGGGTGCAGCCATTGGCTCTGCAGAGATGCAGATAATAAAAATTCTCCCTGCCCCCCTTTCCAATGGCTCTGGGGGGATGGATCCGGTATTTAGGGGGAGGGGGGTGTCAGGCGTTGAACAAGGAAGTTCCATGCACCCACCTCCAGGGTCTCTCCCACCTTGGCTTGTCTCCCTTGTCATTAGCACTACACCCCCCAGGGGGGCGAAAGCTAGGTAGGTGGGAGGTTGGATGTTCTTGTCCCAAGGGGGGCCAGGAGAGCACAACGAGCCTCCAGCCTTAGGGTTCAGGCACCTCTGCCCTACCCCATGCAGGCGGTCACCAGACAGGTTTATTCACCATCTTATCTGGTTCCCCTTCTCAGGCTCCTGCCTTGTGACAGGTGGGGTGCCATTTTTTGTGCAAGCCACAGCTAGACCTGCCATCTCTACAGCGTTGGTTCCAAGGCAGGCAGCTGTCAGTATTTGACCCACAACCCTTGGGATGTGGGGCCCCTACTCCGCCACAGGCGGGAGGTCACCTGGGCAGGGTTGCTTGCCACGTTTGTCAGGGTCTCCTTCCCAGGCCAGGTGCTCGTCCCTGGCCACTAGTTCAATTTCCTCACTAGTTCAATTCCCTGGTTATACCATTGTATTCCCAAAAGGCTGGGCAGCGCATGTCCTTAGCTAGGGGAAAGGGGTGTTGTGTCCCTGACTAGCTAAGTCTTCAACCTGGTCCGCATTTTGAGCGGGACCATCTTACTGTTCCCATTGGTTGGTGCCGTTTGACAGCAGACTATATAAGGAGCTGTCAAACGGCATCAACTGGGGCAGTTGGGGCTCCGGCTCCAGCCAGCCGGCTGCCAGCCCAGCTGGGCAGCCACGTTAATCTGTTACTGCTTCAAATAAAGAAACGTTATTCTTCAGCTCCTGTGTCTGCCTGGTGTGTCCGTCAAGACCAATACAACACCTTACAAGTGTGTTCAGGTACTGCTTGCTGGTTTAATTTAGTTAGAAGAATGTGTGGAGTGATGGTATTGAATGCTGAACTGAAGTCTACAGAGGACCCTTGCGTACGTAGTTGGAGATTCAAGGTGTTGTAGGATGTAGTACAGAGCCATATTAAGATGCAGTATATCTACCTACACCTGAAGCAGCTTTAAGAGATAATTTGACCAGGACTGGAAAATCTTTCCAAATAGTTTGCTCATTACTGATCTATTTATTTATTTATTTATTTATTTGATTTGCCAATTGTTTACAAGATAATAAGTATAAGTGTATACATAGTTGTAAATACATGAAATGGGTACATATAAGAAAAATAAAAGAATAAGAGAAACAATAGGACAGGGACGGTAGGCACGATGGTGCGCTTATGCACGCCCCCCTACAGACCTCTTAGGAAAGGGGTGAGGTCAATAGTAGACAGTCTAAGGTTAAAGTTTTTGGGGTTTGGGGAAGAGACTACAGAGTCGGGTAGAGTATTCCAGACATTGACTATTGCTGAAGTCGTATTTCCTGCAATCAAGTTTGGTGCGGTTTACTTTGAGTTTGTATCTATTGTGTGCTCTTGTGTTGTTATGGTTGAAGCTGAAGTATTCATTGACAGGTAGGACATTGCAATGTATGATTTTATATACCATGCTTAAGTCAGACCGAAGACGGCGTAATTCAAGGTTTTCTAGTTTTAGAATTTCAATTATATGTAGATTATATTTCAATTATATGTAGATTATAGTTTTAGAATTTCAATTATATGTAGATTATATCTACATATAATCCATCCTTGATCAATTATTGATTACATGGCTGCCTGAAATAGTTTACAATGTTTACTGAGGTGCATTACAAAAATAAAACTTTACAATAAAACAGCAGTAATAAAGTATTAATAAAATCACTAGTATCAATTAAGCTTTGATCTTAGTCAATTAGAGAACAATGAAATCAGACACCAGAACAAAACAACCAAGCCCATTCATGATAAGGTTTATTTTTAGAAGTGGATTTTTAGAGCTCTTATATTGGTGATCTGTTTCTTGGCGCTACTCTTCCTATAGATAACAGCAGCAGCTAAGAAAAGATTAAACCATGCGACATACTGCTTGAAGTCTTCTAACTCTGCCTATGGTTTGGTTATTTGTTTAAAAATATATAGAACTGCCTCACTCCAGAAGTAAAAAAAAAAAAAGAACTGAAAAAAGGGTTTGTAACCACATAAATCTAAAACTTCCCCAGCTTAATGCTGAAACACACATTCAGAAATAATATAAGACATAAGACATAAGAATTTATTTGTCATTACACTCGCAAGCGGGTGCAACGAAATGAGGTGCTCTTCCACAAGTAAAACTGGACAAACACCACTAAAAAAGAAAAAAAAATTAAACTAAACACAACCAACAATACAATAATCTCTATACAATTTAAAAATGTAAATACCCCACTACTCTCAGCCATTAGACTCCACAAAAATCTTATGACCCTGCATTCAGACTCAAAACTGCACTTGGATAAAAACTGTTCTTAAATCTGGTCGTCCTTGTTCTTAATACCCTGAATCTCCTTCTCGATGGTAATAGTTCAAAGAGCTGATGTCCCGGATGAGAGGAGTCATTCAATATGTTAAGTATCTTCCTCTTACATCTATTCCTATACAGTTCTTCCAAAGAGGGGAGTGAGCAGCCAATGATGTTTTGGGCCATCTTGATCACCCTCTGAATTGCCTTTTTCTCTGCCACTGTGCAGCTCGAGAACCATACACAGAGACAGTAGGATAATATACTCTCAATTGAACTCCGATAGAAGGTAGTCAATAGACTCTCAGCCAGTTGTTGTTTCCTAAGAATCCTTAGTAAATACAACCGTTGTTGTGCCTTCTTAATTAAAGCAGCGGTGTTTGCACTCCAGGTCAGGTCATTTGTAATGATGGTCCCGAGAAACTTACATTCAACCACCTGTTCCACACGAACTCCCTCTATATACAGTGGCTGAATGTCTGAATGTATACTCACCTCATCTTACAAAACAGGCCTTCAAATATTTATTAACTTTCCTGTCTGTATTTAATAAAATTGCTATATTAGACACACAAATATAGCACTTAGCACTTAGACTTATATACTGCTTTATAGTGCTTTTCAGCCCTCTCTAAGCGGTTTACAGAGTCAGCATATTGCCCCAAACAATCTGGGTCCTCATTTTACCCACCTTGGAAGGATGGAAGGCTGAATCAATCTTGAGCCTGGTGGGATTCGATCTACCATATTGCAGGCAGCTGGCTGTCAGCAGAAGTAGTTTGCAGTACTGCAGTCAACATATACTCCAAATATAAAACTAAGCTTCAAATCGCTCTGTTAATATCTGTTATATTTAACACTAGAAAGGCCAACAAATGGCTTCCAGTCTCCTATAAAATTATTGTGATGACCCAGGGCATGACACAGAGATAATACGAACAGCTGGCAGTTCAAACTGGCCCTTTTGTGCTCCAAATTTCCCCCAAACGCTCCCATGTTACTGACAAGTCCCTGAGCAGGGTGATAATAAACCCTCATACTAACCTCAAGCAGCCTCTGATTGCAATTAGTCCAGCCCAGCGCTGTCTGCACGAAGGCTACACAGCAATAAATCACAAATGTATTTGGTAAAACAAGAACAAAGCAAGAAATTCAGGGAGCAAAATATCCAGATAATCAGTCCAGAACGCCACATTCAAACATCAGCACACAATACTTTCGGAACTCAGCGTTTGTTTTCAACAAATGCCCCTCCCCACAACATCTCCTTAAGTTTCATTCCCCAAGTGTGCCTGGTGAAACTGGGTGGGGCACTCTCCTCGTGAGTGGCCTGCTCCATCTGAGCTGATCCTGTCTTCTCTGCACTCTCCAAGCCTTTGCATCAGTTCTTGCCCCTCGTCTAAGCTCTGTTCCTACCTGCCTGCAGGCCTAACTAATTCCGAAAAGTCTTGCCTGGATTGACTCTAACCTGACTTCTTTTCTCCTTTCATTCAATTGTGTCCAATTCTCATACTGGACAATTCCTGCAGTTTTCTTTGCAAGGTTTTTCAGATGCTTTCTGCTATTACAAATTCTTTCTAGGGCTGAGAGAAAGTCACCCAGCTGGTTTCTTGCCTAAGGCCAGTCTAGAACCCATAGTCTAGTACTGGTTTCTAGCCTAACCATTACACCAAACTGGCTCTCAGATTTGATGGCCATAAGTATATATAATTATTAGTTTATTGCTCCTGTAGGGCAAGTACAAAGGTATTAAGGCCTGATGGTAGAAAGGTTCTATATAATTAATTAGTTAGGCTGCTTTACTATTTTTACAATTTTTATTTCTGGTCATATTCATTTTTAAACAATAGCAAACCACCTGTAATTTTATAAATGCATGAATTAATGAACGATTGAATGCATGTCAGGAATTAAGATATATGTGATCCATGCATTTATAATGGAGAAAAAACCCTAGACTAACTTCTGGATTTCTTCTCATATTAGTTCATATCTTGATCTTTATTCTATTTACTTCTTCACTCAATAGAAGTAGGAATGTTACAGAAGGATTCAGTGTTAACCACTTTATGATATTACATAATTTCACGATTTCACTTTTGAGTTATTAAATTATCAACAACTCAGTTGATTTGAATGCCATTTGTTCAGTGATTCTATTTATGTCTCTTAAGGAGGAAACAGCACTGGGCACTTCACTTGGGTTATTTACCAATTTATTTTTCTTTAGCTTAACTTTGAACTTATGAAGAGTTTGTGATCTATTCCACAATCAACACCTGGCCATTATTGAGCTCATTTACCTTTGTGTAGTCAGTTTCATTTCTGTGTACTCCCATCTGGTGATATCCATGTATAGAAGTGTCATTTTGAAGTCAGTCATGTTGAAGTCAGTGTTAGATATGAAGAAATAATGGGAGTGGCAGAAACTGATGTCACTCTCCTCTTCATTTTGGTTTCCTAAGTCATATATGTTAGGGATAACATTGGTTACCTAACTTAGTTTGGGTAGAATAATATATAAACTATGTTAGTTAGTTTAAGTGTATGTATCACTTTAAACTGTAGACCAAGTTTTTGGATGCGGTTGTAAAATCACCATAAGAGGGAGCAAGAGAGCTCACTGTTTGCTCGGCTTTTACTGGGATGCTGACAATGAAGGATTGATGGTGATAAACTGCGTGTTTGCTGAAAGAAGAAAAGGGGTTTGATTTTTCTTCATATCTTTGACTGCAAAAGAGATATATCACAGGACTGATTGATTGTAAGTTTACTGACCTCTTTTTCGACACTAGACTTTGCAAACTGAATAACCCCCGGATGGACTGAACTTAGTGTATGATATATGGACTGTTTTGACTATGCTATAACTCTTGCTGGAATAAAAACTATTTAACTTGCACAGTGTATCTGTCTTATTGAGTGTAAGCTACTACAACGTTTTTTGTCTCACATATCTGCCTGTCTGCTAGACTGCCGTTGCACGTTCTGCTAGGGTGTATATCCCTAACACTGGTTATGGGCCCAGGTGCACAGTCAGACTAACCAGGATAACAGGCTTATATTAAAGTGAGAGTTTGTGTAGCAACACAATACTGTAAACAGACAGCTGTGTTTTATTAATTATAGTTTTCATATCCAGATAAAGATGGCACAAGTCAATTTACAAAGTTTGTCTCTAATATCCAAACTGGATGGAACAAACTATGTTTCATGGTCTATGAAATGCAGCCTACTTCTACGAAGAGAAGGTTTGTGGAATATAATACAAGACCCACCAGAAGTAGATGCATGGGATCCGGAGGATGAGGAAGATGCCCAGAAAATACAAGAATATAAAGTGAAGAATGAGCAAGCTCTCTGTATAATAGGACTGACTCTCTCTGACCAGCAACTTGTCCATATTCATGGAGAAGAAACAGCTGCGAAATGTTGGGAGAATTTAAAGAAGATTTATGTTCGAGACAGTGTAGGAGCACATATAAATCTTACACGGAAGCTGTTTAGAACACATCTTCAAAAGAATGGAGACATGCTGAATCATATAAACTCAATGAAGAGAATTTTTCAAGAACTGCATGAAAAAGAACTTATCTTCACTGAACTACATCAAGTTTATATAATTTTGTCTTCGTTAGATAAGAGCTACGATGACTACGTAACTTCACTTGAAGTGCTGCCAAAAGATAACCTTACATTAACTGACATTACTGGCAGATTAATTGAAGAAGCCAGGAGAAGGCTTGAAAGGGATCAACTCAGAAGGGAACAACCACAATGTGAAGAAGAGAAAATATCTTCGTCAGCCTATACAATTAGAAAATGTTTTAATTGTGGAAGAAAAGGACATTTGGCTAGATTCTGCAAGAAAGCAAAAAGCCAAAAAGCCAGCCAGAATGCTAAAATGCATCAAAGGGATAAGAAATGCATAGAGTTAGCCATGTATAGCAACGAAACTCTGAATAGTAATTTATGGGTTGTAGATAGTGGAGCATCGCACTGCATAACAAAAGATAAGAAGAGATTTGTTAAGATGTCCACAAGTTCACAGCAGATATCGTTAGCTAATGGATGGAAACTTAGATCTAAAGGTGAAGGTATAGCATATTGTTCTTGCATAAAAGAAAATGTAAAAATGTTATATGTATCACAACTTAAGTTTAATTTGCTTTCGGTTAGAGTTTTGGTTAAACTAGGTTATGTAATTACCTTTAAGGGAGACAATTGCATAATTGAAAAAGAAGGCAAAAAAGTGACTGCAACTTTAAAAGGTGAATTGTATGTGTTAAATGATAATTTAGAGGTGGCTAACACAGTTTATAATAATGTTAAACCTCATGATGAGTGCATACATTTGTTACACAGACGTTTAGGGCATATAAATTTTAAAATGCTTAAACAAACAGTAGAACTATCTAAGGGTATAAAATTGAAGCCTTGCAATAAGTATTTGCACTGCAATGTATGTAGTGAAGAGAAAAGCAAAGTAAAACCAGCAAATAGAGTTAATGGATTTAAAACCAAAGAGCCTCTAGAGGTAGTATTTGCTGATATTATAGGTCCTAAAAAACCAAGCGTGGGAGGTGCTCATTACATACTAAGTATAATGGACCATTATTCCAGATATGGTTTCTGTTATCTAATGAAAACCAAAATGGAAACATATCAGAATTTCTTTAATTGGCTTAAATTCGCAGAAAGAAAAACTAAAAATAAATTAGTAACTCTTATCACTGATAATGGTACGGAATTTATAAACAATAAATTCCAAAATAAACTGAAGATGGCAGGTGTTGAACATAAAAAGTCTGCACCATATAGGCCACAACATAATGCCTTTATTGAGAGACGAGGCCAAACATTACAAGCAATGGCTCGTAGTATGCTGTCAGATTCAGGATTACCTGAGAATTTGTGAGGAGAAGCAATAATGTGTGGTAATCATATATTGAATAATGTTGTTAACTCAACAACTAGTGAATTACCATTCACACGGTGGCATGGCAGAAAACCTGACCTTAGCTACATACACACATTTGGAGCACCAGCATGGGTGCATATCCCTACACAACTGAGAAAGAAAGGGCAACATATGGTTAAAAGGTTATTTTTTGTAGGTTATGAATCTAATCACAAATCATACAGATTCTGGGAAAAAGGTACATCTAGAATTTACTGTAGCGCTAGTGCACAGTTCCTAGAACATGTAGGATGGGAAAAATTGGAGCAAGATTCAAATAAGGAAGTAATTATAGAACCCTACAAAAGACCAGAAAAAATCAGTAATAAGAAGAGTACAATTAAAGAGGAAGTACAGGAAGAGCATATAGGACCAGAACAGGAAGAAATACCAGAACACGAAGAAATAGATAATCAGGAACAGGTAGAACATGAAAGTCCACCTGTAAGCCCTGTAATACCTAGATGTTCTACACGTGTAACCAGACCACCTGATAGGTATCAAGCAAGTGTAGTTTGCCTAGTTAGTAAAGTTCCAACTAGTGTTGAAGAACTTAGGATGTATCCTGCAAAGGATCAGGAGAATTGGCAAAAGGCAATGGAAAAGGAATTAAATTCATTAAAGGAAATGAAAGTTTATGAAAATGCCAAATTACCTCCAGGTGAAAGGTCCATTGGTTGCAAATGGATATTTAAGTTAAAAACTGGTAAAAATGGGACTGTTACCCATAAGGCTAGGTTGGTAGCTCAAGGATTTAATCAAACTGCATGTGATTATGATGAGGTATTTGCACCAAATTTAAAGGCAACAACCTTGAGAGCAGCTTTAGTGTGGGCAGCTAAGAAGAATCATATTATAAACCATTTAGATGTAGAAACTGCCTATCTGCATGCACCATTGCAGCACACTATATATTTAAGGAAACCAGTAGGTATAAAGGATGATAAAAATAATAATGACTGTTGGAAACTGAAAAAGAGTCTCTATGGATTGAAACAATCTGGTTATGAATGGAATCAATATATTGTAAAAGAGTTAAACAATATCGGATTTAAAGCAGGTTTAGCTGATCCATGTTTATTCAAGAGAGAGACAAATGGCATAGTATCATTATTATTGTTGTTTACAGATGATATTGCTTTAATAACGAAGACTAATAATGAAGCTACTGAGATAATATCATTATTAAGTAAGAGGATAAAATTAAAGCATTTAGGAGAAATAAGACAGTATTTAGGATTGACAATAAACAAAACCAATAGTGGCTTTAAGATATCACAAGAAGATAAAATATACCAATTGCTAAAAATGTATAAAATGGAACTTTGTAAACCGGCAAAAACTCCAATGAGTCAGGAATTTTGCAGAACTGATGCTCAAAGTTCAAAATTTGATAAGACTATTTATCAGTCATTAATAGGTAGTTTATCATATATAAGTAATTGGTCAAGGCCAGATATTGCTTATGGCGTTAATCAATTGGCGAGATTTAATGCTGAACCAAATGAACGTCACTGGCAAGCGCTAAAGCGTATATTAAGGTATCTTAAAAAGACAATGCACTATGCATTGTATTTAGAGCCAAAAGATTATTTGATTTTAAGTGCATATGCTGATGCAAGTTTTGCAACAGATATAAAAACTAGGAAATCAACGTCAGGTATGGCTATACTATTAGGTAAAACACTGATTGGTTAGAGGTCAATTAGACAGCAACGTATAAGTATTTCCACAATGGAAGCAGAATTTTCATGTTTATCATTATTATGTACTGATTTAATTCTGTATAAACAGTTGTTGTTAGATATGGGAATAACTGTTAAGGATGCCATTGTAGTTTATGAGGACAATCAAGCAGCCATACGGTTGGCTACAGATATTGCTGTAAAGACTAGATCTAAGCACACTGACCTTAGATATTTGAATGTTAGACAATCTGTGAAAAATGGTCTGATAAGATTGGAATACTGCATAACTGAAGAAAATTTCGCAGATGGATTTACAAAAGCCCAAGGTGCAGTAAAGCACAAGGAAAATTGTGAAAACTATGGGTTGAAATTGTAAATAGATATATATATTATTATATTACCCAAAAGGGGAGAATGTTAGGGATAACATTGGTTACCTAACTTAGTTTGGGTAGAATAATATATAAACTATGTTAGTTAGTTTAAGTGTATGTATCACTTTAAACTGTAAACCAAGTTTTTGGGTGTGGTTGTAAAATCACTATAAGAGGGAGCAAGAGAGCTCACTGTTTGCTCGGCTTTTACTGGAATGCTGACAGTGAAGGATTGATGGTGATAAACTGCGTGTTTGCTGAAAGAAGAAAAGGGGTTTGATTTTTCTTCATATCTCTGACTGCAAAAGAGATATATCACAGGACTGATTGATTGTAAGTTTACTGACCTCTTTTTCGACACTGGACTTTGCAAACTGAATAACCCCCGGATGGACTGAACTTGGTGTATGATATATGGACTGTTTTGACTATGCTATAACTCTTGCTGGAATAAAAACTATTTAACTTGCACAGTGTATCTGTCTTACTGAGTGTAAGCTACTACAACGTTTTTTGTCTCACATATCTGCCTGTCTGCTAGACTGCTGTTGCACGTTCTGCTAGGGTGTATATCCCTAACAATATAACTCAACTATACATTACAGTCTCCAACCACAAAGAGCACATTCTACTTGCCAGTTCACTTGATTTCATATTAAACGTAACCATAAAATTGGTCAATTTCCTTTTCATCTGCATCACTTGTTAGACCAGACGCTTGGATAATTGTCCTATTCAAGGATTGTTTGAAATCTAATTTATACTGTTCAGTCATTGACTGCATTCTACTTATCTCTTTTTGCAGAGTAGCAAAAAGAAGTTACTCTGAAAAGTTAAGGAATCAGTTCTCAACAAATGAACCAGCAAACATGTGGAAAACTCTTAAAAACATCACTGGCTACAGCAAATCTCCTTCCCAGGCAGAAACTAGCAGATGACCTGGATGTGTTTTACTGCAGGTTTGAAAAGAAACTCCAGCCACCTATCTCCACAAACCCCATCTCAAACAAACCAACAGCCAAGCCTCCTACAACTGGACCCAACCCATTGGGTTCACAACCTCTCATGATCACAGAAAAAGAAGTGCAAGATCTATTTCACAGACAAAAGCCAGGAAAAGCACCAGGGCCAGACAAGATAATTCCTTGCTTAAAAGTCTGTGCTGACCAATTGGCCCCCATCTTCACCCGAATCTTCAATAGATCACTAGAGATGTGCTATGTTCCTTCCTGCTTCAAACACTCTACTATCATCCCAGTGCCAAAGAAGCCCCCATCAAGGAACTGAATGACTATAGACCAGTTGCTCTAACATCTGTAGTTACGAAAATCTTGAAAGGCTTGTGCTGTCCCTTCTAAAAACCATCACGGATCCGCTGTTAGATCCCATGCAGTTTGCATACCGAGCAAATAGATTGACAGATGATGCTGTTAATATGGCATGTATTACATCCTACAACAACTTGAATCTCCAAATACATATGCAAAGGTCCTCTTTGTAGACTTCAGTTCAGCATTCAATACCATCAGTCCAGACATTCTTCTAAGCTTCATAAGCTTCCTAACAGACAGGAAGCAGCAGGTGAAACTAGGCAGAATCATATCTCATACCTGTACAATTAGCATAGCCCCCCCTCAAAGGCTGTGTGCTTTCTCCACTTCTCTTCTTCCTATATACCAATGACTGCATCTCAAACAATCCATCTGTTAAAATACTGAAGTTTGCAGATGACACTACAATGATTGGTCTCATTTGAGACAACGACGAATCCGCATACAAACAGGAGATTATACAACTTGCCTTGTGGTATAACCAGAATAATCTGGAACTGAATACACTCAAAACCATAGAAATGGTGGTAGACTTTAGAAGAAACGCTCCTATGCTACCACCTCTTACAATACTACGCAACACAGTATCAACAGTAGAGACCTTCAGATTTCTAGGTTCTACTATATCACATGGCCTAAAATGGATACCTAACATCAAAAACGTCATCAAATAAGCACAACAAAGAATGTTCTTTCTGCGTCAACTCAGAAAGCTCAAACTGCCCAAGGAACTGCTGATATAGTTCTACAGAAGAATTATTGATTCTATCATCTGCACCTCTATAACTGTCTGGTTTGGTTCTGCAACCCAACAGGACAGACACAGACTTCAGAGGATAATTAGGACTGCAGAAAAAACAATTACTACCAACCTGCCTTCGATCAAGGACCTGTATACTGCACGAGTCAAAAAGAAGGCTGTGAAAATATTTACAGATGCCTCACATTCCGGACATAAACTGTTTCAACTCCTTCCCTCAAAACGATGCTATAGAGCACTGCACACCAGAACAACTAGACACAAGAACAGTTTTTCCCCAAAAGCCATCACTCTGCTAAACAAATAATTCCCTCAATACTGTTCAACTATTACAAAGTCTGCACTACTATTACTGTTAATCTTCTCATCACTCCTTATCACCCATCCCCTCCCACTTGTGACTGTATGACTGTAACTTTTTCACTTGTATCCTTACGATCTATATTGACTGTTGCCTAGTATGATTTGATTACTTATTGTACCCTATGACTATTATTAAGTGCTGTACCTTATGATTCTTGACTCTTGACGAATGTATCTTTTCTTTTATGTATACTGAGAGTATTTGCACCAAGACAAATTCTTTGGTTGTCCAACCACACTTGGCCAATAAAGAATTCTATTCTATTCTGTTACCAGCCCTTCAGGATGATGAGGTTAGAAACAGATTGCCAGATATCCTAAAGGCTTTAATCTAGCCATCCAATACATAGCATTAGTCCTTGAAGGGATCCTCAATTTTTATTTTATTTTTATTTATTTATTTGATTTGCCAATTGTTTACAAGATAATAAGTATAAGTGTATACATAGTTGTGAATACATGAAATGGGTACATATAAGAAAAATAAAAGAAGAATAAGAGAAACAATAGGACAGGGACGGTAGGCACGTTGGTGCGCTTATGCACGCCCCCTACAGACCTCTTAGGAAAGGGGTGAGGTCAATAGTAGACAGTCTAAGGTTAAAGTTTTTGGGGTTTGGGGAAGAAACTACAGAGTCGGGTAGAGTATTCCAGACATTGACCACTCTATTGCTGAAGTCGTATTTCCTGCAATCAAGTTTGGTGCGGTTAACTTTGAGTTTGTATCTATTGTGTGCTCTTGTGTTGTTATGGTTGAAGCTGAAGTATTCATTGACAGGTAGGACATTGCAATGTATGATTTTATATACCATGCTTAAATCAGACCGAAGACGGCGTAATTCAAGGTTTTCTAGTTCTAGAATTTCAAGTCTGGTGGCATAAGGTATTCTACAACGAGTAGAGGAGTGGAGAACTCTTCTTGTGAAATATTTCTGGACTTTCTCAATTGTGCTAATATCAGATACATAATGTGGGTTCCAGACTGATGAACTGTATTCGAGTATTGGTCTAGCAAATGTTTTGTATGCTCTGGTTAGTAGTGTGATATTACCAGAGAAAAAGCTACGTAGGATTAGGTTAACAACTCTTAATGCCTTTTTGGCTATGTAGTTGCAGTGGGCTCTAGCACTTAGATCATTTGAGGTGAATATTCCAAGGTCCTTTACAGAGCTTGGGTCATCAACAAGATCTTGACTATTCAGCTTGTATTTTATTTTCTGATTTTTTTTGCCAATATGTAAGACAGAGCATTTATTTGTTGAGATTTGAAGTTGCCATTCTTCGGTAGCATGTTATCTGATCGGATGGTATCATCAATCATTTTATAGTGTCTATTCATGCTTTTGTTTTTGTTTATAAAACACAGGCGCCGTCTTCTCTCATGCAATATGAAATGATGCCTTTGATAATGTCACTAAAATGATCATCTTCCTCCAGCATTGTTTTATATCAGTGCTAGTCAATTAAGGTGCCTGCTTGTTTTAGCTTGGCAGCTGAGATGACCTTCATGCCTTGAGTGGCTCTGAGCATTCTTCCTCATCTCTTCCCACAATGAAGAGACAGCATAGAAGAATTTGAAGGTTGGAAAATAAACGACATACTGCAGATGTAACATCATTAAACATCCACATCTGCCTATCCTAGGTCCTTGGGAAGGACTTGATAGGTAGACAAAAATGCCAAAATCCAGGCTGACTATAGAACAAACCAAATACATGCATGATAATGTATGTGCATACATAGAAGAAAAAACACAAGGGGTTAAATTATTCTTCAATTACCTTTATTATAGTTCAGTTAAATCAGTGGATTGATTTATATTTAGTTGTTTAAAAAAAGTTAATACAAGTATTTTATTCATGTTTGTGTTAAGATTTGTTTGAAGGTGGCAAAATAATTTGCATAATATAAATACTATTTCTTGAAACACACTTCATAGCATGCTTTTTTACCCTGAAGTGTTAAGACTATAGGATTATATATTTTAGATCCCACTTTGCTCCGAAATTTGCTCTTAGCAAGTGAAAAAACTGCATTATGTTTTCCTGTTTGTTGGGTCAGATGCTATGCTTCATCATTCTCTGAAACAGACTGTCAGATCTATGGCCTTATTACCAGATCATCTGCATTGCTAATTATCAATCTGATTTCTGGTAAATTGTATTTTTGTTTTGTTTTTAAAACATACACAATTAGTGAATATTTTATATTAAATCAAGGGAAAGGGTGTATAAGAAATGAAGTGTTAAGGTAATGAAACAAACCAAACACCTGAGAAATTTCATTTCAATTAAAGTTATTTTATATGATTTAAAGTGAAAGTGTATGTAAGAAATTCTGTAGAAGTCAGCAGGCGCTTCTAGAAGATAAAGGGAGAGCAGGAACCATTTATGTGATTTTAATTTTAAATAGAAAGAGCCAACTATGAGTTGAACAATCAGGTTCTTTCTGAAGTGAATAGGACTTAAGTCTGTTCAACAGATGTTCAAGAAATGTCACAGCTTGGCACCATTTAGTCACAGGGGTTTGTTTCAAAATACTGCAGGAGAAAGGTCAGGTACCATCAGAATATTTTATTCTCTTTAGTATATTCCCATGAACACTGTTTAAGGAGAAATAACATTATAAACCTTTGCCTGGAAGAAATCTTGCCTACTAGAAATTCAAATTCAAAGGTCACTTTTTATTCCAAGAAAAGATACTGTACAATTTAATAGTGATTGGTTGCAGAATTTATAGGAACATATGAGAGAATTGGTGCTGATTTGTAGAAAAAGTGAAGTTGTGATCAAGAAGTAGGATTGCTCTTTGTTTTCCCATTACTTCTTTCTGGATAGTTACAAGAAGGATGATGAGGCCACATTAATATATGTGAAAATATTATAGCCACAAGTTTGGATTATTTTCTGAAATCTTATTTACAATTCTATAAACAATAGTATTCAGTCTGGCAATAATGGAGTTGAATTTAATTCGTGTTTTCTAGAGAGGGGAGATTAATGATCTCTGAGAAATCATCAGGTCTAATATATTATTCCTGTAATTTCTTTTTCTACTCCCTATGCAACTCCAACATACACAGTAAAAGTAAGGAATAAAAATAGTGTCCAAGGCTTATTACACTTTTGCTTTGCTCTATTTAATGTCCTTGATGTATACCAATTCCATACAGTGACAGTTAATATGCAAATTGGTGAAAAGCTCCATTAATTGTTTGAAGCTAGGGAAACCCATCTGTGACATCTTGTAACTTGAATTTTCATGTGTGAATCTCCTTTGAGATACCTAGACAGTTGAATTTCTGCTAGTGTCTAATGTTCTCAGAATCTCTGAGGAAGTAGTGATACATTTTTATAGCCTTGATGCTATAGCCCTCCCTTCTTTTGTATTTATACACAAACGTTTGGCAATGATAAAGGAAAAAGAAATAGCAAAGGGAACAAAAAGATATTTTCTTCAATAGTAATCTACTTTTCCCTGAACAAAATGTTTTATGTTAGAGAAATCATAACCAGAATTATAAGTGATAGTTATTTTTATTAATTGCCAGTTGTCCTTTTACATTATATAATTTTATTCCTATTTACATAAAAATGTAAATGAAATATCTGAACATGAACAGAATTGAATAAAATATCCATTGAATATATGTCTCTTTTATCTTATTCTAGATAAATAGATATATTTATTTGTTTTCTTGCATTTTCATCCCATTGAAACAAATTCAGTTCTAACAAAAAAAGCAAAGGGAGTCTAACAAACAGGCTAAAGTTAAAAGATTGCCCTTTATGTTATTCTGGAGTTTTTCAAATGATGTTCCATAGAACACTAAGAGAAGATCTGTTTGCATTTGACCCTACTTTTTTTCCTTCTTCTGTCATGAAACCCTCCCTCAAGAATCTAATGGGGTTTCACTACAGAAAAATCTACATTCAAATTTAGTTGCATTTCTATTATTGGAGCTTTGCCTCTTGATCTGAATGAGTTTTTATGCTTTTTTTTTAAACAGACAGGTTCATGGTCTGAAAAACTTTGAAATCTTGTAATATGTAAAAAAATCTCAAAAGCACAAGAAAGAAATTTAGAGAATTTTAGAAATCAAATTTGAAATGAAGCCATTATTCTTCCAGGGATTATTTCCAAAACATATTAATAAAATTAACATAATTGATTAATGTACATTTTATAGCTGCAAAGATAAATTTAGCACCACATTGGAAAATAGATACATTATTGAAGACTGAGAATGAAACTTAGAGAATATGCAGTAATTGCAACATTAAAAGCATAGACACTACAGAATTTTAACTATATCAAGAATGGCTTCAGTACATACTATACATTATGCAGCAAGGCAAACTTACATAATACATTTATAATATGACCTTTAAAGGGAAAAGGCACAACTAACAAATCAATATAAAAAACACCCAAAACTTTCAAATTGGGAAACCAATTTCGTTTTGGAAGTGAACATTTATTTTTGCTAATCGTAGCCTGATGATCTTGAAACAAAATAAGAATTTAAGAAAGTCCATGTGAAACAGGTCCAGCCCTGCTTTGTTAGCTTGAAAAGCATAGCTAAGCATTTTGCTGTGGTACTTTGGAATCTCCAGAGACAGTTACTGGAATAGCAGCAATTCTGTACCTTTATAGAAATCCACTTACTTGCTTCTGTTTTTCGGTGATGTTGTGGGCAAGATGATGCTTTTGTTATTTTAACAGAGTAAGAATGAGAATATAAAGCCTTATTCAGTAAGTTTTGGGTAGCAAATAAAAATAGTGTAACAGAAGAAACTACATTGGATGATTGGGCAGAGTCAGTACATGATAGGAAAGAAAGCAAAATATTGGTAAATAACCTCCATAGTAAAATCCTAATGTTGTGCCCTCCTCCTAGATGAGGAACAATTCTGTACCTTTTGAACACAAAATCATATGGGCAGTAAATATAACAGAGCTCCATATATATAATTGCCTTCTGAAACCATGGAAGAAGCGCTAATACAGTTGTGTTGGTAAGGCAGTTATCAAATGTCCACATCCAGTTTGTTAAAACATGGGAAATAACTGTCCATAACAAAAGCTTTGTTCCAGTTATATGGGAATTTCCTTCCCCACTTTGCAGACATATCTTCCTACAAAGATTCATTATTATGGTAAAAATTGACTCTTGAAAAAACAATTTTTTTGTGATGTGAAGTCGCATATTACCTTTTACATTCTTTAAAAAATATTAATTACTGTTATACAGTTTGTCAAATATCTTTATTACAATGTGAAGAACTTAGGGAAAAGGCATGTACATTTTTATTTATATATGCCTTTTGTATGGAATTTCCCAACAAATTCATTTCTATTTTATTCTGCTTGTTTCCTAAAAGTGCTCAGTTTTATGAGAAATACAATTAAGAGATCCACTAATTTTTTGTTGATTCAAATATGACATGTAAATTCCTCAGCGTTAAAACCCATAGATTTGTTTAAAACATGCTTCTAAAATATTATAAATTTGCTTTTCTAAAAGAGTCTAAATTTGTAATATTAAAATTATTAGCAATATAATAATAATAATAAAATTTATGTCCTCTTTAGAAACAAACTACTGACTCAATTGTAGAAATGCATGATATAACTAAGATATTAAGATCAAAAATATGAGGATCAGAAAGTAAGTAATTATGAAGTAAGATATATATAATCATGGACCTTCACTGATTCATGGCACTCACCAGAGGACAAATTTTTGTTAATTTATTTATGGTGGTTGTATGTTGTCTACTCCCACAGTATAACGATATAAACAGATAAAAATGCCCCCCATGAATATACTGTAAATACAATTTTAAAAAATAAACATCAACAAATCCGAATATTTGGAGCCTACAACTCCTCCTTCTAATCACAACTCTTCACCTATGCAAGGCAAAAGTACGTTTTCAAACTTTTTCTTAAGCTAGGATGGAAGGCAGAGCTGAACTTATATTAATGTTTAAGAGCTATTTCCTTCTGACATATTTTGACAATTTCCTTATTTTTATAATATAATTTTAAAAGAGTTTTGTGTTCCAACTTACTTCTGCAGAAGCACCAAGTTTTTAGAGAGATAGATATGTTTTTCAACTCTTGCTAAGAACGATGCAGCCAAATTTTGAGTTGTTTTACAGATTTTAATGTATGTCAGATTCCCCATTCATGGATTTGGATATTTCACAGCTAGTATTTGCTGACTCTCCTTTCCAGTTAAGAAGTGAGAAACACATTTGTTGTTCCTTTCAGGTATAAACACAGAGATTTTGTATATTAAATAAGAAATAAGGAAAATAGTGGTAAAAATCTCACAGTATTTGCATTTTTTCTTAAATGTTGCTTATATTTCTTAAAATAGTAGCTATTAATTTGTGCTATGACAGTTTCAAAGTGAAATGCTAAGAACACGTATTAAGCATAAATGTACATTATTAATATAAAGCACATACTTATAGGCAAACAGTGAAAATAGTAATCAGAAATGGAAGAGTGATATTATCTCAAGCAGAATGAGGTTAACAGGTTTTCCTAATTGTACTGTTTTAATATTTGTCAAAGTTCTTGCCTGTGTTTTTGCTTTTTCATTTTTGTATTGGTAGGGTAGTTATGATAATTGTTATTTGGTTTGCTTTTTTGCTATTGTGACATATTACAAATGTTAATTTCTTGGCAGAACTATTTTGGTTTTGACTATGATTGTTTAGTGGAAGTGTGGTATGAATTGTTAGTTTGATTTTGACTGTTGGCTTTGTTGTTAACATTTGTCCTTAATAGTTAGAGTCTTTCAGATTTTTGGATGTTTTATCTCAAATAATGTTAGAATATAAAAAGAACATGAGTAAATTACATTTATTCCTGCTTGAAATGCAGTGTTAACTTTTACCCCTCAAGGAACCCTTTTCTATTTATTTCTTTTTCCCAAGTAAGTTCATCGGTCCATGACTTTATGTCACTTTCTGTTAAAAGTCATCAGCATGGCATTACAACAAATCATTAAAAAGAAAATAATAAAATTATCACACTTTGAAATTAGTGGAAAAATAAACAAGTGTTTTTGTATAAATGTTGATAAAAAGACATGATTTAACATCATTTCTAAAATCCAAAATTATAGCATATTTAAAGAAAAAGTTCAGAAGTTGAAATATGTACTTTGTTTAAAGCCTTTTGTAAACAAAATGGCCTCAGTTATATTAGGAAAGCAATAGGTAAGCAATAATTTGATATTTGTACTTTTTGTTTCTCTTTTGGTCTATTGTAATCCTAATGTGTCAACTGGGACATAATGTTAATACATAATCCTTCCTTCCTTTTCTTCTTATTCGTTCCCTCTTCATTCTCCTTTTTCCTTTCCCTCTTTCCTTCTTTTTCTTTGTCTTTCCTCTTTCCCTTTCTTCTTTCCTATCCCTTCTTGTATGGTCAAATGCAAAAGGAGCAACATTTCTCCTTTTGTTTTGTTTTGCTTTTAGTTTGCTTTGTTAGCCGTCTGCCAGCGAAAACGGAGCTTGTGGGGGCCATGTACATGCTGAATAATAGTGGAGGTTAAAGAACTGCCGCAGTGGGTCTATGACAATTCGCCATGGCTTACTCACCACAGTCAACTTATCACAGCCAGCTCACCATGGCCAACTTGCCATGGCCAGCTTGCTGCAGCCAATTCACTGCAGGACAACTCACCACAGAACAATTCGCAGCAGGATAACACTTACACTAATATCAAATAAATAATGTAATAGAATAATTAAAGAAATGATATAAAAGGAGGGACAAAATGAAATGTGAATGACAAAAAATTAAATAATTTTTATTTATTTTAAATAATTAAATTGAATTGTTAAATTGTCCTGTGGCAAATTGTTCCACAGAGTTGGCTATGGTGAGTTGCCGCTGTGAATTGGACATGGCTATTTGGCTGAAATGAATTGGCCATAGCAAGTTGTCACATTCTGTGCTGCAGTAGGGAAATACTAGATATCATGGGCTGGTTGCTTAGGATGTTTAGACAAATCAGCAAACTAGAGCTAGGGGACTGAAGAACCCTCCACAAGCAAGGATAGTAACTTTTCCTCCAAATATGGTAAATTTACAAAACACCATTTTATATTTGGCATGATTTGATGTACTATAGCAACTCTCTAGGTTTCATAGTTTGAGGAAATAGTCCTATAAATACATTGAAACCTATACTTACCACTTAGTGAAGTTCAACTCCAAAAGTGTGTTAGAGATATACCCTAGCAGAATGTGCACAGTAGTCAGGGGGGAGATACAGGGGTTTTAGAGCCTTTCGCTCCCCCCCCCACTCTGGTGCCTGCCACTTTTTAAGCTGTGCTGTCTCAGCAGCGGCTTGTATTGTACGCTTCATAGCGTTTTGTTGTGCCTTCCCCCCACGAACGCAGTAGAGAGAGGGCGAACTCTCTTCTCTTCAGGCCCCTCGTTCTGCCTGCATTTCGGCAGTTTTTATTGTTGTTGAGGGGCTTTCCTTCTTCTCTGAGCCTCGCGCTGGTCCCGGCAGCCATTTTGGGCGTGCCTAGTGGCCGGCCGCCATTTTGTTTAGCTGTAGAGTTTGCTGCGATGATTTGGGAGACTTATGACAGGACCGGCAGGCCTGTTTGGAGGTTTCTTTTCTGAGGGGGTATTGTGGCTCTGTGCCCTGTTGCCTGTTGATTTCTCTGTTGGTTTGTTTCCGCAGCCTGCTCAGAGGCGAAGGAGAGGCACCTACTTCCCATGTTGCTTGGGAGGCTGCCTCAGGAGGCCTATTTTTGCCTATTTTTACCTATTTTTACCTTTTTTTTAACCAATTTTTCTGCCTTTTTTTGTTAGAAAAATATAAAACAAGTGGTTATCTGGCCTCAGCGTTCATTCAGTCTATTGGCTCTTGGATATAAAAAACCTTTTTATGTACTCCCAAGTGAAATAAAATAGTAATATATTTTTCCTTCTATTGGCATTTCTGCAGTTTAGTTAGGCCCTTTTTGGCCTCACCTCTTATATTATTATTATTATTAATAATAATAATAATAATAATAATAATAATAATAATAATAATAATAATAATAATAATAATAATAATAATAATAATAATAATAAATAAAATAAAATAAATTTAAATTGAACACATATATATTACGATACAATCAAAAATTTTTTTTACCAAAAGGGGGACGCGGCCCAACGATAGGATATCCGGCCCACATTATAGGCCGTACACCTAGGCGTGCCAACCGCCTCTTTATTTAATATTGCTCTGTACCTGGTATTTTATCATGGCAGAAGTCAATCCCAGAGGTCCTTCCTTGAAGGCTAAGTCAGAGACGCACCATTTGCGCAAAAGGGCCAAGGACTCATCCAAGGCTTCTCAAATAAAGAAAGATAAAACGCCTTAGGCGACCAAGGCTTGGGGAAGGAATTCTTTAAACGTTCAAAGGGCTCTCAATCTGTAACTCCAGTTCCTAATTTTCCCTCTGCTTCCACATAACCCACCCCTCTGCCAGAACAACTTTCTCCTCTCAGGCGCAGTTCACCTGTTTGGGGCCTCCAGGTCTCCCGGACACTGAGACTACATTCACGATCGCTGCTGGCTTGTGACCAGAGGAACCATCCGCAGTCCTTATTCCAGACAGCATTAGAGAATGGAGGCAGCTGGCCATCCGCCGAGGGATCGTGGAGGGTATCCAACAGATGACCAGACCAGGTCCTCAAGCGACGGTTCCTGATGCTGAATCAGTCTCTGGCAGATACCTCCCCAAACCGGAACTTCACCATGGTCAGGTATTTCCCCAAAGGGGATATTCCCTTTCCAGAAGGGGTGGAGGAAGTGGAAATGGGCCTCGTGCCCTTCAGGGAAACGGAAAGATCAGATAGGGGGTCCTTACACTATTCTGAACCTCTGACCAGCCCGCATTCATGGGCTTGTTTGAACCCCACTTGTTTCCAATCCTTGCTAATCAAGCGAAACGATATTTCGGGCTTGATGTCCCAGTTACCCTCTAATGCCTCCCCAGCAGCCTCTGGAGTTCCAGAGGATCCTATTTTCAGCTGGTCGTGGAGTCCGAGGTCATTCCTACTCCACTCATTTTCTCCGGCTTAGCAGCAAAACAGTTGGCCTCTTCAGCCCCCTCCCTTCGTTCCCTCCAGTCAGTCAGAGATCTTTTATTCTCAATGCGGATCTCTCTTCCTTGCCACACACCCCAGAGGTGGATGGCTCCATAGTAAGTCTAGCATCGTCCTCTACTCCAACTGGCGCTCTGGAAGCCCTAGGGCCAGAGGACAAGCGGGCCCAGACGACATTACGTCAGGCGCATCAATCCAATGCTTGGGCCGTTTGATCAGCCACGGCTGTATCCTTCTCTCTTAATCCTCTATTAGATGGCTTCGTCAGTTGAAGCTGTATGTCCCCCCCTCTAACACCAGGGCGCACCAGGACTTTTCCACGCTACGGCCGCAGCGGAATTTGCGGCCTACGCTGCCTTCCACTCCGCTAAAATTTCCTCCTGGGCTATTTCCTCTCACGTTACAGCCCGGCGGCCGCTTTGGCTTAAACACTGGCAGGCAGACATTAAGACTACAGCTGAATTGGCTTCTGGTCCCATCTCGGGAGGCAAAGTATTAGTTTGGTTCCGGAACCTTTGTTCATGGAGAGCCTAAATAAAAGAAATCTCTCCCATTGACCTGTGTCAGACAGGAGTCCAGAGTGTCCCAACTCTTTCTAAGGGGACCCGGCCTTTTCCCCTATTAGGCTCCCTTCTTCCCCAGATTTCAGAGAACCCTGCTCTTTCTGCCGGCCTTTCAGGACTGGAGCGACACGGGTGTCAGAAACAGGAGGGGAGTCAGACCATTCCGGGGCGCAGGAAGTAGATCGTCCCAGCGCCCTAGATAAGGCTTCCAGCCACCTACCCCATTGGCGGTCACTTCACATAGTTTGCCGACCAATGGGGATCACCCGCTTCTGATATTTGAGTTAGGGACAATGTTAGATTTGGCCTCTCCCTTGAGTTTTCAGTCCCCCTCTCCGGAGCATTTCAGGGTTTCCCCTCTCCCCAGAGGCCGCACCAAGCGTGTTCTCATGGGAACCACTATTAACACCTCACCAAGATTGAAGCCATACAGCTCGTACCATCCTTGCTCCGAGGAATGGGGTTTCTATTCCCACTTTTTCCTACTTCCTAAACACTCCAGAGACTGGAGGCCCTCCCTAGATTGAAGAGGTTTAAGGTGGTCCATCATGGTTCAAGATGCTTACACTTCGGTCCCTTAGGCAGGGCACTAGGAGGGGAGACTAGCTCACCTTCTTTGCCCTCTCAGAAGCGTACTTCCACATCCCCACTTATCCCTCATTCTTTAAATTTCTGAGACCTGGCTACACTGGTCAACCTTTTCAACACGTGGCCCTTCCCCTTGGTCTAGCCTCGACGTCGAGGATCCTTACCAGGGTTCTGGCGATCCCATCAGTTCACCTCAGAGACTCCCCCATTCACAGTCTCTATTATCTCGATGATATCCTCATGCTTTCTCTTAACAAATGCCACGCCGAAGGGGACGCTAGATCCATCCTCTCGATTCTTCAGGCCCATGATCTGCTTGTACAATGGGAGTAGAGTCATCTACCCCTCCCACTTGAATAGCTCACTTAGCAGCCGTGATTGACTCAGTTGAAGGGACGGTTTTCCCTTCCCCTGAAGGATTTCTCAGTATTCAGAAATTGGTCAGGAACATTAGGCGAACAAGAAGGACGCCATTACTGGTCTTCTCTAGATTACTGGGCAATTTGGTCTCATGATTATTCTTTTTTTTTTTCCTGGGGCCGGCTCCATTCCAGATCTATACAGTGGTTCCTGCTACCTTATCACCGCTCCGGAAGGAGCAATTCGAGAGCCGTGGCAAAGGTTCCCTCAAGGGGTTTCACATCGCTGCCTTGGCGGACCAGACCTGTGATCAACAGGGGCATCTCTTCAGGAGCCCCCAGGGGTTACCCTCACGACACGCGCCAGCCTACCCAGATGGGGGGCCCATATCCACTCGATCCCAGGTCAGGGCACCGGATCAGCATCCGAGCAAAGGTGCAGTATAAACTGGCGGAGGCTTCACACAGTATACCCGGCCCTACGCACTTTCCTTAAGTATGCGGGCGCCTTGTACTGGTCCTGGCAGACAACATTACGACCAAGGCGCATATAAACCGACAAGGGGGGCAGACATGACATCCGTCTCATGAGGGAGGCCGAGCGTCTCTGTCGCTGGGCGGGGACCAACCGGTTTCCCGTCAGGGCAGATCGCATTTCGGGAGTCTCAACATTCGGCCAGACGGCTTGAGCAGGGCCACCTTAGACTAGGCAGGATGGCGCCTTCCTTCCTCCCTGCTAAAATTAATAATGCAGAGGAGGCCTCAGCGATATTAGGCCACCCCCTAGGGACCTATTCGCGTCCCGGCTCAACGCCCAGGTACCGGGATTCTTCTCCAGGTACTCCCCAAGGGGCAGAGAATCACAACGCTTTACATTGGTCCTGGCCCACCGAGCTCTCTTACGCAATTTCCCCACTACCGCTAATCCCCAAAGTGATCCTAAAGCTGATCCACGGGAGGGCGGAACTCCTCCTGGTTACCCCGCACTGGCCCAGGAGACCATGGTTTTTGCAGACCCTCGTAACCTTTCAGTGGGTCCTCCCTGGAGGATCCCATCGGGCAGGAGCCCGCTAGCCCAGGGACCTCTTCAGTACAAATCCTCAGTGGCTTCAGTTAGCCGTCTGGAGGTTGAGCGGGAAAGGCTAAAAGATGAGGGCCTCTTGGTCCAGGTCATCAATACCATCCTGGCGGCAAGGCGGCCTTCGTCTACCCGCATTTATAACGCAACCTGGAACCTTTTTTGCAGGTGGTGCCATAAGCCGTCCGTTGATCCGCTCTCTCCTTCAATTGCACAAATCCTGGCCTTCCTACAAGACGGGTTAGACAGGGGTCTCTCCCCCAACACCCTGAGAAGACAGGTCGCAGCCCTGTCAATGGTGGTCTCTGACAGCTCTTCTGGCTCACTTTCCCACCACCCGCGCATAGGGGCTTTCCTTAGAGGGGCTTCCAATCTGCACCCCCCAGTGATTCACAGATACCCTACCTGGGATCTTAATAAGGTTCTCATGGCATTAACTAAACCTCCCTTCGAGCCTCTCAGGGAGGTGCCACTCCAGTTTCTCACATTCAAAGTGGTGTTCCTTGTGGCGATAACATCGGCAAGAAGGATATCTGAAATAGCAGCTCTATCCATGCAAAAGGACTTATGTGTTTTCCACACTGATCAGGTGGTTCTGAGACCAGACCCCGCCTTTATGCCTTAAATCAACTCGGCTTTTCACAGGGCACAGGAATTGGTTCTGCCTAATTTTTGTCCCAAGCCTTCTCGGGAAAGGGAAAGGCAGTGGCACACTCTCGATGTTCGAAGGGCTCTTCGCATATACATCTATTGGACGCAGTCTATCAGGAAGTCCGAGTCTCTGTTCCTGTCCTTTCAGCCAAAGACGCTGGGTTGCAAGGTATCCCCGTCTACTGTTGGCCGCTGGATTAGGGCTACCATATCCAAGGCCTATCTAGCTCAAGCTCTGCCGGTCCCTAGTGGGATAACCGCTCACTCTACCAGGAGTGCAGCTACCTCGATAGCCTGGGCTACCCAGGCTTCAATTCATGGCATCTGTCGGGCGGCCACCTGGGCATCTCCGTCTCCCTTTATCCGTCATTATAAAATCGATGCTTACGCCTTGGCTGAGGCATCTTTTGGCAGGCGAGTCCTTCAGCAAGTGGCGAGAGAGCCAGAGGAGGTTCCGAACCAGACGGAGTCCCTCCCGTAGGACAGCCATGCTTTGGTATGTCCCACTCTCTGGATGCTCGGAGCAGTTTTACGGAGAATGGGCGTTGGTTCTTACCTGATACGCCTCTTCTCGTGGAACTGCGTAGAGCATCCAGCCCCACCCTAATTAGTCCGTCTGGTGGGGAATCCTGTTTCGGCCAATGATGTTTAGTGTTGTAGTTGAGTTGTATATTAGTTGAGTTTAGAGGATCGTTGCTGTCCTCTCGTCTTCGTAAAACTGGGGGAACGCATGGAGGAGTCACGTGGAGGAGGAGGAGCATTCCTTCAATTATAGCTCAGCCTGTAAGAGTGAAGACTAGAGCACCTCCCACTCTCTGGATGCTCTACGCAGTTCCATGAGAAGAGGCATATCAGGTAAGAACCAACGCCCATTTTCTACCATGCCACCGTGTGAATGGTAATTCACCTGTTGTTGTGTTAACAACATTATTTAATATATGATTACCACACATTATTGCTTCTCCCCACAAAGTTTCAGGTAATCCTGAATCTGACAACATAGTACGAGCCATTGCTTGTATTGTTTGGCCTCGTCTTTCTATAAAAGAATTATGTTGTGGCCTATATGGTGCAGACTTTTTATGTTCAACACCTGCCATCTTCAGTCTATTTTGGAATTTCTTATTTATAAATTCTGTACCATTATCAGTTACAAGAGTTACTAGTTTTCTTTTAGTTTTTCTTTCAGCAAACTTCAACCAATTAAAAAAATTCTGATATGTTTCCGTTTTATTCTTCATTAAATAACAGAAACCATATCTTGAGTAATGATCCATTATGCTTAATATATAACGAGCACCTCCCATACTAGGTTTTTTAGGACCTATAATATCAGCAAATATGACCTCTAGAGGCTCTTTAGTTTTAAATCCATTAATTCTATTTGCTGGTATTACCTTGCTCTTTTCTTGACTGCAAGCATTGCAGTGCAAATACTTATTGCAAGGCTTCAGTTTTATACCTTCAGACAGTTCAACCGTTTGCTTGAGCATTTTAAAATTTATATGCCCTAAACGTCTGTGTAGCAAATGTATGCATTCGTCACGAGGCTTAACGTTATTATACACTGTATTAGCCACCTCTAATTTATTATCATTCAATACATACAATTCATCTTTTAAAGTTGCAGTCACTTTTTTACCTTCCTTTTCTATTATGCAGTTTTCTCCCCTAAAGGTAACTACATAACCTAGTTTAATCAAAACTCTAACTGAAAGCAAATTAAACTTAAGTTGTGGTACATACAACATTTTAACATTTTCTTTTATACATGAACAATGTGCAATACCTTCAGCTTTTGCTTTCATTTTCCAGCCATTAGCTAACGATATCTGTTGTGAACTCGTTGACATCTTAATAAATCTTTTCTTATCTTTTGTTATGCAGTGCGATGCTCCACTATCTACAACCCATAAATTATTATTTACTATTTTGCTGCTATACATGGCTATTTCAAAAAAAATTTCATCTTTTTGATGCTTTTTGGCATTCTGGCGTTTTCGTTTTTTGCAGAAACTAGCCAAATGTCCTTTTCCTCCACAATTAAAACATTTTTTAATTGTATAGGCTGTTGAAGATAATTTTTCTTCTTGCGGTTGTTCCCTTCTCAGTTGTTCCCTTTCAAGCCTTCTCCTGGCTTCTTCAATTAATCTGCCAGTAATGTCAGTTAATGTGAGGTTATCTTTTGGCAGTACTTCCAGTGAAGTTACATAGTCGTCATAGCTCTCATCTAACGAAGACAAAATTATATAAACCTGATGCAGTTCTGTGAAGATAAGTTCTTTTTCATGCAGTTCCTGAAAAATCCTCTTCATAGTGTTTATATGAGTCAACATGTCTCCATTCTTTTGAAGATGTGTTCTGAACAGCCTCCGTGTAAGATTTATATGTGCTCCTACACTGTCTCGAACATAAATCTTCTTTAAATTCTCCCAACACTTAGCAGCTGTTTCTTCTTCACGAATATGGACAAGCTGCTGGTCACAGAGTGTCAGTCCTATTATACATAGAGCTTGCTCATTTTTCAGTTTATATTCATTTATTTTCTGGGCATCATTCTCATCTTCCGGATCCCAATCATCTACCTCTGGTGGGTTTTGAATTATACTCCACAAACCTTCTCTGCGTAGAAGTAGACTGCATTTCATAGACCATGAAACATAGTTTGTTCCATCCAGTTTGGATATTAGAGACAAACTTGGTAAATTGACTTGTGCCATTTTTCTTTGGATATTAAACTATAATAAACTAATAAAACACAGCTGTCGGTTTACAGTATTGTGTAACTACACTAACTCTCAATTTATATAAGCCTGTTGTATCCTGGTTAGTCTGACTGTGCAGCCTGGGCCCATAACCAGTGTTAGGGATATACCCTAGCAGAATGTGCACAGCAGTCAGGCAGTCAGGCGAATATGAGAGAAAGTGTTTTTTAGTTTACACACTCAGTAAAAACAGATACACCGTCTTAGTTGAATAGTTGATTCCATTAAGAGTTTAGCAGGGTCAAACAGTCCAAATATCATTCACTAGTGTTCAGTCAGTTCAGTCCGGAGATTGTTCAATTGCAAAAATCCAGTGTCGAAAAAAAAAGGTCAGTTAACTTACAATGTCAATCCATAAATCAGTCCAGTAAATATCTTCTCACAGTAGATTAGATATGCAGCATTCAACAGGGAACACGCAGAACAATCAACCATCAATCCAGTAGCAATCCAGGTTCTCTAGCTCCCTCTTATGGCAGTTTCTCAACCGCACCCAAATTATATCATTTAGAGTTTAAAGTGAAAAACACATTTAAACTTTGCTATCATGGTTTATATATTATTTACCCAAACAACGTTAGGTAACTATGGTTATTCCTAACAAAGTTTCAGATTTGTCCCCTCTCGTTTCCCTATATGAACTTAACTAAAGAAAAATTAATGCAGTAACCACATCTGTTATTGTCATATAAGCTAAATTTATCAATATCAAACATCGCATTTAGAGGGAGTTAGCCAATGTTGAATGCAAATTTGCACAGGTAAAGATTAGCAAAGTCTGTACATACATAATTTAGCTTGATACTGCTGGAATTTGGGATGGAAGAACTAATCCTCCCAATTCTCCCCTCCTAAATAGAATGATTTGTGGTCTCTTATCTGAAGAATAGCTGTAATGTCTCTAGGTGTAGACCAGTTAAAGGTCTACAACAGCACAAATTCAGTTTCAGATTATGCCTGATCTGTTGCAGCAGACTCACCATTTGAGGAATGGATCAGAAAGACTCAGATGCAATTTCATCCATGATTCATAAATAATGTTCTGTGATGGTCCCCAAAAGGAACAAGGAGTCATGATCCAACAGCATGGTCTGCTTTACATTTCATGTCTCATACTTCAGATATCTGGCTTCCCCCCTTCAACCATTGGGAGAATAGCTAAAGTTAGCATGGATTAGCATCACGGTTTTTTGGCGGGGGGTTATAATTTTTTATGTTTTAACTACTTGTGTTTTTTACTTTATATGTTTTTTCTAAAAAAAAAACTTTGAGAGTTGTCCAGAGTTGGCTGAAAGATGGATAGCTAGCTATGTACAGTAAATGTTATATATACAATGTGTGTGTGTGTGATCAATGAATGAAAGAGTGAGTGAGTGAATTAATGAATCTGATTTCTTGAATTTCCATGAGAGTTCCTTGGACATCAAAGCACGATTCAAGTCTCATTGTATTTTGTATGAGAGAAAGAGTGAAGAGTTAAGAAGCAAGCGAAAGAATGAGTGTGCAGAGAGGTGTTTGGGAGAACAAGAAGAATTAGCTTCTGGCAAAAATCTTGGTATCCAGTACGTCTAACTATAATTGGATGTTGGAATAGCAGTAGATGAGAAATGTATACAACGCAACAGGACCATGGGAGTTAGAATCTAAGAAGTATAGGGACTTCCGGTTTTGAGCTTCCCCAAAGACGGACCTCTGACCACGACTATGCGTGGCTTTGGTCCATGCTTCGGCATCAGAGAGCCCTGATCAACCAGATTTGGGGCAGAAGCCACCTCGTAGGGGCGGCGGAGGAAGGGGAGACCGTCAGCTGGGTAGAGGGGAGTCGCAAATCCCCTACCCGGCTTGGCAATTGCTCCCTCCCAAAGATGCCTGATGCGGTGATCTAAAAGGGGAAGATTAGACTGGAATAAGTTTGTGCAGGAGAGAAAGAAAGGAGCGAACAGCAGGAGAAACGGAATGATATAATTAAATGGAAGGTACCCCACATTTCAAATAATTTTCAAGAAAGGACTTAAAGTGGCAAATAGAAAGAGGAAAAAAAAGTGTGAATTGCTTTTGACAGCGGCAGGGCTTTGAACTGAGAAAAGTAGAAGCTGGAGAAGGAATCATCTAATCAATTTGGATAAGTATATTTTGATTCTATATAGGCACTAATAAAGCTGAACTATAGATTGTTAAAGAGAAAATTTAGTATCAATTGGATTTGACCTTTTTGGAAGATTAAAAAGCTCTGAATAATTGAGAAGAAAAACGAAAAGAGGGGGTGTGGACTTGTCAGAACAAAGAGTGCCATCTGAGTTAAATCTAACTTGTTTTTCCTTCAAAAGACTGTTTCTTAAAATTGTAAGGAAAATTGATACAATAAAATAAGAACCTTGAAAAATTGAAACATTGAAACAAGAAAGAAACAGGAAGATTCTGCCCTTGGATTAATTGTTGATTCTGATATGGATTTGGCATTGGATTAGTTGAGGATTAAAACTTGACAGGAAGAAAATAAAAGCTGACTGTTGGAAATTAACTTTAAAGACACTATTTGGACTAAATTCCTAACTAGAAAGCTGTAAAATGGTGATCTCTCTTCTGGCATTAAAAATGGAACTTAGAAACACGAAAGAAATATTACAAGAACGAGGTGAAATGCTGGGCTTTGCTTCAAAATTCATTGAAAATGCGATAGCAGAGTATGAAAACAAAGACAAAGGTCAGAAGAAGAGGTGGAGCAAATCATAGAAGGGGCCATCTTTAATTACACAGAACAAAGAACTCTGGAAAGAAAGAGGAAAAGAGTTGGAAATAAATATTGGAGATTTGGGAAGTTGAATAAAGAGGGAAATATTCAGAAAATTTAAAAAAGGAAAAAGAATCAGCAGAAATTTGAAGGGCAGAAGGGAGTTATAAATAGAGAGGGGGATAAAAACTGGAGTGAAAGAATAAAGGGGAAAATACAAGGGGAAAGAAAGGATAAGAAATAGGAATAAAGAAATATGGGAATTCTAAAAAAAATGGGAAAAATTGTTTAATTAGACATAGAGATAATGGCTGATTGATATTTGGAGAGGGGATTCTGCAAGGTGCTGGGGATAACATAAATAAATTTGTAGTTGTGAAATGGGGACATAGATTGATAAGATGGAAAATAGAACTGCTATTTTTTGATAATAGAATTCAATGTTCCTTTCCTTTATGCATAGAGATAATTGTAACAAATAATGGAATGTGTTTATTAAATATATTGAAATATTTTAAATATACTGAAATAAATGAAATGATATAAGAGGAGAGCTGAAATAGAATTAACATCAGGGTTTAGGATTAAATGAGTAAATTAATATGTCCTTTTTTCTGAAATTGTAGATAAACCTTATGAAATTAAAAAGGGGAAACCATGCAGAATCTGATTTATATATGTTATGTAGTTTTAAATGGGATTATTAATTTTAATGTTCTAGGTAATAAAATGTTAAACATTTAATGGGATTTAAAAGGGGAGATAATTAATGAATATGTAACTTAGAGGTGGCGCACTTAAACTGATATTTTAGGGGGAAACAATTTATCGAAGGAGTGTTATTAATCAGAATTTAAAAGGAATATACAAATGTGACAGTTAAAAGTACTAAAGTATAATAATTATAAAGTTAATATGTGTGAATTAAATAATGAGATAAGCATTTGAAATAATATAATAAAATATAAAATGTATAAAAGCATTGTTAAGATAAGAAATTGAATACAAAAATTGAATATGTAATTATGGTCATATTTGTATGTATATTTGAAACCTGTAATCATGCTGTTCACTAAAAAGAGATGTTCAAATGTGGAAAACTGAATAAAACTTGTTTTTTTTTAAAAAAAAGAATTTAAGAAATATCAGTGACTTGGTAACGGAAGGATAGGATACCATACATTAAGTTTTTGCTGCTGGAGGAGGATCTTATTTTGATGGCTAGCTGATCATAATGTGGTAGGTTTTTGAGAATTATTGCATGGTGACCAGAGGTGGTATTCAGCTGGTTCACACCTACTCGGGAGAACCAGTAGCAATAATTTGGCGTGGATCGCCGAAGAGGCAGCGACTTCTGGCTGGTCATGCCCCCGAACCGGTTCCTGGTTGCAGCTTGCTCACTTGCCCCACCCTACTTTCACCCCGCCCAGTCATTCCTCACTCCACACTGGGTCCTCGTGGCTTAACCTGCTTTCCCATATGGTGCCTGCTGGCCCTATGTCCCAATTGAGCAGCTCTGATCTTCCTGCTGAAAGGTAAGCCTGCGAGTCACGCTAGCCCCCTAGCATCCCCGGAGCTTGCCTTCCCCTTCCCTACCGTCCCCTGAGCTTGCCAAGGCCCCCCCCCCACCATTCCCGGGATCGCTTGGCTCTCTTTGTTGCTGCTGCAGCCTAGCTAGCATGTGTGTGCATGAGCGTGTGTGTGTGTGTGCATGCGAGAGAGAGAGGGCTGGAGTGGGGGAAGCGCTATCCATTTCTTCCTTTTCCCCTGCCCACTGCTAACTGGAGATCGTTCCAGATCAGCTGTGTGTGTGTGTGTGTGTGTGTGTGTGTGTGTGTGTAACAATGCTATCATTTTTCCATCTAGTTCTTCCGTCTGCTGGTAGATGCTTCTTTTCTTCTTTTGGGGATTAACTCTTAACTATTTTCCCTGAATCCGTAGATATGAAGCAACAAATGGAATGGTTTATAGTAGTTTACTTTCTACATACAGTAAATCAGCAAGCACGGTAGACCCAAACAAGATTAGTGCTGGAAGCAACCACCTTCCAGCGCAATTTATCCCCTTACTCCACCCACCTAAACACTTCTACCTCCACCCTACACTTGTGTCCCAATTATCCTATTACCCCTAATTTCCCAAACCCTATAGTCCTACATCGCATGCTCACTATCCACGATTCCCAGCTATATCCCAACCATACTCCTCCTGTTCTATCCCCTCCCTTAAGCAGTTTAACTGCTTGCCAATTATCCCTTACAGCAGGGATTCCCCCTCTCATTCTGTTACAACTCCTTTCCACCGCTCCTTTCGTCACCTCAGTCCATCCCAGATAAACAAGCTGGCTGGTTAGAGCGTTCTCTACCCCTCTTTTCAGATTAAACTCTCTTCTAAACTATTCAGCCTCTAAACTACTCATCTGACATTGATGACGTTTTTCTTTTGACGAGGCTATCTCTTCTCCCGTCCGCAATCACACTGCTGTTGGGCAAGGATTCCATGGAGTCTGACAGTTTCATTATTTATCATGTGTTAATATTTTACACTGTCCCTACACTACATCTAGAGTGATTTTACTGCTATTCTTTTGCCCAGGGCTACCACATATTTTTCAGGTATTTACATCAATGTCTAGTCCAGAGCATAAATATGTATGTGTTTATTTTGTACATCAGGTTGCATAAGTCCAGCTTAATATGCTATTCTTCGTATGTGATATTTTGTATACATACAGAGAAAGAAGCACTCTTGTGATCTTTGACTTTTAGGCTGTTTTGAGACTTCCGGTTTGCAGCGCTTCGGGGCAGGCAGGAATCTGCGACTGTACGCGGTTTCTACCTGTGCTCACTGCCCGAGTGCCCCGAGCCACCCGGCTTCGGGGCTAAGCCACCTCTGTAGAAGGTGGCGAAGATAGGGGGAATCTGGCAGGGTCGAGAGATATCGCACCTCTCTTCCCTAGCCGGCTAAACCCCCTTTTCCGAAGGCAGCTGAGCGGCGGTCAGCAATGGCCACCACATAGAAGAGCTCAGCCGGAAAAAGAAAGTGCAGGAGGAGTTGTGAAGAAGTGAAAGTGTTTTTTGCTGACTGGGACAAAGTAACAGCGAAAATACTCTGGAATTGAAAACTTGCCAAAGATACATCGTTTCCAGAGTGTGATAAGCGGCGAATGGAAGTTAAAGGAAAAGTTTTTTCTTTTTTCTTTTCACTCTCCTTCCTAACGTGACAGCGATAGAACTCCAAGAGAAATCGGAAAACCCGCATTGGAGGTAATTAAATGCTAAAGGGATATGGATTTCTGAACATTTAAAGAAAAATCTTTTTTGCTGTAAGTGGAAAGGGAGAAGAAAAAAAATTGGAGCAGAATTTGAAAATAAGGAGGAGATTGCCTAGAATTCTAAAGAGCTATTAAATATTAACAAGACTTCTAAAAGACATATTTTAATTGGAACTTTGTGATTAAACAGCAACCCCAGAAAGAGAAATGGAAGAAAGGAAAAAGTGCTAAAAGAAATAGCTTATTTGGATTGTTTGGTGACTTTGGAACTTTTGGGAATTATTTTTGATTAAAAGCACTTGGGTGGTTGTTTTGGAAAAACTTTTTCTCTTTACAATGGCATCGCTTGTGGATGAACTCAAAATTGAATATCAAAAATATAAAAAAGAACAAGAAGGGAAAGATTCTTTGGGCACTCTTTTTCAATTTCTAGAAATGGCGGTTTGTACCTATGAAAAACTGATTACGCAGCAGGACGACTGGGATAAAGAAGAAGCCATCTTCGATGAACAAGTGATTCTATTTGGGGAAGGAAAGGAGAAAGAGGAAAAGAAAAAGGGGACTTTAAGACTTGAAAAAACAACCAAAAAAGAGAAAAATAAGGTGAAAGGTGGATACAAGGTTAGAAAACAACAGAAAGGGGGAAAGCAGAAGAAGAAAAGGGAGGTGGAGAGACAAAGGGGTAAAAAGGGCAAAGAGAAGAATAAGCAAGGGAGAAAGGAAGGGATGAGAAGCCTCAATGGTGGGAAGCAAGATGTAAAGAAACAAAATTCATTTAGAGACAATGGGTAAATTTAATTGAAAAGGGGATTCTGTAAAGGTACATAAGATTGTGTTTTTATATTTGTATTTAGAAATAATATTAGAAAATTGGAAATAACATGTAACCAAAAATGGGATAGAATATTTAGTGTAACTTAGTGAAATTTTTGTGAAGAAAAAGAAGGTAACGAAATAAATGAGACAATTGAAGTAGGAGAAATGGGAATATTTCAATGATATAATGATTTAAAATATGTGATGTGGGGGGGAAATAACTATGGAAAGTATAAGTGTTCCCATAAAAGTATGATATTTAATTGAAAAGTAATGCCTAAAATGTTTAAGATATAAATGAATATTAATATTTATGATTAGTTCTTTATTGACAGAAATAATATTAGAAAATTGGAAATAACATGTAACCAGGAGTTGGATGGAATATTTGGTGTAACTTGGTGAAATCTTTGTGAAGAAGAAGAAAGTAACGAAATGGATGAGACAATTGGGGTAGGAGAAATGGGAATATTTCAATGATATAGTGATTTGAAGTGTACGATGTGGGGGGGGGGAAATGACTATGGAAAGTGTGGGTGTTCCCATGGAGGTATGATATTTAATTGAAAAGTAATGCCTAAAATGTTTAGGATATAAATGAATATTAATATTTATGATTAGTTCTTTATTGGCATTGATAGTTGTTTTAACTACATTATATACCCATAATTTTTTTCCTTTTTTTTTTTTTATAAAAGACATTGTGTAACTTTAGAATGTACTAAACAGAATCCCAATACAAGTTATGTGTTATATTAAGTATTATAAATTTAGGGGAAAGAGCTAAAGGCGTCATACTCCAATCAGTGTACAGGAGAAGTTCTGTTTAAAGAGAAAAGATAAATGGATAGCTGGAAATAGAACAGACAAAGAATGATAAGTATTATGATTTGAACTGAGATGAGATAAATAAAATAAAACTAAGAAAGTTAAAAGAGGGGAGAAGCTATATAGAAAACTGAAAATGGTAACAAGATATGGAATGGTATATAAAATGAATATGATTTTTGAATTTGTGTCTGTACGAAGAGTTGTAACCCGGGATCAAGAACTTTCAGAAAAGATGTTTTATGTTTTTATGTTTTATGTTTTGTTTGTTTATGTATTGTCTTTGAAAATCAATAAAAATTTTATTAAAAAAAATAATAATTACTGTTTTGAACAATATGCGGGTTGTATTACATGAATGGCTATTTTATATGTGAAATTATGAAATAAATTTGAGTAGAGATCCTGGGAAAGTGTCAGAATAACAGAAGAACACTTAGAGGGACCTTGGGGGAACCCTATACCGTTTCAGAGAAATGGTTGTCCAGTCTTTTCTGAAAAACTTCCAATGATTGAGCATGCAGAACTTTTGGAGACAAGCAGGTCCACTGGTGAATTGTTCTCACTGTCAGGAAGTTTCTCCTTAGTTTTAGTTGCTTCTCTCTTTGTTCAGTTTACATCCATTGCTTCTTGTTTGCATTCTTCTTCTTTGGAAAATGTATTGCCTTCACTTCTTTGTGGCAGCTCTAAAAAGCCTGTTGCCTATTACACTCTTGGGTAAAGCATGTGAGCCATTTCCTCCTTTCAGTGATCCATGAAAGTACACCTATAGTATGTAGATAACAAAGTCAAAAAAAGGTGAATAACATTTTTACAGAACTATAGATATGTTGAGGCTGGGTGTGATAAGGAATGGCTGGGAGGGGAGGGGCCAGGGAAGGCACCCCTTGATGTGAGTGACATTGAGTTGGCCACGCCCACCCAACCACATGACCACCAAGCACGCCCACCCAGTCACATAACCACAAGCCACACCCACCAAATAAGCCAGCCCACAGAACCAGACTCTTTAAATTGCATTTTAATGTCTTTTGTCTTCTCTGTAGACTGTTGAAAAATGCATTTTTGTATCACTCTGACCATTTCATCATTTTTTATTTGCTTCATACACCTCCTCTTTTAATAAGTCTGACAAGACAGGCAATCTGTTCTGTCATTGGTTTTTCCCCACAGTTTTCTGTGCTGGAAATAGGGAAATCTGCACTGACTCCAGTTGCGAAGAGCATCTAACATAATGTTTTGTGAGAAAGGGAAACAGGCGATGTCCTTCAATTAAACTATTTGTTCTAGACATAGCTGTAGATTCCAGAGATTTTCACTATCTTATTTGAAGTGCCCATACCACTCTGATTCTGCTAAAGGGGAGAGGAGACAGTTGTTTGGGACTGTGCTATATCTGTGTTTCCTTCCGGCTGGATGCATGTTTGACAAAGAAGATTGGGATTCATATCAAAACGTTTTCGATAATATCCTATAGGAAATGAAATCCAAATGAACTAATTGCCTACTTTATTACATTTATTTGAAAGCCTAGTGTGTAGATATGTTTATCACAGATGGGTTTCCAAGGAGAGGTTGGCGGCTACTGGCTTGATTCTCAGAGATATTCTTCAGAGGTATTCCTGAAGACAAATATTTGATACCTTTTTAAAAAAAAGTTATTTTAATATGCATATATGTAAACTCATTATCCAGTCAAAACATGGCAGTTTGCCTTTCATTAAAGCAAAAACTAACTGAAAGTCAAGTCAGATTAGTAGCTGAAGATAAAAGTAACAGTTTAAGTTTTTAAGAAGCAGTGAAAATAGCTTAAATGGAAAACAGTTGAAAGGGTTTTGATTTTGTTTTTAGCCTATGAGAATGATTGAACTCTAAGGAAATATTGATTACTTGATACTTGCTCAAAGATTATGAAGTCCATAGCAAGAATAATTTAGCAGGATATTTTGTCCAATGCCACTGTTCTTCTATTGTTATCTGCTTTTAGTAACCAGATGATGGTCAGAAGATTTTCAATTTATTTTTACAATAATCAAAGAAGCGAGATGAATGTTTATTGACTCACTGAAGAAATTAAGTTCCTAGGGCCATGATGGCAAATCTATGACACGCGTGCCGGATCAGGTGTATTGCACATGCATACATGCCTCCTGCCAGCCAGCTACTTGTCAGGTATCTGCTGTGCCTGTGCGGGGGGCACGATGCACACAGGAGATGTGCGTGTATGCGCAGGAGGGCGGATAGGTGCAGGCACGCATCGTGCACACGAATGCACGCACTTTGGGCATGCGAGGACGGAAAGGTTAGCCATTACTGCCGTAGGGGAAGAAGGTGGTCATACAGTCTGTGTGGTTCCTTGTCCTGGCAGTGTAAATAGATCTTGTCCAAAGAGGAGAGGGAATGGGAATCTTGCATTAAAGGTACTCTTATTTTTCTAGGTAATTCCCAAGATGCTTTAAAAATAGGTTGGTTATACTTTTAAGGTGCTTCTGTTGATCATATTTATTTATTTGTCTTGCTTTATGAGACAGAACAACAAAACAAGAAGAAATGGATACTTGGCAACATCGTATGTACTGTTAAGAATATGAGGGGCAAAGTATGGAATGACTCCAAGTTAATTAGCCAGAATGTTTTAAAAGCAAATGTTTTAAAAACAAATTCAGTTTTATATTAGTTAAAAACTGTTGAAGAAGATATACCGTATATACTCGAGTATAAGCCGAGTTTTTCAGCCCATTTTTTGTGCTGAAAAAACCCCCCTCGGCTTATACTCGAGTCAGATTCCCTCTGAAAAAAAATGGTGTGGAGCTCTGGAGCTGGGCAGCCGCTTCCCTGCTTCCGTGTTTCCTTTGCAACTTGTAAGCATGGGGGTAATCGGAAGCAGAAAAGTTCTTGCATGAGGATATATTGTTTTTTCTTTTTTTTAACTGTTTTTAGGGGGAAAGACCCACCATCATGTGAGAATGCTCAGACATGAAATCTATCCTCCCGAAAATAAGTGTGTGTGTGGGGGGGGATTTTAACAGAGGGAAGACGTAGGGAGAAGGCAAAAGCAACGGAAGATCCTTCTGGGGAAACTGAGGGGGAGACTCACCCTTGGTCCAGATGAGCCCCCTTCCCCGCCCCTAAGGAAGCAGAGGCAGCCAGCAAGGGCAGGCAAGCCCCACTTCGTGGACTCCATCTGTCCTCGCTCCCACCCAAAGCCACGAAGTCCCCCAATTGCGCAGCCCAGATTCGCCCTCTCCCTCAGGGGGCAGCAACGACGCCCAGTGTTTCCCAAGACAAGAAGCTCCGCCGTGCAATGAAAGCGCCCTGGCTCTAGGCTCGCGGGCTCAGAAAACAACGCAAGCCGAGGTGGCTTCAGCTCCGCTTGGCTTCGTTTCCTCAGCCCCAGCTACTTTCAGTCCACTCGGGAGGAGGAGGAGGTGGTGGTGTGGTGGTGGCTCGCGTTGTTTTCTGAGCTCTAGGCTCGCAGGCTCAGAAAAGAACGCGAGCTGCCACCGCCGCCGCCGCCGCCACCTCCTTCTCCTCCTCCTCTTTCTCCCGAGTGGACTGAAAGCAGCTGGGGCTGAGGAAACAAAGCCAAGCCGGAGCCGAAGGCACCTCGGCTCGCGTTGTTTTCTGAGCCCGCGAGCCAGAGCCAGGGCGCCATTGCACGGTGGAGCTTCTCGGGAAACGCTGGGCGTCGTTGCTGCCCCCTGAGGGGAGGGCGATTCTGGGCTGTGCGATTGGGGGACTTCGTGGCTTAACGCGGGGATTTCTGATTCCCCTTACATGCGCGTGGATATGCCGCGGGCATTTTCTTCCAAACGCCCCACTGGCAGAGAACACTGACTTTCATAGTGAGATCGTTTTCCAAATTAATTGATTCACTTATGATCTCTCTCTCTCCGGAATAGTCAGGCCCTTTCCAGCACGCGCAATCCGCCGCTGCCCCTCCCGGGGGTTTTGCATTTGCAAGGTGCAAGGGGGGGGCGGTGGATCGCACCTGCTGGAAAGGGCTTCACTATTCCGGGGAGAGAGAGAGAGAGATCATAAGAACGGCTCTTGCTTTTTTCTTGCAAGGGAGAGAGTGACTCCTGCCTCCCACTGTCATCATCGTCTTCTTCTTTTGGGTTAGTGAATCAATTAAACCTTTCATGATAGTGAGATCGTTTCCCAAATTAATTATTTTTATTTTTGAAATTTACCAGTAGCTGCTGCATTTCCCACCCTCGGCTTATACTCGAGTCAATAAGTTTTCCCAGTTTTTTGTGGTAAAATTAGGTGCCTCGGCTTATATTCGGGTAGACTTATACTCGAGTATATACGGTAAGTTTATATTATAAGTTTACATTATATTAAGTATCTGGATGTGCAGGTAACAAGTAGGTTAGCTTGGTTGTTCAACTGAGACAATGGTGCAACCGTGCCTGCATTTTTTGTATTGTAGAAAAGAACACATCTTCCTTCTCCTATCCTTACCACTTTCTGCAGGGAGGCAATTGAAAGCATCCTGTCATATTGTATTACTGTTTGATTTTGAAGTATTACTGTTGTCTTTGGAGATTCTCAGTCATCCAGGTCATGGTTGATTGAGAGTCTGAAGAGCTGAAGAAGCTTCTTGGATGAGAAGCAAAATGTCCTCAAAGAAAAAACAGAAAGTTCAACTGCCTTTTGAAAAAGCACCTTTGGGACAAGTATTACTGTTTCAGACAGGAAGGCTATGCAGAGTGGTGAATATGGGGAGAAAGATTATTGGAAGTTCACTTCCGTCTATTCAGGACATGGCATATAAGTGTTGCTTGACCGGGGTCCATAAGTATTGTCTGGGACACGATACATCCTCTCTATGACCAGTTTCCTTTGTTACCTTATTCAAGGAAGCTTGTGTACATAGAAAAGTGACAATAAAAATGTCTGATTTATAATCTTCAAATAATTTAGGGATATTGGTGGGGAATGGTCAAATAAACCAAGATGCAAGCCTTGTCAGTGCACTGAGAGATCTACCTAGTTTTTATGTGTGTGACCATTTGACCATTTCTTGTGGACCTAAGTAGTGAAATAATATATCAGAATCCTGTAAAGCCACAACATAAAACACTGTAGACTTTTCATGAATTAAAGATGCAGTTTCCTACTCTCTCACTCCCTATTGTGCTTGTCTTCATTGTTTAAGCCACATTTGTAAATTGGAAGTGTCTCATACAGAGAAATGGAAGTGTATGTGCACAGGGCATAAAACAGGATAATCTTGATGTGTTGCAGGGACAAAAGGTTTAATGTGCCCAAACCTTTGGAAATGTGGCACAACATGATTTATGTGTTCATCTCTTGCACAGAAAACGTGGCCATGCCAGCTTCAGAGTTTTGCAAAAAATGCAACAGTTTGCAGAAGGGGTAAACTTAAAAGGGTGTAAGGCATACTTGGACTGTGCAGTATGTAAATCATCAAAGTCCAAGGCATTTCCGGTAAGCGAAAGTAGCACAAGGCAGACAACAAGAGCTCTAGAGCTGATACATGCAGATTTGGTTGGGCCAATGCAAGCCAGTTTGGGAGGACCAAAGTATGCATTGGTCATTGTAGATGACTACAGCAGATTTGGTTTCTGCTATTTACTAAAGAGTAAAATAGAAGTGCTATAGAAACTGAAGCAAAGGGTAAGCTCCATAGAAAGGAGATATAAACAACATGTATTTCAGCTACAAACTGACAGAGGTTCAGAATTCATGTCAGCAAGTTTTAAACAGTGGTTGGGACAGTTAAGAATAAAACAGATGCACAAATCCATACACAGCAGCTGAGAATGGTATAGCTGAGAGGCGGAATGGTGTCTTGCAAACAATGAAGGACTTGTTGACTGCTATTTAATCAATAGACTGTTCATCTATAAAAGATACTCCATATGCAGTGTTATATGGGAGAAAGCCACCTCTGGCATATTTAAGGGTGTTTGCATGGGTGCATATTCCAAAAGCAGTCAGGAGAAAAGGTCAATCAAAGGCTAGAAAACTCAGATTTAAAGGCTATGAGCCTGGCTCAAAGACCTGTCACTTTAGCGATGGGAGCAAAAGAATAGTGATTTCAAGGTCTGCTAGTTTTGCAGAGCAAAATAGGAAAAAAATTGATACCAATTAATGGAATGATCCACTTAGTGACTGTGATCCATTTAGTGACAGTAACTCACTTAGTGATAGTGTTCAGGGAGGAGAAGCTAAAAAAGAATTAGAAAAGGAGACAGGAGAGAATGATGACTCAGATATGAAGCCAGAGAGTGTTCAACCACAAGAGCAGTCAATGCCACGCAGGTCAGAGCAATGGAACAAGGTATTCTGTTAGTGAAGTAAAGGTATGTAATGTGTGGTATGAGCCAAGAAATTATAGGAAGTATTGGCGTTACCCAAAATTGAACAAGTAAAGTGGAAATAAACCATGGACAAAGAAATGAAATCATGGGTGAATATAAAGTGTTCACATCTACGACTTTGCCACAGGGTTGCAAAGCCATAGGATGTAAATGGGTATACAAAAAGAAAGTACTACTATCAAACAATAGTATTAGTGGCACAAGGTTTTTTTACAAGAAAAATATGCACTGTGATGAGGTATTTGCGCCAACTGTAAAGAATAAAAGCAAAAGGTTGGCACTAGCATTGGCAGCACACCTGACCATAAAATTTGGCATTTTGATATAATCACATTCTTCAATGCAGAATTAGAGGAAGAAATGTACATGGTTCAAGCACCAGGGTATGAAAGTAAAAAGCCTAACACTGTGTATAAATTGAACAAGGCCATTTATGGACTGAAGCAGTCAGCCAGGATTTGGAATATCTGTTTAGATACAGCATTGAAGGGTCTTGGATTCAAGAGTTGCAAGGTTGCATATATACTAGAAAGTTACAGGATGGGAGTTGTCAATTGTTAGCATTTGTGGATGATCTTTGTTTCATTGCAAAGGATTTGTCATAGAAAAAAGAATGTGCTAATCAGTTAGAGAAAAAAACGAATTAAAGGATTTGGGTGAAATTCAAAACTATCTTGATGTAGAGATACAAAAGCTGATGTCAGATCCGTATATCTGCCATTCTTCAATGGAAGAAGAAGGGGGGGAGTTGGTATAAGTAAACCTTTTTAATGTAACCTGAATATATTAAATCTTATATTGAATCTGTATAACTTGCACATGATATACAACTGGAGGACTGGAGCCAGATGTGTAGAAACTTGTCACCTCTTGGAAAGATAGCAAGAGGAGAAGGGGCCATAAAAATTCCAGCTCTGGAAGATAATCCATGGGAGAAACTCTTCTAAGATATGTTCCCAGAAAAGGGGAGGGGGGAATTAACATGTTGGTTCTTTGTTTGACAAAATCCACATCTAAATAAGGGGAGAGGTTCTAACTCCCTTTATCTGTTACTGTATGCCTGGAAGCATCTTAGATTCTGCTTTGACTAGTATTGGAATTATTTCCTTTCAATAAAGAATTCCTTTTGAAGTGCTTAGCTTTCAGAAGTTAATTCTTTTTTCGGTTGACTGAGAAAAGTCCATTGCTTACATAAAGCAGAATCTGCAATAGAGGTCAACCCGGAGAGGAATTTTTTTTTAAAACTTCACTCTACCAAGGGGACCCTGCAAAAAATATCTGAATATAGCAAGGAGCAAGGGGAAGCCGAATGCTGGGGAGAAACTTCAACAGCTACCCAGCCAGACACGGACTTCGCTTTTTGCCAAATCCCATCAAAGACAGTGAAGTTGCCTGCGAAAATTCCACAAAGCCCTGGTGATCTATAGGAATAAGAAAGAGAGACAACTGGGTTGGAAGAACCAAGGGAGTAACCCTCACCCGAGGTAACCGTAAACCTGGGTGCAAAATGGAACTGGAGGCCCTCTTTAATCAGGAAGAATGGGTGGAGGAACTACTGGCAGATGACCGATTGAAACGGTACATAAATTGCCTTGTGAGGGAAGCCTTAGAGAACCTCAATGTGAGGGATGAACCAGGCCATCAACATAGGGGAGCAAGTGACCCAGAAATTGAGGGAATCCGAGCCGTCACCCATGATCCAGCAGAGAATGATCAGGCATTGGAATAAACTGGAAGACCAGCAACCATACCAGGTACCCGATTCCTTGCCGCCCCAGAGCAGGGGATTAACCCTGGCCAACCCAGAGACATAAAACTGCAGAGAAAAATTCTATGGGGACCCCCAGAAACTGGGATTTTTCCTGGCGCAAGTTCTCCTACATGCAAGAATACGGGCGGAATTTCCCAATCCAGGGGGGCTGAGTGCGAGTCGTCACCCTGGCCCTAGAAGGGGTAGCAGCCAGATGGATGGTGACCCTCCACAATGTCAAGGCCCCAGAACTGAGGATCCTCAATTGATTCATGACAGCTCTAAGCCACCACCTCAAAGACCCCCTTGCCGACAGAAAAGCCCGTGACCGCATTAGAATCGTAAAGCAAGACCATTGCCTGGTAGCTGAATACACCTAGGAATTTTGTGGCCAGCTGAGTCAACTGGCCAGAAGATATCCTAATCTGTTGGTTCAAAGATGGACTCAACAATGACCTGTACACTGCCTCCCTGGCCTGTGTGGCCCCAAACCTCCTGCATGAATGGTACCTGATGGCAGAGGAGGCAGAGATAGACATGACCCGTAACCAGTATCGCAGTGGCAAAGTCTGGAGAAGATCCCCACCCCAGGGAAAGCGGGAATTTTTCAAACCCTAAACCACCATGACTCCAAGACCATCTGGCTGCTTTAAGGGTGGAAAAGAGGGGTACTGCACAGCAGAATGCCATTCGAAAACCTCTGCCAGAAAGCCAGACCACCCATTGGGGGGAAACCTGGAAAATCCAACCCTCGAGAAAAAGGAATTGGCCTGAGAAGCCGAGAAGCTGTGAGGTTCCGGTTTCCCCCCAACCCAGAGGAAGAATCCCCAACACCCTGAGGAGACCTGAGCCAGTCCAAAAGCAATGCGGAAGACAACCTGCTGGTAAGTGACCCAATTGAATCACTCACTCTACCCCTAAGACTGTCTATCCCCAGCCGAGGGAAGGGTGAGGAAGTTGCAGCATTACTGGATTCGGGATGTACCCGTTGCCTAATCAACCCCACCCTAGCAGAGAAATTGGGAATCCAACTAAGGAAAATGGAAAATGCCATTGCTTTTTGCCAATTAGATGGAACTATAGTGGGGGGAGCCAGCCAGTTTTGCCACAGAACCTTTGAAAATAAAACTAGGGAATCATAGTGAGATGCTCACATTTATTATAGCAGCAGGCATGGAAGGGCCACTACTCCTAGGACTCACAGGGCTACGGAAATGGAATCCAAAAATAAACTGGAAGAGAGGAACCATACATTTCCAGAAACATGTAGCATTTGCAAACATCCCAGAGGAAAGGAAAAGAAAGAGAACAGAGAACCACCCATGGCCGGTCAGCTGGCTGAACCCATTAACATCCCCAAAGAGTACCAGGATTTAGCCCAAGTATTTAGCGAGGAAGCTTCTGATGACTTGAGAATCAAACTGCAGAGACTCTGGCATAAACCAGTGCAGGTGGTTCCAGTGGTACTTTGGTGTTGAAGGTAAGGTTTTCCTGTCACCAGATAGACAAAACAGCATACAACAATTAGCTACAGAGATCAGATTCCTCAAGAGGGTACCCTTGGCCAACCTATCAAAATTGTTAGGCAAAATGATCTCATGCATATCCATTATTCCCTGGGCACGACTCCACACTAGATCTCTGCAGTGGTTCCTGCTTCTGTACCAGCGGTCAGGAAGAAGCAACTCCAAATACAAGGTCATGGTATCATCAAAGGTCCTCATATTTCTTCACTGGTGGACCAGGCCAATCATTTGCCAGTTCATCTGGCTCTTCGCAGCTTCCTTCCACAGATTCGGAACCAACATGTATTGATTTTGACTGACAACGTGACAACAAAGGCCCACATAAACAAGCAGGGAGGCACGCATTTGAAACAACTCATGCGGGAAGCAGAGTGACTATGTCTTTGGGCAGAGAACAACCTGCTCTCCATCAGGATGGAGCACATATCAGGTCTGTCGAATACCCAGGCAGATTGGTTAAGCAGGGCTACAGTCGATCAATCGGAGTGGCGCCTGCACCTGAGCCTGTTTCAAGAGGCGGTTCAGAGATTTGGTCAGCTGGTAACAGACCTGTTCACTTCCCCTCTCAACTCTCAGCTCCCGAAATTCATTTCCAGATACCCTTCACAAGGAGCAGAAAACATCAATGCGCTCCACTGCTGCTGGCCTCCGGGTCTTCTGTACGCATTCCCTCCATTTCCAGTGATTGCCAAGGTCATCCAGAAGCTTCTGGAAGAGAGAACGGAACTTTTGATGGTGGCACCATATTGGCCCAGGCAGCTGTGGTTTGCAGATCTCCAAGATCTGTCCTCAGCAGAACCATGGAGAATCCCGCCGGACAGAGTCTCGCTCACCCAGGGCCCTCTTCAACATTTGGACCCTCAATGGCTACACCTAGCCGTATGGAAGTTGAGTGGAGACATCTGAAAAGTGAGAAGTACTCTAGCAAGGTTATCGCCACCATCCAAGCAGCCAGGCACCCCTCAACAACTCGCATATACAATGCCACATGGACTAGTTTCTGTAAATGGTGTGTGAAATCTCACATCGATCCCACCTCTCCATCAGTAGCTCAAATACTGGAGTTTTTACAAGAAGGACTGGACAAGGGTCTTTCACCAAATACTTTGAGAAGACAGGTAGCGGCCCTGGCCTCGGTCGTCACTTGTGGAGACCTACCGTCTATTTCTCAGCACCCACGCATACAGAGTTTTCTTCGTGGTGTCACAAACTTACGTCTTCCAGTGGTTCACCGTTATCCAACTTGGGACCTTAACAAGGTTCTCACCACACTCACGAAGGGCCCTTTCAAGCCCTTGAAGACTAAGAGTCTCTATTTTCTAACATACAAAGTAGTTTTTCTTGTAGCAATAACATCCGCTCATTGTATTTTGGAACTGGCAGCCTTATCAATCAGACAAGATCTTTGCATTTTTCATTCAGAGTGGTCCTTCGTCCAGACTCTATGTTCATACAAAAAATTAACTCGGCTTTTCACAGGGCACAAGAACTTATACTCCTTAACTTTTGTCCGAAACCAACTCAGGGACTGGAACACCAATGGCATCAGCTTGATGTGAGATGGGCCCTACGTATGTATATTCACCGCACAGTGCCTTTCAGAAAAACGGAGGCTCTTTTCTTTCCAGCCAACCACTCAAGGACGCAAGGTCTCATCTTCTACAATAGGTTGATAGTTAAAGGCTGCAATAGCTAAAACATACGAGACTCAATCATTACTGGTGCCCAGGGGCATAACAGTGCCGCAACATCAGCAGCGTGGTCCACGCAAGCACCAATAACAAAAATTTGTCGGGCGGCAACCATCACCCTTCATTAGGCACTATAAAATAGATATTTTTGCCTCAGCTGAGGCTTCCTTTGACAGGAGAGTTTTAAAACGGGTCCATAAGGCCCAGGAGGGGACTCCAAGCCAGATGGAGACCCTCCCGTAGGACAAGCCATGCTTTGGTATGTCCCACTACTGGATGCTCTGAACAGCTCATGGGAGAAAGGGCTTTGGTACTTATCTGATACGCCCGTTCTCTGTGAGCTGTGAAGAGCATCCAGCCCCACCCAATTTCCATCTGGTGGGGTCCTGTTCTGTCCAACGATTAGATAGGGCATACGGGGCGAGGGTGTTCATCTCCTCATCTTCACCAAAACTGGGGGACGCTTGGGAGGAGTCCCGTGGAGGAGGAGCATTCCACAAATTAAGCCCAGCCTATACATGAAGAGACTGAAGCACCTCCCACTACTGGATGCTCTTCACAGCTCACAGAACGGGCATATCGGGTAAGTACCAACTCCCTTTTCCAGGATAATATGGATCATGCTGTGTCAATTCTTCCTTTTATTGCTTATTTAAAATGGCTTGAGAACATCAGACAGAAACAGGAGCCTTTTATAAATTTATAATTAATATGTGTCCTTTTGTATTTTGAGGGGGTAGGGGAGGGAAAGGGGCAAAATTTTTCATAGCCTGCTTCATACAGGATAAAGACATTATTACTTTATAGAATATATATTATAATTTGCATGCCATAATAGAATTCAAAGTACTCTACACAGGTTTAAAAAGAAATTGAATGATGACATATATTGACATATTATTTGAAATCTTATTGTTTACTTGAAATCTTACTGTTAATAGACCACAACTAAACCACATGATAAAGATGACTACCCATTGTCTCCTCTTCTGTTTATTTTGGTTTTGGAAATTTTGAATAGGAATGTAAAACAGCATGAAAGTATTTGAGAATAAACACTTAAAAAGAGACAAGTTAATTTTTGATGATGATTTGTTGCTGCTTTTGGAAGATCCATTAAAGTGAAGTATTAACAGGGAAACTTAAATAATTGGTGCACTTGCAGCTTTCAAGTTTAATCAAAGATATTAACACAGAAAATATGAAAATATAAGATCAAACAGAATTGGTGAATAAAAGAAATGTTAAGATTAACAAGTAGGTATTAGTATGACAAACGGATTTTATCTTGTTTTGAAGTAATTATGTGAACATACGGAGTAAAAGTAAAAAGGATATGTGAAGACAGGGAAAATTACTATTGTTATTTCTGGGCTGAATTTTTGTGATTAAGAGGAATACCATTTTGCTATTTTTGTTTCAGACAATATCTGTTTTGACAGCTAATATACCAACTAAACAATGGCAAAAAGATACACCTAAGTTTGTGTGCACTAGTTAAATGTAAAGTTTTAAAAGATGCAACAGAAAGAAGATTATGTTTGAAATTATATTGTATAATTTAGGTTTAATTTGGGTCAAAGACTGGATGCTTTTGAGAAATAGTAGACTTTTGCAGATAGAAGGCATGATTTGAAATTTGGGTTGCATTATATTTATGATATGACAAAGCTAAAATTAATATAGATTTAAAAAATTATTTCATTAGCTGTGTCATACTGAAGATATGGAATATATGTAAACCCAGGCTCAGCACAAGAAGCATATTATAGAAGAGAAATTATAAGTAAACACAAATGGCTAACTTATTGTAACATTAATTTTTTGTCAAAAAGGGAAAGTAAAATAAAGTCAAGGAAAACATATTGTGCCTGAAGGGTGCACTGGTCAATTATTCTCTTACGTATAATTGTTAGAAAGATTTAAAATTGATTTTAAAAAATGGCTTTGAGCATTGTGAGTTTGAAAAAGAACAATATACAAATAAATATATTATTTCTAAAATGTATAACTTATATTGAAATTTGAAAAAAAGAACAAGTGAAAGAATGTATGATAAATAAGCTAAAATTCTGATTACAATATATAAATGGAACAGTGGGAGAATACGTAAAGTACTTAAATTTACATTATTGAAATATTGAGAGCATTGAAATTTACATTAAGTTATATTTAACATAACTGTTATAATCTTAAAAGAAAAAAATTATAAAAAGAATGTATTGTTGGTATGTATTTCACCAAATAACCTGTTGAAATATATAAAGGTGCTTCAGATTTATGTTGGAAATGTGAAAAACAAGAAGGGACTGTTTACGATGCTTGGTGGATGTGCAAAAAAGCCAGAAAAATTTGGACGGAGGCTAATTCAGAGGATTTTAAAGATTAATATATAATAAAAATCAGATGCTTTTTAAAAAAAATTTTTTATTGGTTTTTAAAACAAACATAAACAAACAAAACATAAAAACATCAAGCCATCTTCCATATATATATATACATACAGTGTGCCGGTTGGTTTACAAATTGTTTTGTGCTTCCATTTCGTAGTCTTCAATTATAATTACATTGTATATAATCTCGTATTTTCAATCAAATATTAAATACATTAATATCATTATTAATCAATCATTTGACTATACTTTTATTCATTCATGCTTTACGAAATAATCCTATTTTACTTAATTTGTTTTATGACAGTTCATATTATCATCCCAAATCTATCCTAGAATCATTTTGTAGATATAATAAGAAAAGAATACATCTTTATATATTTAGTATTTTCTAAAAGTCTACATATTTCATTACTATATTTTATTGTCTAACCATTGATAGAATAGATCCCAAATTTTATAAAATTGTTTATTATCTTGTTCTCTAATTTCAAATGTCAATCTACTCGTTTCAGCACATTCCAATATTTTCTTAATGATTTCCTCCTGTGATGGTATTTTCTCATTTTTCCAGTTTTTAGTAAATACAATCCTAGCCGCTGTTAATACATTTATGATCAGGTATTTCAAGTCTTTACTATATATTTCAGGTAAAATTCCCAATAAAAATATCTCTGGTTTCAAATCTATATGTTTTTTTTGTCATTTTTTCCAACCACGTGTGGATTTTAGTCCAGTATTTTTTAGCATCCGCGCAAGTCCACCACATATGGTAATATGAGCCAGGTGTCTGATGACATTTCCAACATTTTTCGGATTTATTTTTGAACATTCTTGCTATTCTTGTCGGGGGGAAATGCCACCTGTAAAACATCTTATACAAATTTTCTTTATATGCTGTTGACTTTGTCATTTTATAATTTTGAGAACACAATTTTTGCCATTTCTCTAGATCAATCCCATATCCAAAATTCTTCCCCCAAGCAATCATAGTTTCTTTAACTTGTTCTTCTAGTTTAATTTCTAATAAATATCCATACAATTTTTTAATCACCTTTTCATCAGTACCTGTCAAAATCTTATCTAGAAACCTTCTGTTTTAGAATCTTTATCATACTTTGAATGTATTTGTGCATATGAGAACCAATTCATCTTTATACCTTGTTCCTCTAGTTTTTGTATAGATTTAAGTTCACCCTTTTCATTCAATATTTCACCATATCTGTTTGTTCCTTTTTGTATATTATAGGATAAGAAAATGCTTCAATAGTCGATAGCCAGACTGGAATTTTCAAATAACATTGCCTTTTAGTCTTCTCCCAGTTTAACCACAGAGACTCCCGTATATAATGTCTTCTAAAATACCCCTGTGTTTTAGTTCCTTTATACCATAAAAAAGCATGCCACCCCAACAACAGATCATGTCCTTCTAATGTCAACAATCTAGTATTTCTTAATGTTATCCATTCCTTAACCCACATCAAATCTGTAGCTTGGTAATACAACTCCCAATTAGGCAAACCAAATCTTCCTCTTATTCTAGCATCTTGCAAAAGTTTTAACTTTATTCTCGCTTTCTTACCTTGCCATATATATTTCAACACAATTTTATTTAAATCTTCAAAGTAGTCTTTCCCAAGCCTAATTGGAATTGTTTGAAACAAATATAAAATTCTGGGTAATATATTCATCTTGATTGTTGATATTCTCCCTATTAATGACAGTTGTAAATTTTCCCATTTCACCAAATCTAGAGCTATCTGCTGTTTAAGTTTGATATAATTATTCTCTTTTAGTGTACTGCATCTTGCTGTCAAGTATATCCCCAAGTACTTGATCTTATTCGTGACCTGAATTTTCAATAGGTCTGCCAGTTCTTCCTTTTGTCTTGATAGCATATTCTTTGTCAAGATCTTTGTTTTATCTTTATTTATTTTCAAACCAGCCACCTTTCTATATGTCTCTATCTTTTCTATCAATTTTGATACTGTTTCTAGTGGGTCTTCTAAGATAAAAACCAGATCATCTGCAAATGCTTGCAACTTAAATTCTTCCTTTTTAATTTTCATCCCTTTTATATTCTTTTCATCTCTAATATTTCTATTTAGCACTTCCAAAGTTAACAGAAACAACAGAGGTGATAGTGGGCACCCTTGTCTTGTTCCTTTTCTTATATCGATAGAGTCTGTCAGTTCTCCCTCTATTACCTTTGCCATTTGCTTATGATATATAGCTTCTATTGCTTGAATAAATTTTCTAGCAAAGCCCATCTGTTCCAGCAGTAATAACATGAATCGCCAATTCACATTATCAAATGCCTTCTCTGCATCTAGAAATATCAGAGCCATTTGTTTTTCAGGATGTGCCTAGTAGTATTCCAAAGTGTCCAAGATTACTCTCATATTATCTTTAATTTGTCTCTTTGGCAGAAATCCATTTTGATCAGGATGGATAAAATTATTTAAGTATTTTTTAAGTCTTTCTGCCAATATTGAAGCAAAAATTTTATAATCTGTGTTTAGTAGGGAAATAGGTCTATAGTTCTTGATTTGTAATAGATCGGCCTCCTCTTTTGGAACAAGTGTAATATAAGCTTCTGACCATGATTTTGGTATCCTCTTCTTTATCATCTTCATAACTTCTAGCAATGGAAAATTCAACGATTCTTGTAATGTTTTGTAAAATTCTGCCGAAAGTCCATCTGGGCCTGGTGCCTTTCCATTATTTTGCTTCTTTTTTTTTATATTTAAAACAAGTTTTTATTTTCAAGACAAACAATGCATAAATACACATAAACACAAAACATAAAAGCATAAAAAATCTCTTTTCTGAAAGTTGCTTAGTCCCGGGTTAAAACTCTTGGTACAGACACAAGTTCAGTTTCATATTCATTTTACATACCATTTCATATCTTATTAACATTTTCAATTTTCTATATAACTTCTCCTCTCCTTTAAATTTTCTCAATTTTTTTTCCCCTCCTCTCAATTCATATCCTAATATTTATTATTCTTTGTCTGTTCTATTCCAGCCAATCATTTATTTTTCTTCTTTAAAAAAAAAGAAATACTTCTCCTGTACACTATATGGAGTATGATGCCTTTATCTTTTTCCCTTATATTTATAATACCTAATATAAAATACATAACATACATTGGGATTCTGTCTGGTACATTCTAAAATTATACTATATAATCAAAAATAATGCAAATCTATTCATTAGTATTGATATTCATTCATATCTTAGACGTTTAACTCATTACTTTTCAATTAAATCACATACTTTTATGAGAGCCCTATTTTCCATAATTATCCCCCCCCACATCACATATTATAGCTCAATATTTCGTTGAAATGTTCCTCCTTCTTCTACTTCAAATCTCATTTCACAAAAGATTTTACTAGTATACCATGTTCTAATCATTAATTTTAACAATCATTTATATCTTAAACATTTTATCCATTTCAATTGAATATCATGCCTTTGTGGGAACACTTATGCTTTCCACGATTATTACCCCCCACATCACAATCTTGAATTTCATTACTGTAATTTCATTACAGTACTCTTTTTTTCTTAACAAAAATTTCACTTATTTATGTTAGATATTTTATCACATTTTAAGCTACATATTATTTCTAATTTTCTATAATTACTTCTAAATACAGATATAAAAATGCAATCTTATGTACCTTTCTAGAATCCCATTAACAATAAGATCTATCCATTATCTTTGAAAAACTTTTGCTTCTTAATATCTTGCTCCCCACCATTAGAGCTTCTCATCCCTTCCTTTCTCCCTTGCTTCTTCTTCTCCTTGTCCTCTTTAACCCCTTGTCTCTCCACCTCCCTTTTATTCTGCTTTCCCCCTTTCTGTTGTTTCTTAACATAATGTCCCTTTTTCACCTTATTCTTCTCTTTTTGGGCTGTTTTTTCAGATCTTAAAGACCTCTTTTCCTTTTTTCTCTTGCTTTTTTCCGTCTCCAATCAAAGTCCTTTTTTCATCAAAGATGGCTTCTTCTTCTTCTTTGTCCCCATCATCCTCATTCTGCTTCGCATAAATATAAACCGCCATTTCTAAGTATTGAAAAATAGTGCCAAGTCCATCTTCCCCTCCTTGTTTTTCTCTTTCATATTTTTGATATATAGTTCCAATCCATCCACAGGTGATGCCATTGTGTAGAGAAAATGTTTTTCCAAACAACCACCCAGATGATTTAATCAGAAATAATTTCCAAAGGTTCCAAAATCACCAAACAATCCAAACAGACTGTTTCTTTTAAATACCTTCTTCTTCTTCTTCACTTTTTCTTTCTGAGGTTAAAGTAATCACAAATCCTTTTCAAATATATTTTTTGAAAGTTTTTAAACTCTTTGCAATTCTAGGCAATCTTCTCCTTATTTTCAAATTTTGCTCTGATTTTTTTTTCACTCTCCCTTCCCACTCACAGCCAAAAAGATTTTTTTTCCCCGCTGTCACTTTAGGAAGGAGAGTAGAACAAAGAAAAAAAAAACTTTCCCCTTTAGGGTATTCGCAGCTTGTGGCTCTCACAAGGAACAATATATCCTTAACAGCTTTCAAGGTTCCAAATCACTTTCTCCCGTCTTGTCCCGGTTAAAAGCACCTTTCACTTTCTCCAGTTTTCTCCCTCCTGCACTTGCTTACCCGGCTGCAGCTTTCTTTGTGGCGGCCATTACTGACCGCCGTTCCTCCGCCTCGGGAAAAGGGAGTTTAGCCGGCTGGGGAGGGGGTTTGCGGCACCTCCAAACCCCTTGCCGGATCCCCCCTATCTTCAGCTGCCTCTATGGGGCAGCTATATCCCCCAGATCCAAATGGATCGGGGGAACCTTGGCGGCGAACGCAGCAGGGATCGCGCGGTTGCAAATCCCTGCAGCCGCCGAAGGCTAGCAAACCGGAAAGCACCATTATTTTGCTTCTTGAGTGCTTCAGTTAACTCCATCATCGTTATATTGCTTTCTAACATTGTATCAATCTCTTTAGGTATCTGGGGTAAATTAGCATTCTATAAATACTGTTTAACTCTTTCCTCATCAATATTCTCTTGTGTGTATAGTTTCCCATAATAGTCTCGAATGATTTCCTTCTTCTCTTTACTACCATAGCAAACTTGGCCTTGATCATATATTAACTGCAATATTTTCCTTGATTCTTTCTCCTTTCTCAATTTATATGCTAACCATCTACCTGGTTTATTTGCATCTTCAAAGTAGTTCTCTTTAGCACCTCTAATTTTCTGTGCTAATTCTTCTTTTTCTATTAGACCCATTTTATGTTTGGTTATATCCATTTTTAACTTAATGTCCTTTTTCTGTGGCATTTTCTGTAGCTCTTTTTCAAGTCCTTTATACTCATCCTCTTATGCCTTAGAGGCTAATCTTTTCATGGTATTTCTTTTCCTTGTATAGTCTATTATCAAGCCTCTGGCATATGCCTTCATTGCATCCCATACATTCTGGATTGATGTATCTTCTTTTTTGTTTTCTCTAAAGAAAAAAGCCAGTTCTTTCTCCATCCACTGTGTGAAGTCTTTTTCCTTTAAAATAGTATTATTTAACGTCCATCTAGATCTTCTTCTTTGTCCTTTCCATTTAATTGTCATTGGATTGTGATCAGCCCAAGTACTTGTTTCAATATTTATTTCTTGAATATTAGTTAACAATTCTGTTGACATCCATATCATATCTATTCTGGACCAAGATAAATGTCTATTTGAGTAGAAGGTGTATTGTTTAGTTTTAGCATTTCTTTCTCTCCCTGTATCTTTTAAGTTTATTTCATCTACCATTAAAAAAAAAAGATTTAGGGAGAGTCTTTCTGTTTTGCTTTATTGTTTTCTGTGCTGTATAGTCCAGTTTATTGTCTACAATTCCATCATAACTATATTAGCATAGTCCAGTTCAATTATTTTCATATGTAATTTTTTATAAAATTTTATAAAATTTTTTATAAAATTCTTCTTGATTGTCATTCAGGGCATAGATTGCAATCAGGAGTGTTTTTGTATTATTGTCCATTATTTCCACCATTAGTATTCTTCCGTTGTCATCAGTATAAATCAATTTCGCTGGGATGGTCTCTTTAATATATAAAACCACTCCTCTTTTCTTGCAGTAAATATTTTCCCTAATTTTGGCTGTATCAACAATTGTTCATATTGCTTTTTAATATGTACTTCTTGTAGGCAGATTATATCAAATTTTAATTTCTCTAATTTATGGAAGGTTTTCCTTCTTTTAACAGCTGAATTAAGTCCATTTATATTAATTGTAATCAATTTTTTCTCTTCCATGGTTATATTTTGTAGTTAGGTTTGACAGCTGTTGTGGATCTTGGTTCACATTGTTCTTTGGGTTCCTCCTTTCCACCTACTGCACCTTCTTCTTTTTCAGTCGTCATTTGGCAGTCCTCTTGGAATTCAATTAGTGAAATTTCTTTTTCTGCCTCTTCCTCTTTCCCTCTGAAAAATTCTGTGTAAAATGATTCAGCTTTCTCAATTGAGTCAATTCTATATCTCTGTTCTTGCCATGTGATCATTAAACCTTCTGGAATCAGCCATCTATAATTCACCTCTTTTTTAAGTAGCAATTTGGTCAAGAATCGGTATTCTCTTCTCATCTCTCTCACTCTTCTGGGTACTTGTTTCAAGACCACAATCTCCTTGTCTTTGTATTTCAATGTTTTCTCTCTTGCCACTTGCAATATTTGCATTTTAATGGCTTTCTTTGTAAATCTGATGTGAAACTTCTCTTGGTAAGGTATTTCTCATTGCATGTCTTGTGAAGACTCGATAGACCTCATCTATTCCATCCATCATCTTCTCTTCAGTTATTTCCAAAGCTTCAGCCAATATTTCTATCATTACCTCAGCTAGATTTTGTCCTTTTTCTTCCTCTGTTTTGGAATCTAAGATAAAATTCTGATCTGTCCATCTCCCATCTCAGCATACCACTTTTATTTTGTTCAACCACAATTAATGTGTTAACAATGTCTCCAATCTTCTTGTCTCTTTGTTTATCTTCTTCAATTTTTTGGAGTCTCTCATCATACTTCATCATCATTTGTTGGATGTTCTCCACTTTTTCATTGGTTTTCCCTGTTCTTTGTTCGATGTTCTCTATTCTCTTTTCAATATTCTCTGATCTTGTTTGAATATTTTGAATTCCTTGCATAATCATCTGCAGGGTCACTTTTTCTTGTTCTTTTTCTTGCTTTAACATTGTCTGTATTGAACGTTGTCCTCCAGATGGTGGAGAGGAAGAAGTAGAAGTTGAGGAACCAGGAGCTGTTAATTTCCTACTCATTTCGAGCAATTCAAAATCTTCAGGTTCTTCTAGACCTTAATCCAATTGTGAAATAACCAATTGCAGTTCCAAATAAAAATAGTAGGAAAAAAGAAGCCAAATAGTAATAATAATAATAATAATAATAAAAAAAATTCTTCAGGTTCTTGTATACCTTAATCCAATCAATTGGTTAGATAACAGTAAAAATTCAAAAATGAAGGAAAAGACCATAAACACACACACACAAAAGAAAAAGTTGTAAAATCCTAAAAAAGGCGGAAAAATAAAGAATAAAAAGCTAAAAAAAGAAAGGAAAAATTCTTCAGGTTCTTCAATACCTTAATCCAATTAAAAGGTCTCAAATATAAAAGGATGCATAAGAAGAAGAAGAAGAAGAAAAAAAGAAGGCCAGAAAGATAAACAAAAAAATAAAACCAATATGGAAGGTAGATGGAAAGACAAAAATACCAGGAAGGGAGAGAGAAAAAAAGGCTATTCCCTTAAAAAGAAAAGGAAGGGAATCATTAATACTAAAGCTTTTCCTTTAAAATAAAAAGCAAGCATAGAAATTTAACTTCCAAAGAGAAGAAAACAAAACAAAACAAAGACAAGTTCCAAAGAGCCAAAAATCCAAATAGCTATTACAAAAAGTAAACTGATGAGGAGGGGTAGCGCAGCTTTGAAAAAATAAAAAGAGCACACTGCACTTTGTTTAATTATCCAAGGCTCTTGTTATAACTCTCTTCTCCAGAGACTTATCACCTTTTCTTTTCCTATAAGCTTCAACACCAGACTCCAGCTGTTGATAGAAACCCAGAAGAGCACCTGCAATAATACTCTCCCATGCTCTTCCCTCTATCTTATCAAATAGCAATGTCCTTGAAAAGAAGTCTCAGTTCTTTCTCAGCTTTGTCTGGTCAAAAGAGAAATAGAATATTTCCAAGCCTCTAGTTGGCAGTGTTACAAAGTTTCTTTTGCTTTCACTTTCCCCCTCCTTTTCCAAGCAAAATATAATAAGAATTAATTAAAAAAAGAAAAAGATATTTTAAAAAAATAACTAAAAGGGAGTCTCTAGCCTAAAATATTATAAAATCAAAAAGGAGAAAAAGAATAGCTGAAAGAAAAAAACCCAGTCCAGTTTCAAAATATAAGATCATGTATAGAAAATCCAGCAATGAGAAGAAGAAAAAATTACTTTGACATTCCTGTTTAAAATCACCGCTTAATCACTTCTGTCAAAACTTTTACAGATTCTTTCTTTTCCTTAGGGTGTCCTTTCAAATCTTAGAATAAAGAAAAAGTTCTCACCAAACCGGCACACTCTCTCTCTTTCGTTTTGGAGCTGTCCCAACTTCAGTAGCTTTAATGGCTGCCTCTTTGCCGCTGGCAAAAAGTGCTTCTCCTGGATCTACCAGGGACTTTGCGGTATGCCTGGGATTGACAGGATGCGCTCTTCACTTTCACCGTCTCTTCGGGACGGTTTAGATCTGATTGGAACGTCCAGGAGCAAAGATATCAGCAGCGATTTCAGACCTCGCGATGCCAGCTCCGCCCTCTCAGATGCTTTTCTTTTTGACAGACCAACAAACAGTGGGAAAGAGTCATGGAATTTTGTTTTATAGATGGTAACTGCAATGAGATTATTATAGCACAAAGGTGGAAAGATTTGACATTACTCATAAATTGTTGAGATGGCTACATTCACATTAGATTAGATTAGATTAGAAAAAAGATAAGTAAATGTAATGCTGACTGCCTTAACAGTCTTGATGTGTGTGTTTTACAATGAATAAAAAGAATTTATGATATATTATTTCAATAATTAGAAAAATATATTGTTGAAAAAAGGAAAGTTATGTTGTAACCCAGAATAAGACATTAATTTATATCTATATTTAGAATTCCTATAAAGAAAATAAGAAACTATTTCTTTATATTTTATTTCTTTTTTCCTGCATTCTAGCTTTGTCCTTTCTTTTCTTCTTTTTTTCTGCAAAATAATATAAACCACATTATAAATCATAAAATACAATAAAACTAGAAGAAAGGAACCTCAGATTGTAAATTAACCTATTCTTTAAAAGCCTAGAAAAATGTAAGAGCTTGGAGTAAAGCAAAAAAAGTATTATGGAAAAATCAGACATTTTTTTCTTTGGGATGATCATTCTAAATCAAGTGCCTATGACTAAAAAGATTAACTTTTGGAATTTTCCTATTGTTTACAACAGTTCATTTATTACAGTAGCATTGAAAAAAATTACTTATGACCATTTTTCAGACCTATGATTGTTGCAGCATTGTCAAGAGTCAAAATTCAGACACTTGACAATGTATTTATGATGGTTGCAATGTTCCAGGGTCATGTGATCATTTTTTGCAATCTTCTGAGAAGCAAAGTCAATGGGGAGGCCAATTTTCATAATAACTGTGTTGCTAACTTAACAACTGCAGTGGTTCATTTATTAATTGAGGTAAGAAAGGTTGTAAAATGGACAAAATTCACTTAATAATTGTCTCACTTAGTAATAGAAATTTGGGCTCAGTTGTGGTTGTAAGTCATTTCATTACTTAGGATAGATTGTACAATATCCGTGAGCCCTGCACTGTATCTGCCATTTGAAACGCTTTGATATAAACTCAAGGACCACTGCCATAATTGCAATTGTTTTGTTATATGTGTCTGTGGAAAGGGTAGGATAATAAGCAGCATACTTATTAATTGTATTTAATACAATTTATATTTTGTTACTTTTAAACTGCATCCAATGTAATTGGTTTCTTTGCATGCCAGATTTTAAGGAGAATATCTCCAACATGCCAAAGAAATCTGAAAAAAGCAATGTATTCCTGGTGTATGTACAGCCCAGGGTTACTTTTGTAAAACTTATTGTATCTTTTCCCCCAATATTCCTCTCTCTCTTTTTCAGCATTCCTATGCACCAGCTTGCCATCCCATGGCTCCTCCCAGCCCCAGTAGTAATAGTAGCAATAACAATAGCAACAGCAGCAATGGTGAACAGTTGAGTAAAACCAACCTGTACATCCGAGGCCTTCCTCCAGGCACCACTGACCAGGACCTAATCAAACTGTGCCAGCCGTAAGTAAAATTACTTGTTCTGTTTCCCACTTGTTCTGTTTTTCTGAATCACATGTGCAAGGACAGATGGTTCCCAACAACTTTGAACCTTTATTTATGTGCAGATGAAGTAATTAAGTGTGTGGCTTGCCTTTGGGTAACATCTGATAAAAACTTGCATCTTGGTCTGGAGAGTGATAGAAACGTCCTGATAACCTCTGCTGGACAAAAAAACATAATGGTTATGCAGACTTTTTAGGAAAATGTTAAAATGTTCACTTGACACTGAGTAAGGCATGTATTAGTGGTTGCTGAGGAAATTTGTTGCAGTGGAAAAGAGAACAGATATAGAAAGACAACAGACATGTATCCCAATGGCTATTATAGGAGGAACTTTTTGGGTGAGATCTAATCCCTTGAAAATCTTAACCCTTCCAAATTAGCAAGCTATTAATATCAAATATCTGGATAAATGTTGCTTTGAATCTTTTTGTTTGAGTAAAATTAAAGAAATGAAATATATTATTCTTTTATTTCTACACATCTCTCAGCTTCAATGTTCTATTAACAGTATTCCTGTCATCATGAGTTGGTAATGTTTAGTTTCAATTAACTGCTCAGGACTGATGAGTTCATTTGAGTTTGGCATTCTTCTTCCGATCTTTCTTCTCAGCCACTTCAGAATTTCCCAAGCTAGGATGGTCTTAAGTGTTAAATCTTACTTTATCTGATGCTGGAAAAATAGTTTTGCCTTGGGAAATCTATAACGCAAAAGGGGAACATATATACACTAAACGTGCACTGAACATATATCACATATTTATATGCCCATCCTTGGAGTGGATCCTTGGATTTTGAAATTTGTTCATTTGTCTTTATGACTGTATTTGTCAGATTGGTATTAAATAACCTCTCAGATAGGTAAATTATATATAGTATCTATAATCAATTGCTACAGTAAGAAGACATGTATTTCATAAAGTCTTTTATTATTTCGTTTTAGCTCTGTTTATAATTAAAAATATGAAACCAATTCTGTGGAGGAGCACTGTCATCAATTACAGTTATAACCCAGCATTTTTTTGGCTCATTACAACTTACATCCTTCTTTCAACTTTCTACAGTTCTTCCTTCCTTAGGCTTTTGATATATTTCCATATTTCTCTTTTGATTAGCACTAACTTTATCCATTTCTTCTGTTGTCTAGGATCTCTTCCCTGAATCCTTGGTTTTAAAATCTAATGTTTATTTTGTCCCTTTACATTTCCTTAGCCTTCAGTTCAAGCCCACAAAGAATATGCATAATTGTATGTTATGAGGGTACATTACTGTTAGGGAGGATAGTTTTTTAATTCTACTTTCTGTTCTTTTTTTAATGTTGTCACTTAATTGCAATTGTCATTTTTTAAGGAAGCATGGCCGGTAACCCTACTCTTTCCATTGGACTCCCTTGCTTTTCCCATATTGGAGCAGGCTATTCTGAAGAGGATTTTGCAGTACATGCCTTCATGTTGTAGACTTCTTACGCAGGACGTTACAGAGTTAAGTGGCAAGATGGGATGTAGAAGATGAGAAGACCCATCCAGCCCTATATAAAGGCTTGTGATTTCTTCTGGATCAAATTCAGGTAGAATTCAGGTAGTACTCAATTTACAACCATAATTCAGTCAAAATTATGATTGTAAGTCATTGCAGTTATAAGTCAAGGCATATATGACTAGATTAGGTTTTTCAGTATTTTGTAAGGCAGTTGTAAAATGAAAGCCATGATTGTTAAGCAAATGCATTTTTCCTGATGTATGCTTATTTTTTGGCTAGGAACTGAAAATAAACACCAGGCAAAAACATTGTAGATTGCAGCCATGTGACTGCATGATGACCGTAATGGTGATCCAAATGCCAAACACCTAAAATATGATCATGTGACTGTGGGGAAGGTGGTAACTTCAAAAACAGTAATAACTAGCTCGTGGTAGATTTGAAAGGTCTGATGATAAATCAAGGACTATCTATATGAGAAATGCTGATATATTAAAAACCATTATCAATGTATAGCATTATCAATGTATAGCACAGAATAGTACTATGCTGTTCAGTGACAGGCTGCGATCATGTGCAGTTTTGATCTGTGCTCGCCGCTGGAGCGCCCTGAGCTGGCTGGTTTCGGGGCTAAGCCACCCCATAGAGGTGGTGAAGAGGGGGGAGACTGCCAGCAGGGTCGAGAAGAGTCACATCTCTCCTCCCTAGCTGGCCATTACTCCCTTTCCCGAAGGCGGTTGCAGCAGTGGTCAGAAATGGCCACCTCAAAGAAGAACTTGACTGGAAAAGAATGTGCAGGAGGAAGATAAGAAGATAAAGTTTTAGCTGACTGGGTCGACCTGAAAAAGCAACAATATAAGGTACCCTGGAATTTGAATTATAAAGAACAACATTGTTCCCAAAGAAGACTTTGAAGCGGCAAATGAGAGAGGGAAGGGAAAGGATTTGGGTTTTTTCTTTTCTTCCCTATATTGACAACTAAGAGATTTAAGCAAGAAACTGGCAAAAATCCACTTTGACGTTAACAGGCATTTAAGCTGAAAATAAAATGTCAAATAATAAAGATTTCTGGATTCTCAAAGACTTTTAAAAGAAGGAAGAAAACAAAAGGGTGGGATCTGGAAAATGGAGGAGACCACCTGGAAGTGATAGGAATTAACAGTGAAACTTTAACAAGATTCCTAAAAGATACATTTTAACTGAAACTTTGTAACAAGATAAGAGGAAGAGAAAGTGGAAAAAAAGAAGCAAGAAGAAACAGCTTTGGATTATTTGGATTACTTGGTGATTTTTGGATTTTTGTCTATTGGATCTAAAGGACTAAAATTAATTGGGTGGTTGTTTAAAAGTTTTAAAAATTGTATCACTCTTGGAAGAATTGAGAATGGAACTTAAAAAACAGAAAGAAGATGCACAAGAAGGAAGAGGTTCTTTTGGCTTCATATTTCAATTTTTAGAAGTGGAGATCCTGAACTAGGAGAAACAACAGGAAATGCCTGTAGAACAAGAAGGGCGGGACAAAGAAGAAGCCATCTTCAATGATCAAGTATTTCTATGTGGGGAAAAGAAAGGAAAGGGGGGAAAGAGAGTGAAAAATTTAAGATCTGAAAAAACAAAAAAGAATAGTTTGAAAAGTAATTACAACATTAGGAAGAAACAGAAGAGAGGATTACAGAAGAGAGAATCAGAATTAGAGAGAGAAAAAGGGAAAGGAGAAGAAAAGGGGGAAGAGGGAAAGGAAAAGAAATTATAAAGGACAGAAACAGGACATAGAGAAACAGGGAAAATGTTTCAAGGATTAAGGGTATAAGCCTATTTAGAAGACACAGAGATAATGGGTGAAAACTTAATTGAAAGGGGAATTCTGCAAGAGTACATAAGATAGTATTGTTATATTAGAAATAGAAATGAACTTTGAAAATATGAAACAAGTGTGATTAAAATGATAGATAAAATACTCATTGTAATGGAATGGAATGTTTAATAAATAAATGAAATAAAAAGAATGAGAGAATGAAATTAGGAAAGGAGGGGAACATTTCAATTATTATAAATGTGTTATAAAAATTTAAGTGAAGAGGAATATGAAACAAACATGAAAAAATTATGGAAATATTATAAGTGTTCCTAGAAGTATGATACCCTATTGAAAAGAAATGGTAAAGATATCAAAGATTATAACCAACATCAATGATAGAGCTGAATTGGAATAGAATAAGTATTTTATTTATTATTGTTATATATACATTTTCTCTTTAAGAACTTAGTGTGTATTTTAAGAATGTACCAAGCAGAATTCAACTGGAAGTTATGTGTTATATCGAATGTTATAATTGTAAAGGCATAAATTGAAGTTTAAATAAGAGTTGAATGGATAAAAATACAAGATACAAAGGTGTCATACTCCAATTAGTAACTACAGGGAAAAATTGTGTTTAATGAGAAAAGAAAATATGAAATTGAAACAGGACAGACAAAAGTATAAATATAATGACTAGAAAGGTATTGAAACTTAGAAAAAGATATATATATAATTGAATTTAGAAAGGAATGAGATAATTAAAAGTAAGATTGACAAAACGAAGGGAAAAATTATTGAGAAAATGTTAAAATAGTAATAAGATATGGAATAGAACACAAAGATGAATATGAAATTGAATTTGTGTCTGTATAGAGAAGTGATAACCTGGGACCATGCCATTCTCAAAAAAGGAAATTTTACTTGTATTATGTTTTGTGAAAATCCAAATAAATTTTTTATTTAAAAAAAAAAAAAAGAATAGTACTATGCTATATACAGGTGAAACTTGAAAAATTAGAATATCGTGCAAAAGTTCATTTATTTCAGTAATGCAACTTAAGATGTGAAACTAATATATGAGATAGACTCATTACATGGAAAGCAAGATAGTTCAAGCTGTGATTTGTCATAATTGTGATGATTATGGCTTACAGCTCATGAAAACCCCAAATCCACAATCTCAGAAAATTAGAATATTACATGCAATCAATAAAACAAGGATTGTACATAGAATAGAATAGAATAGAATACTTTATTGGCCAAGTATGATTGGACACACAAGGAATTTGTCTTGGTGTAAATACTCTCAGTATACATAAAGAAAAGGTACATTCGTTAAAAATCAAGAATCATAATGTACAACACTTAATGATAGTCATAGGGTACAATCAGCAATCAAATCATACGAGGAAACAGTCAAGTGGGGGGGATGGGTGATAAGGGGTGGTGAGAAGATTAACAGTAATAGTAGTGTACACTTTGTACATAGAGCAATATCGGACCTCTGAAAAGTATAAGCAAGCATATGTACTCAGTACTTGGTTTGGGCCCCTTTTGCAGCAATTACTGCCTCAATGTGACGTGGCATGGAAGCTATCAGCCTGTGGCACTGCTGAGGTGCTGTTTCTAAAGGATCTTCTAATATGAAAGCCAAATCGTCCGCAAAGGCTTGTAATTTAAATTCTTCTTTTTTAATTTTCATTCCTTTTATACTCTTATAAGTCTCTAATATTTCTATTCAACACTTCCAAAGTTAGTACAAATAGCAAAGGTGATAGTGGGCATCCTTGTCCTGTACCTTTTCTTATATTGATGGGATCTGTCAGTTCTCCCTCTATCATTACCTTTGCCGTTTGCTTATGGTATATGGCTTCTATTGCTTGAATGAATTTTCTGGCAAAACCATCTGTTCCAATAATAATAATGTGAATCTCCAATTCACATTATCGAATGCCTTTTGTGCGTCTAAAAATATCAATGCCATTTGTTTTTCGGGGTGTGCCTCATAATATTCCAAAGTATCCAAAATTACTCTCATATTATCTTTAATTTGTCTCTTTGGCAGAAATCCATTTTGGTGAGGATGAATAAAAATATTTAAGTATTTTTTAAGTCTTTCTGCCAAAATTGAAGCAAAAATTTTATAGTCTGCATTTAGAAAGAAATAGGTCTATAATTCTTAATTTGCAGTGGATCAGCCTCTTCTTTTGGAATAAGTGTAATATAGGCTTCTGACCATGTTTTAGGTATCTTCTTCTTTAACATAACTTCATTCATGACTTCTAGCAGTGGAAGGCTCAGCGATTCTTGTAATGTTTTATAAAATTCTGCCGGAAGCCCATCTGGTCCTGGTGCCTTTCCATTATTTTGCTTCTTAAGTGCTTCAGTTAATTCCATCATTGTTATATTGCTTTCTAACATTTTTTCAGTCTCTTTAGGTATCTTAGGTAAATTAGCATTCTGTAAATACTGTTTGACTCTTTCCTCATCAATATTCTCTTGCTTATATAGTTGTCCATAGAAGTCTCGAATAATTTCCTTTTTCTCTTTGTTGCCGTAGCAAACTTGACCTTGATCATCTATTAACTGCAATATTTTCCTTGATTCTTTCTCCTTTCTCAATTTATATGCTAACCATCTACCTGGTTTGTTTGCATCTTCAAAGTAGTTCGGTTTAGCACTTCTAATTTTCTGTGCTAATTCTTCTTTCTCTATTTGACCCATTTTGTGTTTAATTATGTCCAGTTTTAGTTTAATGTCTTTTTTCTGTGGCATTTTCTGTGGTTCTTTTTCAAGTCTTTTATGCTCATCTTCTAGAACTTTAGTGGCTTGCCTTTTCCTGATGTTCCTTTTCCTTGTATAGTCTATTATCAAGCCTCTGGCATATGCCTTCATTGTGTCCCAAACATTCTGAATTGAAGTATCTTCTTTTTTATTTTCTCTAAAGAAGAAGGCCAATTCTTTCTCCATCCACTGTGTGAAGTCTTTTTTCTTTAAAACAGTATTATTTAACGTCCATCTCGATCTTCTTTTTTGTCCTTTCCATTTAATTGTCATTGGATTGTGGTCTGCCCAAGTACTTGTTTCAATGTTTGTTTCTTGAATGTTAGATATTAGTTCTATTGAGATCCAAATCATATCTATTCTGGACCATGATAAGTGTCTGTTTGAGTAAAAAGTATAATGTTTGGTTTTAGCATTTCTTTCTCTCCATATATCTTTTAAATTTGTTTCATCTATCATTTTAAAAAAAGATCTAGGGAGAATCTTTCTGTTTTGCTTTGTTGTTGTTGCTATGTAGTCCAATTTATTGTCTACAATTCCATTGAAATCTCCCATCATAATTATATTGACATAGTCCAGTCCAATTATTTTCATGTGTAATTTTTTGTAGAATTCTTCTTGTTTATCGTTCGGAGCATAAATTGCAATCAGGAGTGTTTTCATATTGTTGTCCATTATTTCCACCATTAATACTCTTCCATCTTCATCAGTATGAATCAGTTTTGCTGAGATGGTCTCCTTAATATATAAAACCACTCCTCTTTTCTTACATTGAGTCAAAGAAGTAAATATTTTCCCTAATTTTGGCTGTACCAACAGTTGTTCATATTGTTTTTTAATATGTACTTCTTGCAGACAAATTATATCAAATTTTAATTTCTCTAATTTATGGAAAATTTTCCTTTTTTTAGCAGCTGATTTAAGTCCATTTATATTCATTGTAATCAGTTTTTTCTCTTCCATGATTATATTTTGTAGTTAGGTTTGGCAGCTCTCGTAGATCTTGGTTCACGTTGTTCTTTGATTTCTACTTGTCCACCTACTGCGCCTTCTTCTTTTTCAGTCCCCATTTGGTCCTCTTGAAATTCAATTAGTGAGATCTATTTTTCTGCCTCTTCCTCTCTCCTTCCAAAAAATTCTGCGTAAAACGATTCTTCTTTCTCAATTGAATCAATTCTATGTCTCTGTTCTTGCCATGTGAACATTAGACCTTCTGGAATGAGCCGTCTATAATTCACCTTTTTTCCAATAACATTTTAGTCAGGAATCGGTATTCTCTTCTCATCTCTCTCACTCTTCTAGGTATTTGTTTTAAAACCACAATCTCCTTGCCTTTGTATTTCAATGTTTTCTCTCTTACCACTTGTAATATTTGTGTTTTAATGGCTTTTTTTTTGTAAATCTGATATGAACTTCTCTTGGTAGGTTATTTCTCACCACATATCTTGTAAAGACTCTGTATACCTCATCTACTCCATCCATCATCTTCTCTTCAGTTATTTCCAAAGCTTCAGCCAGTATTTCTATCATTATCTCAGCTAGATTTTGTCCTTTTTCTTCCGCTATGTTTTGGAATCTGAGATAAAATTCTGATCTGTCCATCTCCCATCTCAGCATCCCACTTTTATCTTGTTCAACCACTGTTAATCTACTATCAATGTTTCCAATCTTCTTATGTCTTTGTTTATCTTCTTTGATTTTTTTGGAATCTCTCATCATACTTCACCATCATTTGTTGAATATTTTCCATTTTTTCATCAGTCTTTCCTGTTCTTTGTTCAATGTTCTCTTTTCTTTGTTCAATGTTCTCTGTTCTTTGTTCAATGTTCTCTATTCTCTTTTCAATAGTGTCTGATTTTGTTTTAAGATCTTAGATTCCTTGCATAATCATCTGTAGAGTCACTTTTTCTTGTTCTTTATCTTGCTTTAACATTGTCTGGATTAAACGTTGTCCACCAGATGGTGGGGAGGCAGAAGTAGAAGTTTAAACGTCATAAGGTATGAGTTTCCTGCTCATTTTAAACAATTCAAAATCTTCAAATTCTTTTAAATCTTAATCCAATTTATGGAATAGCCAATTATAATCCAAGGTGAAAAATAAAAATGGTAGAGAGTAAAAAGCCCAATAGTAGTAAAAAGAAAAGGGGAGAAAATTTCTTCAGGTTCTTCTGAACCTTAATCCAATCAATAGTTGAGTAAAAAGAGAGGAAAAAACAAAAAGAAGTTTAAAAAAAACAAAAAAGAAGAGAAAAAATTCTTCAGGTTCTTCAACACCTTAATCCAATTAAAAAGTCTCGAATAAAAAAAAAGGACATAAAAAAAACCCAAAAAAGATAGATGGAAGGACAAAAAATCCCAAAGGAGAAAGAAAAAGAAAAAAAAGGAAAAATTTTTGAGGCTTTCCCTTTAAAATAAAAAGCAAAAATGGAGATATTACAAAAATAAGAGTTCAAAAAAAAAAGAGAAGTACAATACAGCTGGTAAGGAGGGGTAGCACAACTTAGAAAAAATAAAAAGGACACACGGCATTTTATTTAATTGTCCAAGGCTCTTATTATGGCTCTCTTCTCCACAAACTTCAAAACCAAGCTTCAATGTTGATAGAAATCCAGAAGAACACCTGCAATAACACTCTCCCGTGCTCTTCCCTCTATCTTATCACGTAGCAATGTCCTTGAAAGGGAGTCTCAGATCTTTCTTTCTCAGCCTCTTAGCTTCGTCTAAAACATTTTCAAGCCTCTAGTTGGCAGTGTTACAAAGTTTCTTTACTGTCACTTTTCCCCTCCTTTCCCCCTCCTTTCCCAGGCAAAACGTAGTAGAAGTTAAAAAAAAAGAAAAGGGAAGATTATATATATATATATAAAAGTAACTAAAGGGAGCCTCTTTGCAAAGTCAAAAAAGGGAAGAAAAAATAGATATAAATAAGAAAGAAGCCAGTCCAGTTAGCAAATGTTAAATCGCGATAGAAGTCCAGTAATAAGAAAAAAATAAAAATAAAAAGCCAAGCCTTACTTTGACGTTTCCGTTTAAAAACCGCCACTTATTCCGTTCTGTCAAAACTTTTACAGATTTTTCCTTTTCCTTAGAGTGTCCCTTTAAGTCTTAGAGTAATGGTAAAAAAAAGTTCTCACCAAACCGACACACTTTCTCTTTCCAGTCTCTTCTGATCAGAGCTGTCCCAACTTCAGCAGCTTTAATAGCTGCCTCTCTGCCACCGGCAGGAAGGGCTTCTCCTGGATCAACCAGGGACTTTGCGATATCCCTGGGATCCACAGGTTGTGCCCTTCACTATCACCGTCTCTTCGGGACGGTTTAGGTCCATTGGGACCGTCCAGAGGCAAAGATATCAGCTGCAATCTCAGACCTCCGAGATTGCATGCAGTACTGTCGCGACGTCAGCTCCGCCTCCCCAAAAATACAGGGATATTTTAGAAGACATCATATACGGGAGTCTTTGTGGTTAAATTGGGAGAAGACTAAAAGACAATGTTATCTGAAAATTCCAGTCTGGTTATCGACTATTGAAGCATTTTCTTATCCTATAATATACAAAAAGGAACAAAAAGGAACAGTTAGATATGGGGAAATATTGAATAAAAAGGGTGAACTTAAATCGATGCAAAATCTAGAGGAATATAAAGAGGGTATAAAGATGAATTGGTTTTCATATGCGCAAATACATTTAAGGTATGATAAAGATCTTAAAACAGAAGGATTCTATGATAAATTGACTGATTTAGACAAGATTTTGACAGGTACTGATGAAAAGGTGATTAAAAAACTGTATGGATATTTATTAGAAATTAAACTAGAAGAAGAACAAGTTAAAGAAACTATGATTGCTTGGGGGAAGAATTTTGGATATGGGATTGATTTAGAGAAATGGCAAAAATTGTGGTCTCAAAATTATAAAATGACAATGTCAACAACATATAAAGAAAATCTGTATAAGATGTTTTACAGGTGGCATTTTCCCCCGACAAGAATAGCAAGAATGTTCAAGAACAAATCCGAAAATGTTGGAAATGTCATCAGATACCTGGCTCATATTACCATATGTGGTGGACCTGTGCGGACGCTAGAAAATACTGGACTAAAATCCACATGTGGTTGGAAAAAATGACAAAAAAACATATAGATTTGAAACCAGAGATATTTTTATTGGGAATTTTACCTGATACATATAGCAAAGATTTGAAATACCTGATTGTAAATGTATTAACAGCGGCTAGGATTGTATTTGCTAAAAACTGGAAAAATGAGAAAATACCATCACATCATTAAGAAAATATTGGAATGTGCTGAAATGAGTAGATTGACATTTGAAATTAGAGAACAAGAGGATAAACAATTTTACAAAATTTGGGACCTTTTCTATCAATGGTTAGATAATAAAATACAATAATGAAATATGTAGAATTTTAGAAAATAATAAATATATAAAGATGTACTTTTTTTTTCTTTTTTACTATATCTACAAAATGTTTTTAGGATAGATTTGGGAGGATTATACAAAATAATACTATTTTAAATTATAGTTATATAGTTAAATTATACTTATCTCGCAAAATATGAATGAATAAAATTATTGTCAAATGATTGATTAATAATGATACTAGGGTATTCTATTTCTGATTGATAATATGAGCTATTATGCAATGTAACTGTAATTGAAGACTATGAAATGGACGCACACAAAAAATGTGTAAACCAACAGGCACACTGCTCGTATACTTATGGAAGAAAGGTTGATGTTTTTATGTTTTGTTTGTTTATGTTTGTCTTTAAAAACCAATAAAAAATTTACAAAAAAAAAAAAAGCAACCATGGCCTACCAAAGAACAAATAATAGTTGCCTAGACCTGCATCTGGAGCTTCCATGCTTAATCATGAAATGCAGTGGACTTTCTTCTCTACAGGATGAAACATGAAACTTTGAAGTTATTGTTGCTCTACCAACGAACCTAAAGGAAAAATTCAAAATGTTAAGAGCTATGTAATGCTTAAAGTATTACAGGATCTTGTTGAGCTTAAGAATCCTACCCTTTCTTTCCACAGAAGAAGTAATCATTAACATTAGTTGCCAACTTCTTAGAAAGCTGTATTGAAAGGAAATGACAAATTCCAGGAGCACAAGGGTATATTCACGTGTTCAGACATAACTGATTATGATATCTAGATAGAAATTCTCTTGTGAATTTCTTGTCATGCAGGAAGGAGAAGGACAAATAACAACAAGAACAATTTCCTTTTGAACTTTTTGTTATTTAAATATCCAGAGAGTAATTTTCCAGAAAACAGCAAAAAACTGCAGCACAGTCTTTTTCTCTTCAAAATGAAAACCAAATAAGAATTTTAGAACTGGTTGAGAGTGGATTGATTTCCAAATTTTTATACCCACCAAGCCTTAATTGTACTTCCAAGTTAAAATGGGAACTTTCTCTATAAGCAATTCTTTCTATAGAATTCAGTGGCTAGACTTGCTCTTTGTCATTAAGTTATATGAATTTCCATAGTTAAATGAAGGATTATATATAAATGTAGTGAGGTAGTTAATTGTTTTCTGCTTAATGTACCTTAAGCCCTGGCTAATTCAAGAAACCATGTTGAAGCAAACATGTTAATGCAAGTAGGCAATATTTTGGTACTTGAGGCTACTGTTAAAATTTTGTAGGAAAGAGCTAGGAATTCTAGTAGGCAAAGTAGATGAAGTCATATTGCTTGGTTTTCCTTTTTTTGGCACAGTAGGATGAAGAAACATTTTATTAAAAATACAACATTGATTTTTTTTTGTAGGAGATGTGGTTTATCTTTTACATGTTTTCTCTTTTAGAATGCTGGCGATCTACACTGCTAATTTTAGCAATCAGAGAGAGAAAATCCTAGGGAGTGCAAACACAAGATTAAGAACTGCACACTTGTTTTGGATTGTAAATTTAGACCCTGCTTACACTAATTGTGCAGGATTAGAGTATCATTATGCAATACAGAGATGCTTTGATTTTATTTTTCCTAAATAATTTTATGAAAAAAATAAATTTAGAAACATTAGACTTGATGTGAGGAACACTTTTTTTTCAATAACTATTTGTTATCCATTAGATCAGGGATTCCCAATTCCTGGGCTGCAGACTGGTACCAGTCTGTGGCCTGTTAGAAACCAGACTGTGCAAGTGGCAGGTGAGCAAGTGAAGCTTCATCTATGTATGTGTGGGATCTAGATTGTGCACGAAACCATATCCCTTCTCCCCTGGTCTGTGGAAGACAATTTTTTCTTCCAAAACAACTCCTTGATGCTAGAAAAGTTAGGGGCCACTGCACTAGATGTCAAAGTGGAATTTTACTTACTGTGTATTGAACTAATCTAAACAATTATAGATATATGTGAAGGTTTTAGAAAGATATATTTTATCCCATATTTATCCCCCAGCAATTGCATAAGCAACACAATATGCTTATATTATTTTGCCTGTTACTATCAAATATATCAACCATCAGTTTTGTTTGCCATTTTTAGGAATAAAGAGATTTGTATATACCTAGGACCACCAAATATATATTTCTTCAGAGAGGAGCCGGGGGAAGCCAGCTGCTAGAGCACACTGCAGCAGCTCCTCTTGGCTTTATTTTATTTTATCAATTTTAGTACTCTCACTGGATCCTTTTTATTTAAATAGTATTTTATGGAGAAGATAATAGTGTAGACCACAACACAGACAAAAGTTTTTGTTTTGCTGAGAACTAACAAGGCATGGGGAAAAGAAAGAAGCACCATGGCACTAGCCCAGGATCTCTCCCACCAGTGAAGACTGCAAAACAACCAAGAATTGAAAAGCACTTTGCTGGCAAGAGATCTGTAAGTAAAACTAATGCCCCCTCCATTTCCAACAGTCTTGAGAAGTTAGAACGGGACCTGCAAAGAGAACTGACAAAACAGCAAATATTAGACTTTCCCGATCTAGTGGGGGAGGACCAAAATGACTGCCAGATTTTTTCACAAACAACTAAACCAGTTACAGCTGATATGGAGACTGTGCTAAAGACTAAAAAGGTTAACAATAAACTAATTCAAAGTGAGGAGAGCTTACCATGGGAGAATACAACAGAGTTTATGACAAAGCAATGCCTTCTCACATCGCAAACAGTTGTCTCAATATTTGAACAATTAATAACCATCCAACATGATGTGGAGACACTAAGAAAAGATATCGCTGTCTTTCTGCAAGCACAGCATCAGGCTACAGACCCCATCACCAATGTGCTTACAGCTGACCTGGGTAAATCTCATACTCAGGATGGAAGATACTCAGGGAAACAGTTAAAAAAACCTGTTAAAAAGTGGCAGCCCTCTCAGAAAAAAGCCCTTCTCCAGACAAGGCAACAAGAACAGGAGGTATCAATAGAGAAGTTTCATTGGAAGCCAGGAAAGCATCTCCCCTACAATCACATCGCTCATTGCAAACACAACAGATTGCTTTGAGAATCCATATGCACAGATTAAATTACAGACACTGGATTACTAAGAGTGCTATACTAAATTCCCTAAATCAGCTTCTTCACTGCCACTGGGGGCAGATTGATCTTCATGCTGTGGAATGGCTTCCTGAGGTCCCAAATTGGAAGCAGATACTCCTGTCTTTCAAGCAGCCCACCATACCGCTGATGCTGTTTAAGATGAAGGCACATTTAGCCTCCTTCCAAATCTTTCCCATCAGAGTTTTCTACGAGGAAAAGATTAAACCTTTAATTGTTAACATGCGAGCTCCCATGGCTGCTGTCTCTTCTGCATTCTCAATCTTGGAAAAAAGAGAGAAAGAAAGTGAGAGTCAGCCAGCCTTGGTTGGTGAAGATGTAGTTAACGGCACAAAAACGGGCCTCATTAATGCTTTTAGTGCTCTCCCAAGAAAAGAACAAGATAATATATTCAAGTTAGAAAACATGGAGATCAAAGACCAGTCATTCTGCAGGGTGCCAAGATGTCTGACTACCTATCTAGCGTTATTCCTTTTATAGGGTTTTACACAAGAAGACAAAGGCAACATAGATACAGCATTTGGATTGGTTACATTTGGAGAATAGATGCAGCATTGGTGAAACTTCTTAACCAATCCTTGAGAATAGCGATGATCTTAGAAGGAGAAATCACATGCCGGCTCGTGACAGCTCTGTAACATCTGGTTGATAAGAACAAGGTTAGATAATAGCTAGCTTGGGACTCACCAGCCCGGGAGTGAGATGAGGGGAAGAGGCCCATTTAGGAATAACAGTGCAGTTTGCTGCTCCTGCCACCTACAGGATCTTACTTACCACTACATCTCACTCTTTTTTATTTTGTTAGACAAAGAATAAACATAAGAATTAATAAAGAGATTATAATCATTAGAAGAACAAGTTTATTTGTTTATACAGGGCATATACCTGACCCTGAGGCAATGTAGGAGGAGGTTTAGGGCAAAAAGCGGTGATACATATGTTGCAAAGGGAAGGAAGACACTGAACAAAGCAGCACCTACCCATTAATTAAAATAGCATAAATAATAACTACATAGTGTAAAATATTTCCCATTAAGCCTGTGGGCAACCAAGCCCAAAAGCTTTCCCACCAAGATCTTAAATTATCAATTTTCAAATCCGAGGCCAAATAGTTCAAAATATTAATCTGGTGCTGGATGGTTCGTGACCCATCAGACAAATTAAAACAACATAGATTTTGTAGTGTTTCTCAATGCTTGCATCTCATGGTTGATGGTTGAGACAGCCGAAGAAGTAACATTAATTGTTTTTGCTAAATTACATGCAACAGAGTTAATGTTAAGATGAGCGTGAGCAACAATTGCTGGCATGCCCACTATAGGCAAAGCTAGCACTACGTATTCTGATTTATTAAGTAAGGTTGCTTCAGAGTCAAAAGTACTATCTAGTGTGACACCATGTCGAGAATGATTTGATTGATGAATTTGTTGTTTAGAAAGCAAAACAGGCTGAGGCAAGATCTCTTCAATCAAAAAAGATAACTATGACAAATTAATAATACAAATAAAAAAAGAATTGGAAATGTGGGGGAACTTACAGCTATCACTACTGGGGAAAATTGTGGCAATTAAAATGTCTACCCTACCAAAAATGCTGTATCTTTTTCAAACTGTACCAATAAAATTGGATAAAACCTTTTTTAGAGAATTAGATCGAATAATAAGTAAATTTGTTTGGGATGGGAAAAATGCTAGGATAAAAATGAAATTGTTACAGGACAAAAGAGAAAGGGGTGGCTTTGGACTCCCTGACTGGGAAATGTATTATCAGGTTGCGGCTATGGTATGGATTAAAGATTGGATCAATCTGGAAAATAGAAGAGTATTGTCGATAGAGGGTCATGACTTGCAGAGAGGGTGGCATAGTTTCCTATGGGATGGGAAATGTAAACAACATGCATATTTTCAGAGACACATGATTAGAGATTCATTAATTCGGATATGGAACAAGATTAAAAAGAATCATTATACTAAAATACCAACTGGTATGGTAGTGGAAGCACAAATCTACCCAAATGCAATGGATCTGGGAAAAAAGAGGAATTACAGAGACCTATTAGACACACAAGGAAGATTAAAAATGAGACAAGAATTACAGCAACAAAATATAAAAATAGATTGGTGGCCATACATGCAAATTCAGGCGAGATATCAGAAGGACTAAGAACAATTTGGTTTCTGAATGGAAAAGCATCAATTAGATAAAATTCTACAAGAAATGGAAAAGAAAATGATTTCATGAATATATAACTTTCTGCTAGATTTTAAAATGGAAGAGGAGGTGGTCAAAGAGACGATGGTGGTATGGGCGAAAAATGTTGGCCACAATATAGATCTGGAAAATTGGGAGAGAATGTGGGGATCAAATTACAAACTAATTACATCCACAAAATAAAGGAAAACCAATACAAAATGTTCTACAGATGGCACCTTCCTCCTGCTAGATTGGCAAAAATGTTTAACTCAGACCCAAATTGTTGGAAATGGGGAAAAGAAAAAGGCACTTATTTTCATCCCTGGTGGACATGCCAGGAAGTGAAAAAATATTGGAATACAATTAGACAATGGATAGAAGAAATCACAAATCATAAAATTGAATTTAATCCGGAAACTTTTTTATTAGGTATAATAACACAAAAATGCAATAAAACAAATAGATATATTATGTTACATATATTAACAGCTGCAAGGATTTCATGCGCACAACTCTGGAAGGAAAAATGGTTCCACCGGAAGGCATGGTTATAAAAAAATAATAGATTGCATAGAGATGGACAGGCTAACAATGAAAATAAAAGACAGAGAAGATTCAATTTGTTATAGGGCCTGGGATGCTTGGTATGAGTGGTTTAGAAATAAAAAGAAAATAAAATGGCAATTAGGAAAAGAATGAGGGAATATGTAAATATATCATGGAGAAGATTGAGATGTAAGGATAAAAGATATTGATAATAAAATTTATTTTAAAAAAACAAAAAAACAAAGTCAGTGTCTGGCTGGGCAGTTGTCGAAGTTTCTCCCCAGCATTTGGCTTCCCCTTGCTCCTTGCTATATTCAGATATTTTTGCAGGGTCCCCTTGGTAGAGTGAAATTCTTTTTTTTTTTTTTTAACAAAAAAAAATTCCTCTCTGGGTTGACCTCGATTGCAGATTCTGCTTTGTGTAAGCACTGGACTCTTCCCCTTCGACCAAAAAGAATGAACTTCTGAAAGCTAGGTACACCAAAAGGATCTCTTTATTGAAAGGAACTGATCCAGGTCAAAGCAGAATCTAAGATGCTTCCAGGCATACAGTAATAGATAAAGGGAGTTAGAATGCCTCCTCTTATTCTGATATGGATTTAGTCAAACAAAGAACCAACATGTTAATCCCCCCCCCCTTTTCTGGGAACGTATCTTAGAAAAGTTTCCCAGGGAGTATCTTACAGAGCTGGAATTTTTTATGGTGCCGCCTTCTTTTGCTATCTCTACAAGAGGTGACAAGTTTCTAGACATCTGTCTCCAGTCCTTCAGTTGTATATCATGTGCAAGTTATATAGATTCAATATAAGATTTAAGATATTCAGGTTACACCAAAAAGGATTACTTGTACCAACTTCCCCCCCACCCTTCTTCCATTGAAGAATGGCAGATACACGGATCTGACAGATTATGCTTCTCAGTAAGAAGATACATCCATAAACAATTCTGATTTACTAATTTGAAAATTTCATTCCCAGGAACATCAAAATCCTACTAGAAACATAAAAAATATATGGATAAATTGCCAATATTTAAATCTTGGAAGAATTACTTAACATAACTCTGGAGAAGTGCTATTGTATAGATATTAAAGTATGGGAATAGGAACAAGGAGATTCAGTTCCTTAATACTTTCAAACAGCTTGCTGAATTAATTTAAGATCCTATTTATATATGCATTTTACTATAGTTAAAAATTTAACATTTTTGGCATTTGATAACAAGACGTATTAAAATATGTTGGCAAACAAGTGCTGCTTTGGTAAAGTATATTCTGTACATTTGAAGATGAAACATGATGGCAAGTATGGTTTGGATTTTTATGATTCTTTAGGTAATACAACTTGTATTAATTCATATCACCATAGAAATAGATTGTGAACCAAGCATTGGAGTTTAAGAAAAGCTAGTAGTGCTATATACTTTTAGTGGTTGACTGTGCCTGTTTTATTGATCCATTGTTATTCATAGAATGATAAATTCCAAATTTGTAGTACATAATTTGGAAACATAGTCACAACTTTTAAACTTGATCTTCATAATGGTATATTAATAAATCTATGGTTATTAAATCAAAACTGGACAGTAATAATATAATAATGGGATAGAACCATATCATATGTATTGATTTTATACAGTATGGTTTTTTTTGATATTACTTGATTTCTCATTAACATTCAATAAGCTATCAAACTCCACAGATACTGTCATTAAATTTACACAGGTTTGTGCTTTCCTGCTCAGACCTGGATTGTAACTTGAGAATCCTTCTGCAGTCATCAGTGATCAAGAAGCTCTCATATTGTTCTTTCTCGCATATCAATTATAATGCTTCCTATGTTGGGAAGCCTTAGTCATACTCATTCATGCCTTAGTCATCCATCTGTTGAAATATTATAATGTGCTAATATTGAATAGCATTTGGAAACTATAGCAGGTCTAGAATGTAGCAATATTTATAGTTATGGACATGCCATAATTCATCCATGTTACAACTATACTTTGAAAGCTGCATTAGTTACCAGTTGCTTTCTGGATACAATTAAAAGCCTTTATGGTTCCAAGTCCAGATATTTAGCAGAATTCAAAAGGGTTGTTATTGCCTTTCCAGACAGTAATATCTGTCTGCCTGATAAGATTATTCAGTACACTTGCTCTTAGTACACTTGCTCCCTTTTCTCAGGAACTGCCATCTGGAAGTGTGTCTTTTAAGTTGTAGACCCATTTAAATAATATAGCTTGCTGATGGACAATAGAATAGTATAATTTTAGGAAGCTTTGGGATAGTGCGTACATAATTATAAATAAATCATAATAGATAATTTATTTAAACAGTTTATAAGGACATCCACCTTCCAAAAGTGATTCTGCATGGGGTAACATGTTAAAAGCAGCAACTGTTTGACAAAAACTTCCAAAGCCATAAACACTATCCAAACCATAAACAAAAAGATTTAACAAATAAAGCTGCATAATCTCAAAGCCCAAAAGCCTGAGTGAAGTGCTAGGGGTGGGGGTGATTATTTTCATACATAAGAATTTTGATTTCAATCCAGCAACTTTTATAGGCAAAATGTCTTTAAGCTGTCTTAAAGTTTGTTTGTTGGAGTTATAGTTTACCTTTTATTCAGGAACTGAGGGAAAGATAAAAATGCTTCCTCTTCCTATTTTTTCCACAATCTCAGTCTTGCATGAAAGTTTATGAGATATTTTGAGATATGAGTAGTTCATTCTATTTGTGATAACTCTAGCAGAAGGAACAGAATACAATTAGTAAAAACAGGAGACTTAATTTTCCAGTCACTGTTTATCTTTGGGTGCTGGTTACCTCAGAACTGAAGGCTTCAGAGAGAGGTGCTGGTTTGACCCAAGGGTATCTTTCTTATTCCAACAATGAATACATGATAAAGACAGGTATAGATGGAATGGATTGATAGATAGATTGCTAAATAGATAGATAGTTAGATGAATGGATAAAAGTAGATAGATGGCATTTGTCACTGTTTTCTTGGATATAGTTTGTGAGAAATTATAATTTATTTTGACTGCTATCAGAATTATTGAAAAATACATTTAGAGTTTTACTTTTTTCTTTGAAACGTAAGCATATATTTGTTTTATATTTCCTATTACTATTGTATATTATTTATACTGTATAGAATGCTTGGTATTATTGGTTTGCTGCTCTTTATGAAGTTAAATGCAATGCAATAGACTGCTTTTTATGAAGTTATTTTATCTGAAGGAGCAGGAATAAAAGGGAATGATTCTAAAACATGCTAAAAGTAATGAGATTCATACAGCAATGATAAACCAGAAATTAAATCAATTCTGCTTCAGAAGCCCAAACATTTCTCTAATTCCCACTAATTTCAGCAAAGGTGGTGATTTACATGAACTAGAAAATAACAGGAGCACAGGATTAGTATTGTTTTACAGTCTTATTATTTTTCTAAAAAGCTGTAAAATTGAATTCAACAAACTGATTTCAGACTTTGTTGTATTAGAGCAGGGGTCGCCAACATTTTGGCCTTCCGGGGCCACCAAACTCATAATTTTAAATACCAGGGACCACTAACTGGTTCTGTGGGCGTGGCCTAATTTGTGGGTGTGGCTTGGTGGTCAGGTGACTGACTGGGCATGGCTTGTATGTAGATATTATAAATATTTATATAAATATTGAATTCTTTAAAAAAAAAAGCAACTTTTATCCAAAATCAGGCAAAGCAGGTAGGCAGATTTAGTTGCTCATAGAATCATTCAGTGATCTATCTATCTGCCATCAGCTAGCTCAGTCTGTCACATAAAATTTGCTAGCAAGCAAACTCACAAAATTAACTCACAACACACCATGTATGTAAATACTGAATATTTTATAAAAAAAGAGCAACTTTTACCCCAAATCAGGCAAAGCAGGCAGGCAGATTGAGTTGCTCACATAATCATTCAGTGATCTGCCATCGGCTAGCTCAGTCTATCACTTAATATTTGCTTGCCGTGAGTCTATACTGAATAATAGAACCTTCAGTCCTAAGGGAGGTTCGGCTGTGCTTAAAAGCAGAGCCGAAGATCTAAAGACTAGCTAGAAAGCAAGAAACCCAACCATTTCCTGCTTTCCTGCTTTCTAGCTAATCTAAATCTAATTCCTAGCTAATCTAAATCTCACGACACAGCTGATGGTTGGAAAAAGGAAAAATAGCAATTTAGCAGACAAGTTTGCCAGGTAAGGAGTGGGCGGGGAGGGTTCCCACAGGCCATGTGGGCGGCGCAGCCTTGTGTTTCGGCGCAGCCTGGATTAATTGCTTTGGGGGTGCTCTGGGAGTGAGATTTCTCTGAAGCTGGCCAAAGCCCACCAGTTGGCAACCGCTGAATTAGAGGACTGATAAAGACTGGAGTATCTTTCCTCTCTAGAATCTAAAGAAAATGATTAGGCTGTTAGAGAACTCAAATCCAATGTAGCTGCTCAGCTAACTAGACAAGTCCATTTTGGCAACTGGGTAGTTCTTCCCTTTGGAGCTTCAAAATAAGGAATTTGGATTGCTTAACAGTTTCAAGAGGAGATAACAAATGCCTTTTGTAATACTGAAAAAATCTGCTGAATAAACTAAACTTCACTCCTATTTACAGGAAGAATATTTTGAGAAGCAGTGTGTGCATTCCACATCTTTACTTCTTTATGGCTCATTTATTGCATAAATGTACTCTAAATTGAATATTGCTCCTTCTCTCAAAGCATTTCAATCCCTGTTTAAAAGCTATTTCTTTATCACAGTGTTAATCCTTATATGTTCATTAAAAAAACTCTTTAGTACTAATTTAAGTACTGTTATAAATAGATTTTAATTTAACTGAAATGAGGTTCATTGAACCATTGTGACCCCTGCTTTGTGTTGTATGGTGATTTGCTGTATGAGGTAATTGTACATTGGGTGACTTTCGGGCAGTCATTCTCATTCATAGAACAGTTGGTATGGAACAAAATAGAAGAAACAATGTTATGACTATTATTTGAAGTCTTCTTTAAATTATATTTATCTCTCTGTATATTTGATATATATCTCATATATAAATAAATGATATAGTTGGTACCTTATCATAGGGAAAGTGTTGCCAGCAGTCTTGAATGAAGTTGAAAAGTACCCTATTCTTAAGAAGCTTTCCTATCATCCACAAGTGCTAGATAAACTCCTGGTCTCAAACTTTTCCTTTACACACACACACACACACACACACACACACACACACACACACCTGCTTGTCTTGAGAGATCAATCACTGTTTTGGAGGTTGATATCATTAGTATATTGAAGATACCCAATATAAATGTCCACACTGGATTTCAATGAAGATTCTGATGAAGTTTTGATGTCAGGAAGTTTTGAGGGTTTTGATGAGACAAAAATAACTAAAATGACAAAAATAACTGCAAGACAAAGCTATTATTTCCATATTGGGACTTTCAGTGTGATCCAGTGTTTTTTTTTTTTGATGGGAGATCCTACTACAGAATCAGATCTGTGACTTGAGGACATTTTGTATAAATGGTTTCTGTTTGAAAAGTAGGTAGAGGCCATGATACGGGGTCCTTCTTCTGCTTCAGCTGGTGTGCCAATTGGAACCTGTACCTAGAGAAAAAAGACCTTGCTGCTGTGGCTCATGCTTTTACTACAACCTGTCTGGAACATTCTAATATACTTAGGGCTATCCTTAAAAACTGTTTGGAAAGTGCAAATGATCCAGAATGCAGCGACTCACTAATAACTTTCTGGGTGCTGTCAGCTGGTGCTCCATTCAAAATCCAAGAAAGAAATACTTAGACTCCTTTAATCAGAGAAAAGATATCTTTTACTGGAAATCAAGTGGTAGCAACAAAAGAATTCTGAATCTGAAAAAATGGGCGCGTAAATCACATATACAAAGTAATGGCAACATTCCCACCCCCAATAGTTCAATTGGTTCATCCAATTAAAAGTTGTGTATATCATCATGTGGGCATCTCCAGGTGGTGAGGCTTCTGTCCGTTGACCTTGACATAGTTTGATAAAGAGTTGCAGCTGCACATAGCATAAATAGAAACCTAAGCAAGAATGTACCCCCCCCCCCCAGTTTATACAGTTCTGGTTTGTAACACCTCCAGCTCACTTCCCATAACCATTCTACCCCTCCTCCCCCCGTTACTTATGACAGCCGAAAGATGCAAAGCAAAGGGAGAAAATCTTGAAGGCTGAGAGGTGCAGTTTAAAGTGCTGTTTTTCACTTATAAAGCCCTCTGTGGCTTTGATTCAGGTTAAGTTCAAGACAACATTCCCCAGGTAAAATTCTAAGTAGTCTTTTTGGGAGAAACTGCTTGTAGTTCCCAATTTTTTTAGGGGTGAAGGGAACTGAAACCAAAATGAACTACTTCTTTTTCTGTTATATTAAATAATTACATAAATGCATCCCTCATTTATAGCTATCAGATGGTTTCTTTATGCCCATCTTCTGCAGGATCAGTTTCTAGGAGTGTTGGGAGCAGAGTTCTTTGAAATAGAAACAAGTGACTGATGTAAAAGAATATATGTAGCTTAGGGTTGACCAATCAAGAAGGAAACGCGTCCCAATCAAGAAACCACAAACTCAGAGAAACTTAGCTAACAGTAAACAACAGCCTAATCAAGAAATCACCAAGACTACCCTACCAACACTGACAAGACAATCACTAATACAAATAAAGGGAGTAAACCTCATTTTAATCTAGCACTAATGATGTTAATTAGTTTGGTAGTGAAACATCTATAAGTAAAAAACCAAGCTCAGAGAGCACCGAGGACTCCAAAGACAAGTCAGCTTGCACAATTTTAGGTTTTATGCCAAGTTCCAATGAGGTGGATGTACTCACATATTGCTTAAGGGTTGCATATATTTTATGTTTAATAATAAAATTTTTAATATGGACTTTTTATATATTTAAATGCTTGTTTTATATATGTATTGTTTCTTATTTGATTATTTTATACCATCCAGAGTCATTTCTTATGAGATGAGAAATAAATAAATAAATAAGATTAATCTTGTTATAATCAACATAATCTGAAAATACCACTTCAAACTCCTAAAGCTTTCAGCCTATTTGATTTCCTAGTTGCTAGTGCTGAAACCTACTTCTGTGTCTTAATCATGTTAATTGCCTGAATACACACACACACACACACACACACACACACACGGGTGGGATTCTACCAGTTCGCACCTATTCTCTAGAACCGGTTGTTAATATTCTAGGCAGTTCGGAGAACTGGTTGTTAGAAGAAATTACTGGCCTAATCCTGTAAGGAAGGCAGGAAGGAAACATTCTGGTGTTGCTTACAGAAACTGCCTCTCCGTTAACCCTTATTACATTCTTGGCAGGACTAGACTTCCTGTCTCAGGAACTTCTCTGGAGTTTTTTTCCCCTCCTTTGCTGGTACTTTGCTTGTGTGGAGTGACCATTCAAAGTTACAATGGCACTGAAAAAAGTGACTTATGGCCATTTTTCACACTTACGGCTGTTGCAGCATCCCCACAGTCACAAGAAGCCTGCCTCAATGTGATGATATTGAGTTGGTCACACCCAGCCAATAACATGACCACCAAACCACATTCACCTAGTCACATGACCACCAAGCCACACCCACCAACTAAGCCATGCCCACAGAACCGGTTGTTAAAAAATTTGAATCCCACCCCATATATATTTCTTTATATCTAAAATATTATTTTTCCCCTTTTGTTTTTTAGGTATGGAAAAGTTGTATCTACAAAAGCAATCCTAGACAAAAACACAAATCAATGCAAAGGTAAGTGAAAAAGTCCTTCCCGAAAATTCTACATCAGTTTGATTGACTGGTTTGTGAGCCAAAGTTCAGGCTGTGACAGTGCAATCAACATAATATACAGTATTTTGAAAGCATGTTAATAATGCCAGTTCTTGGAGCTGTACTTCCAGTAACATTGCTCATTAATTTTTTTCATTAACAAACAAAATGAATATCACAAATTAGAACAAATTGCTTCGGCAGCCAAGTAAATTACCTTCTAACTACACAGTATCATCTGATTTGAACGATATGACTGATAATATAAATTGATTTCCTACATATAAATATAAAACTCTTGTGAGAAATGCCTTATTCTATGTTTTATATGTAGATGTCTTTTGCTCCAGTCTTTAGAGAGGAAAACTTTATGCACAGTCCTGGAAACAAGAGACTATACCAACTGAAGGGACAGTGATAAAGTTCCTAGACTGCGCAGAGATGGACAGGCTGACCCTTGAGTAAAAAGATAAAAATGAATCTGAGTACTATCAAGTCTGGGATGCTTGGTATCTTTGGCTAGACAATAGATATAAAAGTAATATAGCAATTGATAGATGAACATGAATGATGACGATGCTATAATGTTATTGGAAATGTAAATATGCTTTTAAACTGTTGGAAAATGTCTAATAAAAATTATTTAACCAAAATAAAATTTTCCTCTCTAAAGACTGGAGCACAATCAAGCCCCACCTGAACAGAACACACCCCCAGCCAATCAGAACACAGCCAACCCCCCCAACCAATGAGAACACATCCCCAGCCAATCAGAACACAGCCAAGCCCCCACCCAATCAAGTCACACCCCCACTAGCAATTAAAAGGAAGAAGCAGCTGCAAGCTCACATTACTCTGAGAAGCACAAAGCCAAAGACACAAGCCTGAAGATGATGAATGAGACTTCATCGAAACGTCGCCTAGACACTTCCAATTTCACGCGGGAGAAAACCCGAATAACCAAAGATCCATATATATGTATATGTATATATATATATATATGTGTGTGTGTGTGTGTGTGTGTGTGTGTGTGTGTATGGTATTCAGCTTTGTTCAGGTATTTTCCCACGTCATTATAGTTGTGCTTTTAAAGTTGTAGCAACGTTTCGGCAGAATCTCATCTGCCATCATAAGGCTTCTGTATTGTGTTCATCTGTGAGTCAGACTTTCACAGCCATTCACAGAGTTCACAGAGTTCGTCTGACTCACAGACGAACACAATACAGAAGCCTGATGATGGCAGATGAGATTCTGCCAAAACATTGCTACAACTTTAAAAGCACAACTATAATGACGTGGGAAAATACCCGAACAAAGCTGAATACCATACATGTAAGTACCCGCGAAAACTTAAGAAACACACACACACACACACACACACACACACACATATATTCATAGATTTTCACGGGTACAGGTATGTAGGTCTAGGTTTGTTTGGGTCTTTTCCCATGTAAGATTAAAAGTATCTTGGCAACGTTTCGGCAAGGTCCCACTCACCATCCTCAGGCTGGTGCTTTCGGCTTCGTGCTAGTGCAAGCAGTGTGTGATCAGAGCTGCCGTCTCTCTATAAATACTGGTGGGGGGGCTGGTGTGCTGGTCTGGTTGGCTGTGCTGCTGCCTCTTGATTGGTTGATGGAGTTGATGTTGGTGTAATGGGCTGTGTGATGGCCTTGTGAGTTTTGTTGTGGAGATATCCTGGATCTTGTGCTTTAATCTCCTGGGTTGTTTGTGTTTTGATCTCTTTTCCATTAGCCTCCTGTGTTGTAACGGCTTGGGTAATGGGTTGTGTGGTGACCTTGTGAGTTTTATTGCTGTGGTATCCTTGGTCTTGTGCTGTGATTTCCTGGGTCGCCCTCAATATAAATCATAAGGATACAAACAACAAAGTTACAGTCATAAGTCACAAGTGGGAGGGGATGGGTAATAAGGAGTGATGAGAAGATTAATAGTAATAGTAGTGCAGACTTTGTAAATAGTAGGTCAGTGTTGAGGGAATTATTTGTTTAGCAGAGTGATGGCGTTCGGGAAAAAACTGTTCTTGTGTCTAGTTGTTCTGGTGTGCAGTGCTCTATAGCGTCGTTTTGAGGGAAGGGGTTGAAACAGTTTATGTCTGGGATGTGAGGGGTCTATAAATATTTTCACACCCCACTTTTTGACTCGTGCAGTCCCTGATGGAAGGCAGGTTGGTAGTAATTGTTTTTTCTGTGGTCCTAATTACTCTCTGTGTCTAGACTGGATATATCCAGTCATCATGTGATTTTGATTAATCAACTATTGCTTTGGGTTAGGAACATTCTTGTGCAACTGTATTTATTTGGGGTTTATACACTACATGTAGTCCTGTTTCCAAAGTTACTTTAATATTTCTAGTCAACTTGCAAGATAATGATAAACTGTGAACAGCAAAAGAAAGAAAAAAAAAGAAAGAAAGAAAGAAAGAAAGAAAGAAAGAAAGAAAGAAAGAAAGAAAGAAAGAAAGAAAGAAAGAGAAAGAAAGTGCTTGTGAAAATACTACTAGTAATAAATCAAAGAAATTGGAGAATTCCTAATGGGTAGAAAAAAACATTCCAGTAACAACTGAAACAAGCTAAATTGCAATGAAATTTCATTTTAATGTATACCAATTAGAGTACATTAAAGTGATAATAAAGCAAGTCTAAGTTTAAGCTATTAACATCCAGCTTTTATGTGCTGTGTATCTTTGCTGATGCCTTTAAAATTTAAGTGAGCTTTCTACCTTTTCTGTTTTGTCTCTATATTCAGTTTCTTTCATCCAGTCATATAAACCTATGAATAGTTTTGAATTTAATATTTATTTACATATGAATTTATAAAGTGCTTCACTCAAAGTTACTCAGGCATATATTCAGGAGCAATAGTCACACTGAATACACGTAACTCTGTTTTTCAGTAAATGTACATACAAATTCCTGTAAATCCCAAATGTGGAGTAATTTTTGAAAAATATCCATAACGTCTCAGATGACTAAACAAGGCTTTTTTTCAAACAGAAGTGCTGGATTCTTTGGAAACTGATAGAATGGATATGCTACAAGGAAGAAAAAATTTGGGGATGTAGAGCCAGGTTGCAGTGTCCCAAGGGCATATGAATTTTTCCAGTGTTGTTCATGGTGCTTCTGACAAGTTGGACTGATTTCAACCTTTTAGATACAGTAGCTACTGCTACTGTATCTAAAAGGTTGAAATCAGACCAACTTGTCAGAAGTAGTAATAATCAAGTAAAGTAGTAGTGATTACATTAAAGTAGTAATCAAGTAGTTGAACTATTGCCCATTTCTGCTTGTCCTCTGTACTACCTGATAGGCCTCTCTTTCCTTGACTCTAGTTCTGGTCATGACCCCAAAAACTGTTTGGGATAGGATTTTTTTTTTTTTTTTTGATATTCATAGCCAACTGTAGTGCATGATTAGCCTTACTCTTCCTGATCACATTGTTCCAGTTTTGGGATATTAACTGACATTCTGTCTTCATTATATAGCAATAGCACTTAGACTTATATACCACTTCATAGTGCTTTACAGTCCTCTCTAAGCAGTTTATAGAATCAGCATATTGCCCCCAACGATTTTGGATCCTCATTTTACCCATCTCGGAAGGATGGAAGGATGAGCCTGGTGGGATTTGAACTGTCAAATTGCAGGCAGCCAACAGAAGTAGCCTGCAGTACTGCATTCTAACCACCGCATCACCGAGGCTCAGTTCTTCTTTCTATATGTTCTTCTTTCCATTTTTAAAACTTGTCTTTTTTTGTTTGTCAGTTTATAACAGATATTTTGCAACCAAGCCACTCACGTCAGGTATCTCCCATTTTTCCTCTTGGTATTGTTTGTATTTATACTTTCATTATCTCTTTCTCCCTCCCTCCATGGAATCTTTCCACCTTTTACCTTAACTCATTAAAGTCTACTCTCTTGAAGCCTGAAACAATTTAGGTATTTTTAGCTTCCAACCTGGGTTGGATAATCATTAATCTGTATCCCTGATATTCTCATTCATGTAATCCCTCAAAGCATGTTGTAGGAAAGAAATGTTGAACAAAAGCACTAAACAGTTAGTTTTCTGTTACTGGCAGCAAAGATTTCTTACTTTTTCCAACAAATGTAAATTCAAAGGTAAATTTCCATGCAGAGGTAGCAAGGAAGACTCCCTATAAGCTGGATAATGAATAAATTGTGCATCCTCATTTTGTGTTAAGATTTTGTTTGGACTCAGGGTACAAATGGAAGTGAAAATTAAATGTATGTTTGCATATCATTATGTAGCAATATATACAGATATGTTCCTTCATAGTTTGCCCACCACATTCCCTTTGACCTTAGAATATAAACACAAAGTTGTTAGAATTTTATTACAATTGGTCCAATGTAATGGTGATAAGCTAATTTTATTTGTGCAGTGGTTGGAACCCTGACAATAGGCAAAATATTTAGGAAGTGATTTTGAAGATAGAAGGGGGTAAAATGCACTTAAAAATTTCCAGGCACCCCATCTGTGTTTAAAGGCACAATAATAACAAAACTTTAAATTAGCAAAAGAGATTTAAGGCATTTCAGGAAAACATTGATTAAATCTGCCAGTGAAATAAATGTGCTTGGTGAGTGATCTAATTAGTGTATACTTGGTTCTTTTTCACTGCACTGCTTATCACTAATTGCTGTTCTGCTGGTCTTCTCCTGACAAGCAGGAAAAAATAAGAATGAGGGATTTGCTACAAAAACAGTGACATTCCATTTTAACTCAGTTGAACCGACTGTCAAGTTAACTGAGAAATTGAGCCTAGGAGTTCCATTGCCATTTAGATTGTAGAAAACACAGTTACTTCATGTCTGACTATGTACACAGATACTTATACTATCAATTTTACTGATTCTTTTAGTATATCTAATCCCTCTTTCTTTATAGATCCACACACATACACAACTTTAGAAACCATAGTTATTACTTCATCTTCAGGATTAACTTTGAATACAGTCAAGCCAAGTTAAAGTAGCTCTTTTGTTTCTTTCAGAACAAGGTTTCTGATGGTTAGTAATGCTGATGGACAATATGGATTCAGAAAACTGAATGTTAGCCATGAACTGTAGAATCACTTTAGTTTAAAGCAAGGTGTATCCTTAGGAATAGAGGAGGATTTTTTTTACTGGACATAGCTATTCATGGGCAATCAGTAAATAAAGATTACTTCCCTGGGCATCACCAACAGGATGGCTTCCAATGAAAACTGCAAGAATGTACTCTTTGAATCACAATAATTTCTATAAGGAGTTTAACATTAGAAAGAAAAGTGTGATTAATGTGTGTATTTTATTCAATATGACAGTAAATTTGGCTTATTAATATGTATTCTCATCCCTTGGTTGGCAATCTCTATTCACTGGGTGCAATACTGTTGAAGACCATTACAACATATTTTTACTTGAAGTCAAAAGAGTCATCAAACTATATGTACCAACAACAACTCCCAAAACAAAACAAAAAAACAGATTACCCATAACAATAAGGAAACTTCAATCCAAAAAGAGATTACTCTGGCGGAAAAACAAATCTGGTCACGTTGCCAATTTCAAAAGCCGATACAAAAATTTATGCCACCAGATAAAGACTGAATGCACCAATTATCACATTAAACAAGAGGAAAACCTTCTAAGCACCAATTCCACCCGTGCTTTTTACAATTTTGTAAACAACAAACTAAAAGACTCAAGGTCCATCCCACCCCTGATAGGACCTAATGGTAAAGACTGCAACGATGACACCATTAAAGCCAACATCTTTAACACATTCTTCGGCTCAGTATTTGTAAACAGCAATGGATCATGCCCAGTATTTCTTAGCCGAACCACAGATAACTACAATGATCTAATACATATCGATTTTACAGAAGACAATGTTGAAAAAGCACTTCGCAATCTAAAACCATCTCTATCTATTGGACCGGATGGAATATGTGCCTACTTCTTAAAAAAGCTACCCACTGCCATAGCCAAACCTCTAAGCATAATCTTTGAAAAATCTTTCAGGACCAGCTCCTTGCCAAAACTATGGTCACAAGCCACGGTCATCCCCATCTTCAAAAGGGAGACCCCAGCCTAGTTGAAAATTACAGACCAATCTCCTTATGCTGCGTCACCTGTAAAGTCATGGAATCAATTATTAACCAATCCACCATCCTCCACTTAGAGACAAACAACCTACTCTCCAATAAACAATTTGGTTTCAGAAAAAAACTATCCTGTAATCTGCAACTCTTACACTGCAAAAACATATGGACGACACAACTCGATCAGGGCAAAGCAATAGACGCAATCTACATAGACTTCTGTAAAGCCTTTGATTCAGTGGTACACGACAAACTACTCCTAAAAATAAAATCCTATGGTATCTCTGGACAACTGCATAACTGGATAGAAGCATTCCTGTCAAACAGACAACAAATGGTCAAAATTGGGAGTGTCCTATCAAATTCTGTACCTGTCAATAGTGGTGTCCCCAAGGCAGTGTTCTAGGACCAACTCTCTTCATACTCTACATAAATGACCTCTGTGATCATATTAAGAGCAACTGCGTTCTTTTCGCTGATGATGTAAAGCTGTTCAATACCACAGACAATACTGCTACCCTTCAAAAAGATCTTGACTATGTATCAGAATGGCCAAACAAATGGCAACTTCAAATCTCAACAAATCAATGCTCTGTCTTACATATTGGCAAAAAAAATCAGAAAATAAAATACAAGCTGAATAGTCAAGATCTTGTTGATGATCCAAGCTCTGTAAAGGACCTTGGAATACTCACCTCTAATTATCTAAGTGCTAGAGCCCACTGCAACTACATAGCCAAAAAGGCATTAAGAGTTGTTAACCTAATCGTACGTAGCTTTTTCTCTGGTAATATCACACTACTAACTAGAGCATACAATACATTTGCTAGACCAATACTCGAATACAGCTCATCAGTCTGGAACCCACATTACGTATCTGATATTAGCACAATTGAGAAAGTCCAGAAATATTTCACAAGAAGAGTTCTCCACTCCTCTACTCATTGTAGAACACCTTATGCCACCAGCCTTGAAATTCTAGAATTAGAAAACTTTGAATTACGCCGTCTTTGGTCTGATTTAAGCATGGTATATAAAATCATACACTGCAATGTCCTACCTGTCAATGAATACTTCAGCTTCAACCATAACAACACAAGAGCACACAATAGATACAAACTCAAAGTTAACCGCACCAAACTTGATTGCAGGAAATACGACTTCAGCAACAGAGTGGTCAATGTCTGGAATACTCTACCCGACTCTGTAGTTTCTTCCCCAAACCCCAAAAACTTTAACCTTAGACTGTCTACTATTGACCTCACCCCTTTCCTAAGAGGTCTCTAGGGGGCGTGCATAAGCGCACCAACGTGCCTACCATCCCTGTCCTATTGTTTCTTTTATTTTTCTTTTATTTTTCTTATATGTACCCATTTCATGTATTCATAACTATGTGTACACTTATACTTATTATCTTGTAAACAATTGAAAAATCAAATAAATAAATAAATAAATAAGTATTTGACTTTAAAGTAGACCCATTTAAACTATGAGACATGAGATAATCATGGTATATTTAAATAATAAATAGCATTTGCTACTATTTACTAATGGAATTTTGCCTAAGTCGAAGTTAATGGAAATATATCTGATGCTTTCAGAGAATGAATATTTATGAATACAGTGTCCTTAGATTTTACATTATACCATTTGAATCACTAATTGTATTTATGGAGATTAAGTTGCACCATAATTCTTCTGTATGATACTATGTGATTTTATTATTTTTAACTATATTTGTTAACTGCCTTGAAATCTCAGATAATGCTGTAAATGATTAAATTGAAAATAGTCTGTGTTACCGTATATGCCGGCATATAAGATGACCCGGCGTATAAGACGACCCCCCAACATTTCCACTCAAAATATAGTTTGTTATATACTCGCCCCCTCTTCCGCACGGCTTCCACTTTTGCACTTTTTTTTTTTTGAGGCACTTTTGTCTACCGTGGAAACGAAGCCCGTGAAGCCGAAAGGAGCAGCCAGCCTTCTCCCAGCTCCCAAGGAAATGAGGCTCGCACCGCCCGGGCTCCGCTGAGGTATCCGGCTGGGGCTGTCAGGAGTTGTTACCGCTGGCGCGGCTCGCGCGGCTCCAGTCCCGCGTTGCCTCGGGAAGGGAAAGGCAAAAGGAAGAGCGCGGCGGCGCTTTGCAATGGCAGCAGCGGCTCCTGGTTTTGCCTTTCCCTTCCTGAGGCAACGCGGACTGGAGCAGCGCGAGCCGCGCCAGCCGTAATAACTCCTGACAGCCCCAGCCGGATACCTCAGCGGAGCTCGGCGTGCGAGCTCGCTTCCTTGGGAGCTGGGAGAAGGCTGCTACTCCTTTCGGCTTCACGGGATCGTTTCCACGGGCATAAAGATGCCTCAGCCTGAGCAGCCGCAGTGCTTCCCAATTACTATTTGCCGGCGTATAAGACGACCCAGCATATAAGACGACCCCCCCAATTAGAGGCATCTTTTTCAGGGCAAAAAAGTCGTCTTATACGCCGGCAAATACGGTAATTAAATTGCACATTTACATTAAATTAAATAAAACATTTAAGAGACATTGCAAGCTCCTCTAAAGTCTGTTCAACCTCCTTCTCTATTACTGCTTGAAATACAGTTTTTAAAAATGTGAATTTAAAAGAAATAAACTATCTGACAGCTTTCTAGCAGATGGTTCATCTCATAAGAAGTCCAACTCTGTTATTCTATTCTGGAATTGTATCTGCACAGTTGCCCAAATAATAAAATGCTGTTCGAAGCCACATAGTTTCTAGAAACATAGATTGGTAGTGTTAAATATTGATGTTCAGAAAAGCAAAAAGATTTAGAATGTAATATTCCTTTTTGTAGTAATAATGGGTGCACAGTTGAGAAATGTGGCATTGTGATATCGCTTTAAAGACAGAGATGAAAAAAGATAATATAATTAAGCATTCCTAAATTGAATCACCGGGAGAGAACATATTAGCTAGCTAGTTTGCCACTTATATTTTTAACACTTAAGGGCTAAGTTATTGGAAAGATAATATCTACATTTCTATGGGGCCCTATAATTCTTGTTGAACAAAATTCTTGCAAGAAGCTTTTCATTTGATGTGGACAATCCAAAATTATTTCTCCATGATAATTAAAAATTAACAAGTTGTCATTCTTTAATGATGCCGTAGCTCTGGCACCTGATACAGAAATCTCACTTAATGATAAGGACAGTTATGTTAATTATGCCATAATATATTTTGGTTAGTTTTACATCTTAATTTGGTGGCAGATGGCAGATCCTACCAATTTCAGAATTTGATTCAGTAACGGAGCTATAAATGTATACCCATTTAATTAATCTTTCTCTCTTATTTTTAATACAGGAATTGCATAAGTGTGCTATTTCTTTTATAATAGGATATTTCAGCTCCTTTGATATATTCTTTTAATAACCTCCTGCATCTTTTGTTGCTACCTATGCTATAGTAATCTGAGTAACATGTAAGGCAAAATTCACACTGAGGCTTCTATCTTTTGTAAATTTATATGGACATGAACCAATGGAAGCTGTTTTAAAGTAAATATATTTAGTTGCTGACAATATGATTTTGATTTAAAAAAAACATTATTGCAATATTATTTTAGAATTACCAAATGTGGCCTCTACACATTCTTTAAAATTTCCAAAAGATTTGGGACAGTTCCCCGAAATTCTCTCTTTAGGCTATAAGAAAGTTACAAATAACTTCCAAAGAATAAGGCTTCCATTTATTGTAATGCTAATATTACTCTTTAAAAAACAACTTTATTATTATATTTTATTAAAATGCGTTAATAAAAATAAACAACTTAATTAAAAATAATATTTAATAAAGAAAAATGAATAATTTATTTTCTGGAATTTAATGAAGTGTTGAGAGTCATAAAAGTTAGATTTTGTAATAAGGTGAAATCCAGGACATTCTGTATCCTCTTTGTCCAATCCAACACCACAATGTTCCATCCATAATTTCATCAAAATTATCTTCTCCATTAAAAATAATTTCTAAAACATTTTTTTCTTCCATCAAATTCAATAGGAACACATAAGCCAGAAAATGTAGGACACTGTTAATATCCATCAGCAGATGTCTTCATGAGAGAAAGCATTGTTAACTTTCTAGGGGAAAAATCATGGTAACATGAGAATTTGCCCTCTTCCATTAACTAGAAAAATGTGGTATGTTCTACAGTCAGTATCTGGGCATTTCTTTGGTACGATAATTGAACTCCAGTGTCCAATTCCAGTCCCCAATCACAAGCAGTTCATATTAAACTAGATCATAATACTCATCAACCTCCTCTACTTCTGCTTCAGTAGTTAGACCATAGACTTGAATCATTGCCATATCAAAAGGTTGTCCATGAGGTCTAATCAATAATCAATAATATACATTCATTGATTGTGTTCTGACCCAAACCTTGTTCCAAGGAAACAAACACAAAACAGAGGTAACAGCAAAACCTTTTAATGATTCTTTATGAATTCCGTTCCTTCACGGTTAAAAGGCTGTTTCAAACTAATTGTCTCTGATAAGAACGAGCCTTGCCAAGGTTGTGCAAGGCTGCCAAGAACTCTAGATAAAGTTACTAAGAAATATTTCAAACACAAAGAACCAAAACACCAACCAAGATATTCCAAACGTCCATAAGGCTTGAGTGCAAAAACTTCTTTGCTTCCTTCAAAGAACTCTGATTTCTCAGCTGGCTTTTATCTCTTAAGGGAGGGGCCATTACCTTGCAGCCTTACTCCCGAGTTGCCCGAGTTGCCCGTGCTGCAGCAGCTGCTTTTTCCTTCAAGCAGCCCTGCATGCACACACACTAGACAAACGCTCCTCGGGGACCTCTTCATCACTGCTGTCAGCCTCCACAATCTCCGAAGGCAGCATTCTACTCCCTGATGGTCCTGGCCCCATCCCTGCATCACACGCAGGCGCCTCATCTGAGTCCTTGTTCTCTGAGACCCCAGCTTCTGCACCTGCTGCCGGCGAACCACAACAGATTGTAGCAAACTACTGCTGTTGTTATATTCTTTCCAACTATAAAAGCAACACATTTCTGTTTTGTTTTTCATATCCTGAGTAATAAATGATGTGATCTTCTCACTGAAAGTGAGCAATCCAAGTCCATCTCAATTTGCTAATGCTTAAGATATCAATTTGTAGTCATTTCATTTTATATTCCTGTGTTGAATTTTCCCATATCTGTGTTTCTTACATTTCATGTTCTGTTATTCTGTCTTTATAGTTTATGAGCTTATTTTCCTGATTGATAACATCAGCAACTCAGATGTTCTGAAGGCTTTAATCTAGCCACGTCATGAATGGCATTTGCATTGTGAAAGATCCTCAGCTGTTCAGAAGCATATTGAGTGCCATCCAAACCTGAAAGGCCCATCATCCAGCTCCACTCAATCATTCTTATATTTTCTGCCCACGTGATTTCTTGTGAAAAATACAAGAATGGTTTACAATTGCTTTCCCTCCATACAGTATGAATTGATGCCTTTGTCATTGTCCCTAAAGTAAACATCAGTCTGCAACATATTCCTATTTGGCTGCTGCCCAATATAGGTGTCTGTTTGCTTTGGCTCCGGCAGCTGAGACGATTGCTTGGGGATATATACACTTGTAAGGTTCTTTGTTTATACCTCCCAAGAGCAACTCCTCCCTATCATCATAAAGCAGCACAGCTGGATTGGCAGCATAAAAAGCATGGAAAGGTTAAAAATCAAGATTTTGAACTCTTGTTCTTTTCCTAGCGGGCATTGTTTACAGTAATAATTTGGACACAGTTTCACTTTAAAAACCTTTAGAGCTAAACTGTAGTATCACTCCAAGTCTTTTCTCCTATAAATAAGATTGTGTTTTTTTTTAGATTCATTAAAAATTAAACTATAAACAAATACAACCATATTTGTCAAAAGCAATCTGATTTTATTTCTCAGTCATTATCTTTTATAATTCTACAATTATAAATGATACAGAATTTAACTGTCTATATCTGCTGGGAAAAGACTATGGAACTTAAGGTATCTTGGATATTTTGGGTTTTACTGATAATTTCTTTAAGCTTATTTTATCTATCTATATTTTTAGCACTTATATTTATTGTTTATTCTTGGGCATATTTTCTTAGGAATGAAATATCTACATATTCAGCATATCTACATCTGCATTCAGAGGATATTCAGACACGCTTCATTTTTTGTCAATTTTGCTATGCTGCAATCTCATTCTAAGTTGTTGAAATTCATTTTTTTTGTCGATTATCTACCTCATAATAACATATTGAAAACAGAATTTTAAAAATATCTGTAAATGTATTAAAAAGAAAAAACTCAACTATCACATTGGTATAAATATTCATACCCTTCATTCAGTACTTTGCTGAAGCACCTTTGGCAGCAGTTACAGCCTCAAGTCTTTTTGGATATGATATGACAAGCTTTACACATCTGAATTGGGTGGTTTTCTGTCATTTTTCCTTGCGAATCCTCTCAGGCTCAGTTAGGTTGGGTGGCAATCATCAGTGGACAGCCATTTTCAGGTCCCTCTAGAGATAGGGTTCAAGTCTGCCTAGACCATTCTAGGACATTCACAGAGTTGTCCCTAAGCCACTCCTGTGTTGTCTTGGCTATGTGTTTAGGATCGCTGTTATGTTGGAAAATGAACCTTTGGCCCAGTCTGAGCACTGTGGAACAGTTTTTCATTGAAGATACCCTTTGCTTCAATCAGCTTTCCATCAACCCTGACAAGTTCTACAGTCCCTACTGATGAAAAACACCCCACAGCATTATTCTGCCATCACCATGGTTCACTGTTGGGATGATATTGGGCAGGTGATGAACCATGCCTGATTGTAGCATTTAGAATTGAGGCCAAACAGTTCAATCTTTGTTTCATCAGACCAGAGAATCTTGTTCCTCACAAGTCTGAGAATACTTCAGGTGCTTTTTTGCAAACTCCAAGCAGGCTTTCATGAGTTTTGCACTGAGGAGAGGCTTCTGTCTAGCCAATTTGCCATAAAGTCCAGATCAGTGGAGGGCTGCAGTGATGGTTATCCTTCTGGAACTCTGTCTCATCTCCACACAGGATCTCTGGAGCTCAATCTGAGTCACCATCAGGTTGTTGGCCACTTCTCTTACTAAGGCCCTTCTAACTCAGTTGCTCTTGGAAGAGCCCGGGTTTTGCCAAATTTCTTCCATTTGAAAATTATGGATGCCATTGTGCTCTTAGGAGTTTTCAGAGCAGCAGAAATTTTATTGTAGCCTTCCCCAGACCTCTCCCTTGCAATAATCCTGTCTCTGAGTTAGGGAGGGATTCAAATTTTTTAACAACCTGTTCTGTGGGCGTGGTTTAGTTGATGGGTGTGGCTTGGTGGTCATGTGACTGGCTGGACGTGGCCAACTCAACATCACTCACATCGAGGCACGCTTCTCCTTGCCTGGCCTCTCGTGACTGTGGGGATGCTGCAACAGTCGTAAGTGTGAAAAATGGTCATAAGTCACTTTTTTTCAGTGCCATTATAACTTTGAATGGTCACTCCACACAAGCAAAGTACCAGCAAAGGAGGGAAAAAAACTCCCAGAGAAGTTCCTGAGACAGGAAGTCTAGTCCTGCCAAGAATGTAATAAGGGTTAACGGAGAGGCAGTTTCTGTAAGCAACACCAGAATGTTTCCTTCCTGCCTTCCTTACAGGATTAGGCCAGTAATTTCTTCTAACAACTGGTTCTCCGAACTGCCTAGAATGTTAACAACCGGTTCTAGCAAATAGGTGTGAACTGGTAGAATCCCACCCCTGTTCTGAGCTCTGCAGGCAGTTCCTTTGACCTCATGTCTTTTGATCTGCTACAGTATGCATTGTCAGCTGTGAGACCTTTTATAAAGAGATGTGTGTTTTTTCAAATCATGTCAAATTAATTTAATTTACCACAGGTTGACTCCATTCAAGGTGTAGAAACATGTCAGCAACAGTCAAGAGAAATGGGAGGAACTTGAACTAAATTTCAAGTGTTGTTGCAAAGAGTCTGAATACAATGTGATATTTCAGTTTTTTCTTTTTAATACATTTACTGGCATTTCTAAAATTCTGTTTTCACTTTGTCATTATGGGGTACTGAGTGTAGATTAATGAGGGGGAAAAAGGATTTTAACAACTGTATCAGGCTGCAGCAAAAAAAAATTGACAAAAGTGAAGGGGGTCTCAATAGTTTATAAATGCTCTGTAAATGGATTTAGTTACACACTTAATATGCATGTTTAGAATGTAACTCTTACAGAATTTTCTATTTTGAAGCAGTTACCATTGAGTTAAATATGAGAAACGAGTTATTTACAGGAACCTTAGCATAAAAATCATAAACTTCATTATATCATTAGCAATTTCTTAAAACAGGATTTATATATTTGTGATATATGGAATTAATTTGAATATTAGATTCATTTATTTTTTTCTTCTTTTAATACATGCATGAGATATTAGTAAGTTTAAAGTGCATTAAATGCTGCAGCATATTTGTGATTGCTTTCTGGTGGATGCATATTGATCTGGTAAATGGAGATGTATGCCTAAAGCTATTAGCACTCTAGTACTAAATAACTATTATAGCTTTTGAGGTGGATGCAAGCTCTTTAGATTGCATAATCATTACAAAAGATGAAGTTGTATCCTTTCTCCAATGAATACATTGCATATATTCCAAAAAGTATTCATATATCTGATATGAAGGGAAGATTCCAAAATTCGGTTCAGTGCAATAATTATCTATTGCATCATTCTGTTAGAAACCTCTGAAAATGTTTAACAAAAGTACAATTTTCTATAGCTTAAAAATGAATGAATTGCTTTGTTTGTAGAGTCATCATTGTAATCCCACAATCAGATTAATTAAGTAACCTATTCTGGATAGATAATAAGCTATTCTGGAAGTGACCATTGATTTTTAAAGATCCCAGGTTTATTTTTGGCATCTCCAATTACAAGGATCAAATGCCAAGGAAAGAGAGTCGTTTGCTGAAGACTCCAGAAAATCATTGTCAGAGCAGACAATAAAATTTTGCTGATTCATTCACTGGTTTGGCTTAATATAAAACAGGTCATGTCTTACTTAACATTTCAGCTGGGTGTGTTGAAACTCATCCAAAATCTTGAAGTAACAATTGGTATTAAATTTGAAAATGTTACATTGTTGATAGGGAAGATTTGGTAAACTACTTTATTCTTTATTCATATTATAATGAATGCTACTTTTCCCCCCCTCCTCTCAAAAGGTTACGGTTTTGTAGATTTTGATAGTCCAGCAGCTGCACAGAAAGCCGTAGCATCTCTTAAAGCAAATGGTGTGCAAGCTCAGATGGCTAAGGTAAGATTAATGTGTGAACATTGCTTGATTGTACTGCTTTATTTTAATATAATTTGATATTAGCTGATAGCAAAAATTCAGATTATTTTTGTCATTCTTTTCAGAACCAAAATGTCTAATGATTTTGCCTTATTCATTTATATTTTTTTTCTTTTCTTCTCTACTGATTTGTTTATTTCTTGGTCATCATCAGTCTTTATGCATTTGTAAATGTTATGTCCTCCTTTTGTGCATCTAAATTTTATCTTGCAAAAAACAAAAATGCAATACATTAGTGTCAAAGCTTTTTGAGCGAATCCAGATGTTTTGTCCTTCATTAATGTGTTAAATATGAACTATAAATATTGGACAATAAGAGAAGAACTGCATCCCTAAGGTACTTTCTGGTCCAATTGCCTCTTGAAAAAGCATCTTTGGGACAACCATGACCTGGATGATTGAGAATCTCCATAGACAAAAGAACTGCATGATTTATAAGAAACATCTAGGTTGGATATGAGATTAAATGGTCCCAAGACTTCAGATCTTAAGGAAGACTTTTTACTTCATGGATAGCCTGTGCAAATAGTTGCTGGAAATATGTAATGCTTTTAGCTGTAACAAAGTGGCCCAGTTGAAAACATATTTAGGATAAGTACCCAAAAGTTAACAACTATTGAGAATGTTCTATGTTTGATAACATGTTTTACATATTTGCGTGCCTGGAGCTCATCCCTTGTAATATAGAAAATGTTTGTTTGCATATAACAGTGAAGATCTAAATTGCCTGGTGTTTATGCTTTCCTAGAAATTTGCTGTCATGAATCCATTGTATCGTGGAATCCATTACTACTTTCTTTTAAATGACCCAGTTCAAATGATATTTCATTGTGTGATATTGGGATCACAATCAAAAAAGGAAAATTAGATATTATGCATTATCCCATGTAATGTTTTTAATAGGGTGCATTTGATTAGTAACAAATATTTTTGTTACTAATCAAATGCACACTAATCAAGAACGAAGGATTCTTTTCTGTTTGTACCCTTTGCACATATAAGATTAAGATATAAGGGATTTCAGTAACAGTTATGAATGTCTTAATTCATATTACCATGTATATGACATTAAATAAGAATTAGATTTCTGTATTTTTAGTCTGAAGCCCTTGTTAATGTAATAGATGTTTCCTTATTTGTTTGTGCAGCATGTCCAAAACCAGATCGTATTTTTGACTGAATGTTTAGTGGAATTGAAGAGTTCACACATACAAGAAATCTCATTTGTGACGACTGGAGTTTTATGCTAAACTCTACTTAAGTTTGATTACATCAGAGATTGCATTATTAGACCATTCATATACTATAGACCACTGTAACAGATTTTAAAACATCCTGATTTATTAATTGACTTTGTTTAAAATAACCATTGTATACCTTCTGCAGCCTAATTAATGTATGGTTTGGTGCTGTAATTTCCTTTGTGTAAAATAAACATAATTTTCTAGAACAAGCAACTGCTACACCAAAGCTACCAAGATGATATCTCATCAAAATATTTGAGAAAACTATTGCCTTTGAAATTTGATACTTTTTAATATGTTTTCTTTGCTGGCAATGTTTTTCTAAACAAGGATCTTATTTTGTACTGTTCTATTCCTTAACATTTTTCACCGAAATAAAATACTCCTCTATTGAATTTTTTCAGAGGAAACTTATGGAAATTGGCTGTTGGGTTGGAGGATGGAACAATGATGCAAAATCAAACTAGGCTTCTCGAGGCAAAAACATGGGATATTGATTCAGTTTAGAAGTTCCATAGTTTCTTCACCTGAAAAACTCATGTTACATATTTTCAATATTAATTAAATCTGTGTATCTACATAATAGGACTGGAAAATGGAGAATGAAAAAGGATTAAAATTAAGGTTGTATAGGAATATACATAAGTGTGATTAAGTTAATGAGTACTGGCTGTCCATCAGTTCTAACTGAAATTAATAGGATAGAGGTAGGAATCTTTGTGTTATTGAATTGCAACTGTCATCCACTAAACTGTGCCATCTAGAGGGAGAGAGCCAATGAAGCAAGTGATACTGAGTAGCATTATGAAATTTTGCATTATGCACATGTATGCAATTTATTTTATTTGTGAATTGATAATTATGATTTCAGCATCAGCTTTATATCTTGAGTATCTTTGGTAGATGACAATTGATGATGTATCTTCAGACTTCTGAAGATGGTTCTATTAGTCTATTGTTCTTTGTCTATATAAGTACTCTTTTTCCTCCTATCAAACAACTTCTATATATGTTTAAATGTTGTAAGTTACTATTGTAAAAGTTGCCTATTTTTTAATGAAATTAATTGCTGTTTTTTTTTTAAAAAAAAATCCAATCTATGCTTGGAATAAATAGCTATAGATATGCAATGTAGAAGTCACAAGAAATATATCAGAGAAGAGCAAGACTATTTTACTTGATATTCTATTTTTTTCTGAAGTAGACCTCCAAGGAGTTTAACAGCCATTTTTTATGAAATTTGAGAACTTTAAAAAAAGTAAATCTAAAGTGGATGTGTTTTCCTCCTATGCAAAGACCGCACAGTCTAAAGACTTAAAATGGTGGAGAGTCCAAATTTACTACTTTATCCTTATGTGATAATAATGTATATTATGTCATGAACAAATATATTTAGTCATATCAAAAAGTTTTAGAGGAATCCAATAATTTAATTACTATATCAGTGAATAATAGACAAAGCCATTTTGCATATAATACACACAGACTTATCACTTATTCAAAAATCCAAATATGCTTGATCAATACTGTAAGTATATAGAATCATTTCCATTGACTTATTCATTTTAATGGATAAAATTAAATGGAAATATCTCCAACAACTCACTCAAAACATTTACAAAAAATAAAACAAAACAATTTTTGCAGATAATACACACATCCTTTTTCTCCTCCAACAGAAGAGTCTATGCTCAGGTTCAGAGTAGGAAGCAGTTGAAAAATGAAACAATGAGAAAATACTAATGCATAGTGGATAATGACTGACACAAGAGAGATCTATTTCCTATAGGCTTTTTTTTTTTTTTTTTTGAAGCCCCAGAGCAGCTTTTAGTGGTTTAGAGGTCACAGGGTTATGGTCATGAAATATAGAAGGATGGAGCACTATGTAGGTGCCCTGAGTTCCTGGAAAAAAAATGGGATATAGATACATGCTATACATGTTTGTGTCAGTGGTGGGATTCAAAAATTTTTACTATTGGTTCTGTGGGCATGGCTTGGTGGGCGTGGCAGGGGAAGGATACTGCAAAATCTCCATTCCCTCCACACCCCACTCAGCTGCTTTCCAGCTCCGTTCTCCTGTGCAGGGCAACAAAAGAAGACCCAGCTGATCAGCTGGGACTCAGGAGGCAGAAAGAGGTGGGACCAATCAGAGGGGGTATTTGCCGGTTCTCCGAACTGCTCAAAATTTCCACTACCAGTTCTCCTAAACTGGTCAGAACCTGCTAAATACCACTCTGGTTTGTATGCCACAGAAGGAATATATAAAATAATAAATATATCAAGATTTTTCTTCATGTATCTTAACATTGTTGCTTCTTTAGAGGTATAGGATGAATACTCTCCTTGCTGCTGGATGAGGAGGGAGTAAAGGATTGCATGACTGACTGGAAAAATGTCATAGAGCATTGAAAATGAAGATCAAGTGACTATTGCAGGAGTAGCTAGTAGCACTGAAGGAGCCATAACTTCCCCAAGTTTCATTCCTTCCTTGAAAAGGAAAATCAGGTTGCAGGAGTAGCTAGTAGCACCAAAGCAACCACAAGTTTCCCAAGTCTCATTGCTTCAGGAGTTATGGGTTCTGGGATTATGAATATATTCTGTAAGTTATCCCATTGGAGGTACCTTGGTTCAAAAATTGTTTTCTATTATGCATTTCACCTATCTAACAATCATGTCAATAATCATTTGGGACCCTTCCATGGTTATATTTTGTAGTTAGGTTTAGCAGCTCTCATAGATCTTAGTTCACGTTGTTCTTTGGCTTCCACCTTTCCACCTACTGCACCTTCTTCTTTTTCAATCGTCATTTGGCAGTCCTCTTGGAATTCAATTAGTGAGATTTCTTTTTCTGCCTCTTCCTCTTTCCCTCCAAAAAATTCTGTATACAATAATTCCGCTTTCTCAATTGAGTCAATTCTATGTCTCTGTTCTTACCATGTGAATATTAAACCTTCTGGAATCAGCCATCTATAATTCACCTCTTTTTTAAGTAGCATTTTAGTCAGGAATCGGTATTCTCTTCTCATCTCTCTCACTCTTCTGGGTATTTGTTTCAAAACCACAATCTCCTTGTCTTTATATTTCAATGTTTTCTCTTTTGCCACTTGGAATATTTGCGTTTTAATGGCTTTCTTTGTAAATCTAATGTGAACTTCTCTTGGTAAGCTATTTCTCATTGCATATCTTGTGAAAACTCGATAAACCTCATCTATTCCATCCATCATCTTCTCTTGAGTTATTTCCAAAGCTTCAGCCAGTATTTCTCTATCATTATCTCAGCTAAGTTTTGTCCTTTTTCTTCCTCTACGTTTTGGAATCTAAGATAGAATTCTGATCTATCCATCTCCCATTTCAACATACCACTTTTATCTTGTTCAACCACCGTTAATCTATTATCAATATCTCCAATCTTTTTGTCTCTTTGTTTATCTTCTTCAATTTTTTGGAATCTCTCATCATACTTCAATATCATTTGTTGGAAGTTCTCCACTTTTTCATCAGTTTTCCCTGTTCTTTGTTCAATGTTCTCTGTTCTTTGTTCAATGTTCTCTATTCTCTTTTCAATATTCTCTGATCTTGCTTGAATATTTTGAATTCCTTGCATAATCATCTGCAGAGTCACTTTTTCTTGTTCTTTTTCTTGCTTTAACATTGTCTGTATTGAACGTTGTCCTCCAGATGGTGGAGAGGAAGAAGTAGAAGTTGAAGAACCAGGAGCTGTAAATTTCGTACTCATTTTAAGCAATTCAAAATCTTCAGGTTCTTCTAAACCTTAATCCAATTGTGAAATAACCAATTGTAGTTCGAAATAAAAATAGTAGAAAAAAGAAGCCAAACAGTAATGATAAAAAAAAGGGGGAGGACAAAATTTCTTCAGGTTCTTGTATACCTTAATCCAAGCTGTAGTTAGATGAAGAAAAAGGCTTGGGGGGAAAAAAAGGAAAAGGAAAAATTCTTCAGGTTCTTCAACACCTTAATCCAGTTGAGAGGTCTCAAATAGAAAAGAGTGCATAAAAATAAACCAGAAAGGTAGATGAAAAAACAAAAATACCAGGAAAGGAGATAAAAAGGCTATTCCCTTGAAAAAAAGGAAACATTAATACTAAAGCTTTCCCTTTAAAATAAAAAGCAAGCGTAGAGATTGGACTTCCAAAGAAAAAAAAAAGAAAAACAAAGACAAGCTCCAACAAAGCCAAAGATCCAAATAGCTATTGCAAAAAAAAAAAAAAGATAAAATGAAATAAAATAAAGCTGGTGAGGAGGGATAGCACAACTTAGAAAAAGTAAAAAGAGCACACTGCACTTTGTTTAATTATCCAAGGCTCTTATTATAACTCTCTTCAAAAACTTTTCACCTTTGTTTCCCCATAAGTTTCAACACCAGACTCCAGCTGTTGATAGAAACCCAGAAGAGCACCTGCAATAATACTCTCCCATGCTCTTCCCTCTATCTTATCAAATAGCAATGTCCTTGAAAAAAAGTCTCAGTTCATTCTTTCTCAGGTTTGTCTGGTCACAGGAGAAATAGAATATTTCCAAGCCTCTAGTTGGCAGTGTTACAAAGTTTCTTTGCTTTCACTTTTCCCCTCCTTTTCCAAGCAAAATATAATAAGAATTAATAAAAAAAAAGATATTTAAAAAAAAGAAATAACTAAAAGGGAGTCCCTAGCCTAAAATGTTACATAGTCAAAAAGGAGAAGAAAAAAAAAGAAAAAAAAATAGATGGAAAAGAAAAAACCAGCCCAGTTTCAAAATATAAGATCATGTATAGAAAATCCAGCAATGAGAAAAAAACATTACTTTGACATTCCTGTTTAAAATCGCCGCTTAATCACTTCTGTCAGAACTTTTACAGATTCTTTCTTTTCCTTAGGGTGTCCTTTCAGATCTTAGAATAAAGAAAAAATTCTCACCAAACCGGCACACTCTCTCTTTCTGTTCTCTTTCGTTTTAGAGCTGTCCCAACTTCAGCAGTTATCTTGCTGCTGACTATCTTCTCCTTCCACTTTTCCCAGCATTAGAGACTTTTACAGAAACCTGGGTTTTCAAATAATGTGCCTGAAATAGGATAATTTGCACCCAGTCATTTGTGCCTTAAGTGAATTCTCTAGGTTGATTTGTTCAATCATTCATTGATTTGCTTTTTGACTATATCCCTGGTTTTATCTCCCCTCATCCAAGTTCAGAGGTGTTATCTCACTGTGGCAGGATTATGTTCTTGAGAGGTATGAGTAAAAGGCATCAGGAATGAATAGTTCTATTCCTATTCATTCCTAATGATGTACTAATTGTCCCAGCTTTAATGGCTGCCTCTTTGCCGCTGGCAAGAAGAATTTTCTCCTGGATCTACCAGGGACTTTGCGGTATCCCTGGGATCGACAGGATGCACTCTGCACTTTCACCATCTCTTCAGGACGGTTTAGATCCGATAGGACCGTCCAGGAGCAAAGATATCGGCAGCAATCTCAGACCTCCAAGATCGCATGCCGTATCGTCGCAACGCCAGCTCCACCCCCACACAACAATAACCCTACAAGGCAGGTTGGGCAGACAGATGATCCACCCAGACAGCTCCCAGGCTTAAAAGAGGTCCAGAACTCACTGAAACAGTCACTGTTTCTAGGCCAGCAATTTAACCACTACATCAAACTGATTCTCTTTCATGCAAAAGTTTGGCTTAGGCTGACTTACATATTTTATTTAATGCTGTGAATGTTCTGGACCTCTTTTATGTTATTTTATTTTAGTTAATGCAGTGAATGTTCATCATCATTATTCTTAAAACTCTCCCTTTTCTAATAAAGGGTTATTCCAATAGTTAAATATTTAAAGGAAGAATTTTCCAAGTTTTCTTACAACAGAGAATTAATTAATTAATTCTTTCATTCTAGTTTTCCCCCCCGAATGCCATCACTCTGCTAAACAATGGATTCCCACTATACTATCAAACTATTTACTAAGACTATATTACTATTATTCTTCTCATCCTTCCTATTACCTATCTCCTCCCACGACTATAATCTTGTTGCTTGTTTCTCTACGATTTATTTTGTTTTGTTTCCTAGTATGATTTGACTGCTTATTTAGTAACCTATTATGATTCTTGATGAATGTATTTTTTTCTTTTTATGTACACTGAGAAGCATATGCACCAGACAAATTCCTTGTGTGTCCAAACAGTTGGCCAATAAAGAATTCTATTCTATTCCATTCTATTCTATTCTATTCTATTCTATTCTATTCTATTCTATTCTATTCTATTCTATTCTATTCTATTCTATTTGGTAGAAAAACTTGAAAAAATCTTCCTGATCAATTAATTAAACAGCTCATTATTTATCTAGAAATGCACATTACAGAATCCATATTCCCACGATTTATTATAACTTCCTTAATAATGTTATTCTCTGGCACCAAGAGTAGTAAGTTCCTGCATAACTTAGTCCTCTATTTTGATATAACTTTTATCAACCTTTTGATAACCTTATAGTACAATTTTATAATATTTTTCAACTATAACTCAGATGAAGAAAATCTTGTTCAGATTTTACATCCCACATTATAGTCAACTGAGATTTAGTAAAATGATAATGTATTTTCTTAATTTTGAGTAGTTTTAGATAAATATATATGTGTACTTAAATATCACTGCATGCTAAATAAAAGGCCAATTTTGAAATAAGCCAAACCAGGGACAGTGAAAAGTACCCTGATAGGTATTTAGACCATCACTGCACTAAAATTTGAACTGTCCGAAATTCCAATAAACTTATAAATTCACTTGTTTGTGAGATTTTTTAATTTTTGTCAATGAAAAATACATTTTAATGAATATAATAGTTAATTATTGAGAGTGTCCTTTTACAATTGAAGGAAGAAATGAATATAATTGATAACAGTGAAGAGTTGCTAGTCTTTTATATCTATAAACCTCATTTGATTGTTTGATACATACTTGTTCATCTCTGACTATAATGATGATCATAGTGTTATTTTCAGTGAAGGTATACCATATGTTTCACTAAGATTTCACAGTTTGTATATATTTAATGATTTATTTTTACATATACCTTTATGTCTTTAAAAGATTAAGGGTGTTCTGCAAAACAACAAAAGCAAAAGCAAACATAATATTGTAGCCAACATAGAATAAGACCTCTCTGGATTTTCTTCTGTAGAATAAATAAATTATATATTTGTATCTGTGTTGATATGTGCACTATTTCTTCATAAATGAATCATATAAAATTGTGTACAAGTGTATGTGGGAGATAACAAATAATCAGAGTTGGAAGGGACCTTATAGGTCATCTAGTCCACCCCCCTGCCCAAGCAGGAGACCATATACCATTTCCGATAAATGGCAGTCCAATCTCTTCTTGAAAGTCTCAAGTGATGACGCGCCCACAACTTCCGAGGGCAAGCTGTTCCATTGGTTGATTGTTCTCACTGTCAGAACGTTTCTCCTTATTTCCAGGTTAAATCTCTCCTTGTTCAGTTTTCATCCATTATTCCTTGTCTGGCCTACAAGTGCTTCAGAAAATAGTTTGACCCCTTCCACTCTGTGGCAGCCCCTCAAATATTGGAAGACTGCTATCATGTCTCCTCTTGTCCTTCTCTTCACTAGACTAGCCATGCCCAGTTCCTATAACCGTTAAGAAGAGTATATATATATATATATATCTAGGTGCCCTTGTACAAGGTGTAATGACAATAAAGTAAACTAAAGAAAAAAGATCCCTGGAAAGGACAGGATAGAGTGTATACAATCTACTCTAACCAGGAGAGAGATGGGATTAAAAAGATTTGTGAAAGTACAGTACAATTTCTTCTCCTGAACATATACGCTTGGATTTTTTTTACAGTCATAGGTAAATCTAATTCCAATTCACACTTTATTTTGTGACTTCCTGCCATAATGTCAAATTTGGTTTTAGAGAGTTAGCCTGGGGAGAGACAAATAGGCAGATAGGAATCCCAAGGTCCTTTATATAATTTCTTTCCAATATTATGTTGGGTTGGAAATAATAAAATTTGGGATATACAACCTTTTGTTTCATATCACAGTTGTGCATTCCTGTTTTGGTTTCATTAATACTTTTCACTTTGGTTTTGTCTCTGTCCACCTTATAATCAGAATTTCATTCACTAAAGATACAATTGTAAGGCATCCAGAAAGTATCCATGATATCAATCACTCCGAGACGTTATCTCTCCAATTGATTTATTAGAAACAGATCTAGCATGTCAAAAGCAATTTCCCAAGTGAAAGTTTTTTGTGCGTTACACAGAATCCACCTTCTCTCCTCCCTTCTCTCCTCCCACTTCTACACTTCATAAATCATGAGAACCAATTAACTGCAACTGGAAATTCTTAATATGACATACACAATAACCTTGAACTTTTCAACTCCTCTAACTCTCTAAAAAAATGTGGCAGCTGAATTTCAAAGCTGACAGGTGTGCCCACTTGAAAACTCCTCCTCCTAAAAGGAAAGAAAAAAAACACATACAGGGGTTAATACATTGTCCTTACTCCCCTCTGCCCCCCCCCCCCACGAGGACCCTTCGGTTTGTGGGGAAAATCCTCATGGAATTGGTTAACCAATTGATCAGCATGAACATCCCAACTCTTTACCCAACTGCCATCTGAGAGGGGATATCCTTTCCATAAGACCAAATATTGCAATCGGCCATGGTGTAATCTAGAATTGAGAATTTTTTGAATCTCATAATGTGTTTCCCCATGTACCATTAACGGTTTAGGGGGAGCAATTGGCAGTGGTTTATCATCGATGTAGTAGCTGGTTTTAGTAAACTACAATGAAAACCTCGACATCAGGTTTCATTTTTGGCCATCAGAACTGTCTTCTCAGTAAATGTAGGGTTTTTAGGAATCCGAAGTGGCCTCCCAGCCGGGAGTCGTGGCTACGCTTTAGTACCAGTAGTCTTAGGGTTGTGGGTACATAAAGCTTAGTCCCTTTCCAAGCTAGTCCATCATTCATTGTCAACTCGGTTTGATGGTCCAGGAACCAAGGGTCAGTCAATAGGGCCGTTTTCAATTCTGTAGTCAACTTATCTTCCAGGTGTTTGGGGTTGTGGTTGGCTTGGTCTCGAGTGGTCACTTGGCCTGCCGATTGAGCTTCTGAAATTAAGGCTTGTACTATTTCCTCTCGGTGGCTGTCAAACTGAGGTTTTCTGGACAGAGCGTCCGCTAGTACGTTTTTCCCTCCGGGGATATATTTAATGTTAAAGTTGAATCGCTTGAAATATTGGGCCCAGTGGACTTGTTTGGGCAATAATCTCCTAGGGGTCTTTAGAGCCTTGAGGTTCTTATGATCAGTCCATACCTCAAAGGCCTCTGGCGCCCCTTCTAGAAAATGTCTCCAAGTCAACAAAGCCCATTGTATGGCGAATGCTTCTTTCTCCCAGACCGCTCACCTTCACTCTGTATCTGTCAGCTTTTTAGACACATAAGCTCAAGGCACCAGTCGGCCTTGAGAGTCCTTTTGCAGCAAAACAGCTGCCACCGCTACATCACTTGCATCTGTTTGGACAATAAAAGGCTTGGTCGCATCTGGGTGCTGGAGGATGGGCTCAGCTGTGAAAAGGTGCTTGAAGGCCTCAAAACTTTTCTGACAGTCCATAGTCCAAGCCAGGGGTTGACTTGGCTTTAGTTTGGTGGGAGATGGGCCCGTTTTTAACAGCTTCATCAACAGGAGGGCAACTTCAGCAAAGGATGGAATGAATTGTCTATAGAAGTTGGCAAACCCCAAGAAACTTTGAAGTTGTTTTTGGGTTCTGGGGGGTTGCCAGTCCAGCACTGCTTTCACCTTTCCAGGGTCTGTTTCAATCCCCAGGTTGGATATTCGGTAGCTTAAGTAGTCCAATGACTCTTTGTGGAATTCGCATTTTGAGAGTTTCACATATAATTTGGCGGCTAGAAGTTTTTGTAGAACTTGTCGGACTAATTGAACATGTTCTTCCATGGTTTCACTGAAGATAAGGATGTCATCCAGGTACATAAAGACCCCCCCCGGTAAAGGTGCGGGTGTAGCACCTCATTGATGAGCTGCATAAACACTGCAGGAGCCCCCTGAAGTCCAAAAGGCATGACTTTGAATTGGAAGCTACCCGGAGGGCAGTTAAAAGCAGTTTTCCACTAATCTCCTTCTTTGATGCGGACCCGGTAGTAAGCTTCCCTGAGATCTAGTTTGGCAAATATCTTGCCCTTCGACAGGTGGTTCAATAAGTCCTTCATAAGGGAGAGAGGGTACATGTTTTTGATGCATACGGCATTCACGCCTCTAAAGTCAACACACAATCTCAACCCACCATCTTTCTTCTCCTTGAACAACACGGGGGCAGCTAGTCTTGATTTGGCAGGCTCAATAAAACCTCATTCCAAATTGCTGTCGATGTATTTCCTTAATTCAGTCATTTTAGCAGGCATCATGGAATACATCTTTAGTTTTGGTAATTTCGCCCCGGGCTCTAATTCTATGGCGCAATCAGTGGCTCAATGGGGAGGTAAGACATTACACTCTTTTTCACTGAATGCTTCAGCCAAGTCTTTGTATTGGTTGGGTACCTGGGGGTTATCTGGGAGAAGGTGGGATGCCATGGATGCTGGCTCAGGCTCTCGGTTCAAGCTGACTGGTGGCTTTGTAGGGGGTGGAAGAGGGGGCAATGGGCCCGGTCCAATTAGGATTTTTCTGAATTCATCCTCCCATTTGATCGTCGGGGCCCATTTGTCTAGCCAAGCAAGTCCCAGTATGATTCATTCTGACATCCTGGGGGCCACTATGAAGCATATGAGTTCGCGATGGGCCCCTAATTCCATCTTGATCAATTCAGTCATCTGAGTGGCTGCCCCCCCAATTAAGGTTCCATTCACTTTCTCAAATCTGATTGGGCGTTTTAGCGGGTTAGTCTTTATGCCCAATTGTTCAACGATGGGGAGTCTGATAAGGCATCTAGAACACCCAGTATCAATGACAGCTTCTAACTCCCCTGCCTCCCCCGTGTTTGGTACCACTAATTTGACCTTGACTGTAAAAGGTATGATGGGATCACTCATCATTGGGTCATCTTTGCAGGTCAGGTTCTCGGGGACGTGTTGACGGTCTGGTGGTCTGTTGCTCCCATCTGCGCAGAGGGGGCTTTCCCAGCTGTGTTTGGTGAACCCGCCCCTGGCTGGAGGTCTTTCTTGATTCTTCCGACCTCTAAGAGCTCGATTAGACTTCAACTGCAGAGCTTGTGGTACAGGAGCAGGGGCCAGACAGTCTGCTGCTCTATGGCCGGCTTGGCCACATTTGGTAACATTTCAGCACCCTGGTAGGTTGGGTACAAGTAGGTTTGGTTGATCTGGTCAGCGGTCTCCTAGCCACAATTCTCTTAGGCAGGGCTGCTGAAGGGGTTTCCTGTTTGGGTTGATGCTGTGATCTAAGCTGAGGGATGTGACATACCACAATTGTAAGGTCTCTGGGATTCCCCTAATTTCACAGGCCTTCTTTACTTCTGGATCAATGGCTTTTTAAAAATAGTGTAAAGTCATTCTTTCATGCCAATCCATCAGGTGGCTAGTGACCCTTCTTAAGTCCCAAATGAATTCTGACAAGGGTTGCTTGCCTTGCCTCATTTCCATTAACTTCTCTTCATTCTCTGCTACCCTGTCTGGATTTTCAAATCTGAGTCTTAATAATTGAATAAATCCGTTTACATCGTATAATTAACTGCAACTGGAAATTCTTAATAGGACATACAGAATAACCTTGAACTTTTCAACTCCTCTAACTCTCTAAAAAAAATGTGGCAGCTAAATTTCAAAGCTGACAACCATGGAGTAGATACATGGACAGGAAATAAGCATGAATTATTATGCACATTTATCTTCATAAACTTAGTGAACACAGTGAAACTTACCTATCTGTAAGAACAGACCTGTGAATCATTAATTGCATGCTAAAATAATGAAAGCTTTGTGTAGTTGATTCAAATACAGATCACTGCTGTTTGACCTCTGTATCCAATACTGTGCCATATGATGTCTCTGAACATAGAGGCTTCATCTGATTGTTCAGAATCAAGATGGCACCACCTACCAAAATGGTGCTGCTGAAGTCTGCCTCGGTGAAATGCTATCTAATGGTTTCTTTATTTTTTATTCTATGCGATTCACTACGGATTTCATACTCATGAGACCATCTGCTAAGAATTAAGCAATGTTTCTTTAAGGAGCAGCTTTCTGTGTCCTCAACCCCACCCCCAGTCTTTACAAACACGGAAGAAATTCTAACTCAGGAAGAAGCAAACTCTCTGAAGCAACGGATTACAACAAACAAACGGAGAAAGAAACAGCAGAGAAGGAGATGAGGTAAAAGAGCGGGAATTTTGAATAGACTAAGGAATGGGGGGGAACCCTCTTCTTTCAATCTTTCTGACTAATTTATATTCACTTGCTAATAAGATGGATGAAATACTCTTTAAATAGATGCAATTCTGATTTTTACAACTTAGCAGCTCTCTGCTTCACTGAAACCTGGTTAAATGAAATTCATGACAACAGCATAAATATCCCAGGGTTTCAGATAATAAGAGCAGACAGAATTGCAGAGTCATCAGGTTTAAAAAAAGGGAGGAGGTTTATGTTTATATATAAACAACAGCTGGTCTCAGGATATAACTATAATATATAAATTATGTGATGAAAACTTAAAGTCTTTACTTATCAACTGTAAACCATTTTATTCTCCATGTGAGTTCTCATTTCTCCTAATAACTGTGTATGTTTCCCCACAAGTGTGTGTAAAGAAGGCATTACTAACTCTAGCTGACCAGATAATGGAAGCTGAAGCCAAATACCCAGATTCTTTTCCCATTGTTTTAAGAGATTTTAACAAAGGCAACTTAAAGAAAAAGCTTCCAAAATATTTTCAGTATGTCAATTGTCCCACCAGAGGCAAAAATACTTTAGACCATTGCCACACAACACTAAGAGATGCTTATCGGTCTTTACCACATGCAGCTGTGGGACACTATGATCACTGCATGATTCACCTCATACCTGCTTATAGACAAAGACTTAAAATTACAAAACCAACAATTAAATCAGTGAGGACTTGGACTAAGGAGGCAAAGCTAAAGCTATAGGCTTGCCTTGATTGCACTGATTAGAATGTTTTCGAAGATACCTCTGTAGACTTAGATGAACTCACAAATACTGTAACATCGTATATCAGCTTCTATGAAGACCTATGTGTACCAACCAGGAACTTGCAAATATACAGTAACAATAAACCTTGTTTCACAGCTAAACTTACACAGCTACGTCACTCCAAAGAGGAAGCCTACAGAAAAGGTGATAGAATACTATACAATCAGATCACAAATGTATTAACAAACAGGAGATCAGAGCAGCAAAAAGAAGCTACTCTGAAAAGTTAAGGAATCAGTTCTCAACAAATGAACCAGGAAACATGTGGAAAACTCTTAAAAATATCACCGGCTATGGCAAATCTCCTTCCCAGGCTGAAGGAAATCAACAACTGGCAGATGAATGTGTTCTTCTGCAGGTTTGAAAGGAAACTACAGCCACCTATCTCCACAATCCCCATCTCAGACACACCAACAACAGCTTCCCACAACTGGCCCCAACCCATCGGGTTCACAACCCTTGGTGATCACAGAAAAAGAAGTGCAAGTTCTATTTCACAAACAAAAGCCAGGAAAAGCACCAGGCCCAGACAAGATAACTCCCTTTTGCTTAAAAGTCTATGCTGACCAATTGGCCCCCATCTTCACCCGAATCTTCAGTATATCACTAGATAGTGCAATGTTCCTTCTTGTTCAAATGCTCCACTATTATCCCTGTGCCGAAGAAGCCCTCTATCAAGGAACTGAATGACTATAGACCAGTTGTTGTAACATCTGTAGTTATGAAAACCTTTGAAAGACTAGTGCCATCCCACCTGAAAACCATCACGGATCCTCTGTTAGATTCCCTGCAATTTTCATACCGAGCAAATAGATCGACAGATGATGCTGTTAATATGGCTCTGCGCTACAACCTACAACATCTTGAATCTCCAAAGACATACGCAAGGGTCCTCTTTGTAGATTTTAATTCAGCATTCAATACCATCATTCCAGACATTCTCCTAACTAAATTAAACAAGCTAGCTATACCCGAACACACTTGTAAGTGGATCATAAGCTTCCTAACAGACAGGAAGTAGCAGTGAAGCTAGGCAGAATCACATCAGAGTACAATTAGCACAGGCCTCTCCCCCAAGGCTCTGTGCTCTCTTCACTTCTCCCTATACACTAATGACTGCATCGCAATTGATCCATTTATTAAAGTTCTGAAGTTTGCAGATGATACAACAGTGATTAGTCTCATTCGAGACAATGATGAATCCGCATACAGACAGGAGGTTGAACAACTAGCCTCGTGGTGCGACCAGAACAATCTGGAACTGAACACACTCAAAACTGTAGAAATTGTGGTAGATTTTAGGAGAAACCCTCCCATATTACCACCTCTTACAATACTAGACAACACAGTATCAACAGTAGAGACCTTCATATCTCAAGATCTAAAATGGACACCTATCATCAAAAATGTCATCAAAAAAGCACAACAAAGAATGTTCTTTCTGCGCCAACTCAGAAAGCTCAAACTGATCAAGGATTGCTGATTCAGTTCTACAGAGGAATTATTGAGTCTGTCATCTCCATCTCTATAACTGTCTGATTTGGTTCTGCAACCTAACAAGACAGACACATACTTCAGAGGATAATTAGGCCTGCAGAAAAAACAATTACTACAAATCTGCTTCCCTTGAGGACCTTTTTACTGCAAGAGTCAAAAAGAGGGCTGTGAATTTACAGACCCATCACATCCTGGACATAAACTGTTTCAACTCCTACCCTCAAAACGATGCTATAGAGCACTGCACACCAGAACAACTAGACACAAGAACAGTTTTTCCCCCGAACACCATCACTCTGCTAAACAAATAATTCCCTACTTGTATCCTTACAATTTATATTAACTGTTTCCTAGTATGATTTGATTGCCTATTTGTACCCTATGACTATATTAAATGTTGTACCTTATGATTCTTGACAAATGTATCTTTTCCTTTTATGTACACTGAGAGCATATGCACCAAGACAAATTCCTTGTGTGTCTAATAACACTTGGCCAATAAAGCATTCATTCATTCATTCATTCATTCATTCATTCATTCATTCATTCATTCATTCATTCATTACTGATCTTCATTCAGAAGAGTGTAAATATTATCTTTTCAGATCCTTTCCATCTTATATATGCTGAAACAGCTCACAGCTCAGGTTTCTTTATAGATCAATATATCAATCTACAATGTGCTAACAGTCTCTTTTATAACATTTTAATTAAAACTGTGCTTGGCTAACTTTAAAATCCTTAGTTTTTTGGTTCATTTCTAAATTAAGCATAAGCAAGGGAAATAATGGAAAATTGAATCCTTAACAATTCAAATTGAACAGACGGTTCAAAGGAAGTTATTTTCTGGTATTTCTGATGAATATTTAAAATGTAGCTATTATAATTCTGTGTGAAAGTGATATGAAGTTATCTTACCTTGAATTTGAAGGGTCAGAAGATCAAGAGACAAGTAAGGTCAAAACCTTAAATATGCTTGAGATCCTGCTCAAAAGAAAAAAGACAAGGGCTCTGTATATCTGGGTATTTTCTGAGCTTTATGCTTAAGTACTTCTCTTCTTTTTAACCTTCTCATTTCATGCACTTTTGAACATATAACACATTGACTTTTTAAAAATGGAACTTGAGATCTGGCTATTTCACAATGTGACAATTTTTTTTCTACCTGAACTTCTTACAAGTAGTCCTCAAGTTAAAACCACAATTGAATTCAAAATTTATGTTGCTAAGTGAAAAATTTGCCCCGTTTTACAACTTTCTTTGTCACATTTGTTAAGTGAACCACTTCTGTTATTGTTATTAACATGGTTATTAAGTGAATCTGGCTTCCCCATTGACTTTGTTTATTAGATGGTCACAAAAGGTGATTGCATGACCCCTGAACACTGCATTTGTCATAAATATGGATCAGTTGCCAGGCATCTGAATGTAAATCACATGACCATAGGGATGCCATAACAGTCATACATGTGAAAAATGTTCATAAGTCACTTTTTGCAAATGCCATTGTAATTTCGAATGGTCACTAAATGAAATGTTGTAAATTGAGGACTACTGTATAAATGGACTTTGAACTCTCCACTATGAAATAATGCACTGCTATCTTCTTATCTAAAACACCACATAGGAGGAAACAAGCTATCTTCTAAATTGATTATCTTTCCTGTTACACTTAATAATTTGAGATCTACAGTTTTCAATGAAGTAATTGCTATTGAAGCTTTTACCTCTAAAGTGTTGTAGTAAAGGCTTGAGGATGTTGATTTAGTTTTAGTTATTTTTTTGAAGACATCAATCAGCTAAGAACTGAAAAAATGTATTAATATGAAGGAAGATAATTCCAATTACTTGTCCAATGTTGAGAGCTACTGACCATGGCAATAATGTGTATTATTGTTGTTTTTGAAAAGTTTCTCTGAAGATTAGGAAAAATGGTGATATACTTGATCACTTTTGGGGGAATCCCTAACATAAATAGATAAAGCTCATTTTAAAACTAAGAATCCCACTTTTAAAAATAATCATAGACCCATTTCATTAATTAACAAAAGACAAAGATCTTAAATACCATATTGGATAGTCATTTAAAGAAGATCTTACCATATAGAATTTGCCCTTTCCATTCAGGGTTCAATAAAGAAAATCATCATGCATCACAATTAACAGTTATTAATGTTTACATTGGCTTTAATCAAGGATAGAATGAGGTTTACTATATTAGAGTCCATAGATACTGCAAAGGCTTTTTGATTTAGTTCAGATTAAATTCTTATAGCCAGAGATGATTAAATATAATTTTCCATTGGACTTTGTTCAAGGATTGAGATTTATGATTTGTCTTCACCTCTGTTTTTTAATATGATTCTTAATCCTCTGTAAGGCAATAATTAGACATAAAAATATTACATTGGTGGAGTATGAGAATATTTTTATATCGATGATATTTTGAAAAATGTGGATCAGTACCCTGCCTAATTTTATAAAAGTGTAACTATTTTTGAAGGATTCTGTTAACAAAATTAATTGGCATAAATTTGTTTCTTTCTCTAGGGGCCTAACATATCAATACAGATATGTAAAAAATCTGTGATATATACTGATCATATTAAATATTTGTGAATATTTCTAAATATATGAAAATAAATATGTTGAAATTTGTAGAATGTTGATAGAAGGGTTAAAATTCCTCTAAGCTTGTGGAGTAAGGTTTATTATTCTTTGTTAAATTTATATTATTAGAGGTATTTTTATCTTAATACCAAATAAATATTTCTTTCAGATTGATAGGAAATGTATTTGGCATGAGCCACAAAAGTTTTCCTTTTAACTGGAGAGTGCTATTTGATGAATGTGCCTTTAATTTATCTGATTTGCAAATATCTAATTGGGTTATTTTAATAGCCACCAGCCTGTGGAATGAAGTATAGTAAATACTACTCTTGATGGGCTATATTGGAAAGTTATTAAATATTTTTGGTGTTTATGAGAAATGCTTGGTACATCATATAATACAGTAGGAAAGGTGTTTTACCCTCAGGATTATGAGAAGTGAAATATATTTGGGTCATAACGGAGAATAAAATGGATTCTGATAACTAGGCTCATATATATTTAACACTATGGAAACATTCTACTGTGACAATTGGTGATAAATGTTATATTAGAAAATTTGGATGGAAACTAGGATTATGATTTTTAACCAGTTGTTATGTAATAATTGTTTTAAGGAGTTTTCTAAACTTCCATTTCAATTTGTCTTGCCAGTTCACAACTGAAGTAGTATTTTGAACTTAAAATGTTTTAATGAACTAGTATGGATCAGAACACTTTTGCTGCCTCAAAGACAGGGGAGACAGTCTTTTAGTTGCTGGAATCCATGACAGAAGGAAAACTTGTAGCACTTTTCTATTCAAATATTCAAGAATATTTTTCAAGTGGATATTTTTGAGATACTCCAAACATGAACTAAAAAAGTAGAATCTCTGTTAAAGTTCCAATGAATTCAAGCCCTTAAAAGCATTAACATAGTTAGGCTGTTATTCTGAGCGCCAAACATGGCAATTTCGTTGCAAATGTTTTGTTCCCATTCGAGGAGACGACGTCAGTGCATTTTGAATTGTATTTGTCACTCGGAACACTGGCCTTTAAATACCTATTTATGTGATGCAACTTAGTGTGGATGTTGCTTGTTCAGGCTACTTCTGAGTCATGGTCTGATTGGATTGGCTGGCTGTTAGTGAGGCATGGTCTTTGGTTTTAAGTACCGTCTGTGTGATGTAAATTAGTGTTGTTTGTTCAGATATTTCTAAATCATGGTCTAGTTTCAGATTGTTTGATTGGCTGGTTGTTGTTACTGTAGACCATTTTTTGTGTGTGATAGTCAATACTTAGGAAGCATCAAAATGAGTAAATGCCAAGATTAAAAAAAAAACAGTCACGTATTATGCATTTGTTATGCATCTAGCATGCTCTAGATGAAATGTTTATGTGTATAACTGTGTAGTAAAGAATAAAGAAACATTTGCTATGTTTATATTTACTACTACGCTCATTGTGAGTTTAATGCACTAATACTTAGTAAGACTTCCATTCAAATATATTTCCTCCTTGCAACTTTTTTCTAAAAACAGAGAAGACAAGGGAGATTTGATCCTACAGTTTATCTATAGAAGTGTGTGTGTGTGTGTGTGTGTGTGCAAATAAATAGAGAAAATTTATGTCTAAATTGTATTAAAGTGTGATTTTAGTTAAGTCACAGCTAGAAAAGATTCTGCATAAGCAACTGCCTTGATTAAGTTTAGAAAACAAAAAATATATAATATTGTTCTTACACTTTTGACCTAATTTGTGAAGGGCATAAGTAACAATTTGTTAATTCATGAAAATAAATCACTATCCTAAAATTTTATACACAATTGCTAATGCAGATAATAGTTAATAGATTTATAATCATGTCATTCGTAATATGCAGAATATTTTCATCTGCATTAATGTAATATCCACAACTCCTACAGGGATAATTTTGTATTGATGCAAAATTTCATGTTATTTATTTAAGAAGCTGAAAAGTGATGACAATAGAACAGCAACAGTCACTTTTGGGGTATGGTTATGATATAAATGAGTCACAGAAGTATGATTTTTAGTAAGATAAAAAATGTGATTACACTGGAAGTTGAAATTACTTTAAATATTTGTGTTATCTCTGATAAAGGTATATCATTTATGAGAATAAGGTTTTGTGGGTCACAATTTTTTCATTATTTCCCTTTTTAATGTCAGAAAGAAAACAATAATAAAAATAAATGTAATTATATCTTCAACAATTAAATGTACCCATAGTCCCTTTTCACTTTACCACTTCAATTTATGTACCTTCTGTACCATAATGAAGTGCTTTTCTTTTAATTAAGGTACAGGATATACACAAATTTAAGTGATGTTATTTATTTATTTTGCAAATAGTTTTTTATTTTTATTTCTTTAAATACATCTGTAGGTAGACAGTGTGGTTCCAGGCTTTTTACATTTTAAATCAAACATGACCATAATCACAGATACATTTTATTTTTCTAATTTCACATCATTACCTATTATCAATTTTCCTCCTTATATTCTCATATATTACTTTATATCCTTTTCTTTATTCTTAATCATTCTCTATATTCATTTACAATATATTCTTATTTTTGTCATATTTGCAAATTTTATCAAATTTATCAATTTATCAATTAGTTATTTATCAATTAGTTATTCATAAATTCATCTTAATTTAAGATTCATTATTTTATCCCTTTTATAATATTGCTTTAGCCACTGTCATGTATATTTCAAAACATTGTAGCTTTTCTCCACCTTTTCCCTTTCTTTCTTTTCCCAACAAACCTTTCTACCCCCCCTTCTTCTAGCCTCTGCCTTACCGGCTTCCCTTCTCTGTCGTATTTCTTTTCCCCTTTGTTTACAATCATCATATTGGTTTTGCACTTTATTTTTCCCTTTCTTAAATGTTTTTTGGATCTTAAGTCCTTAAATCCTTTAGTTTTCTTCTTTTCTCTTCTCTTCTTTTGTTTCTCTCTTCCTTTTTTCTGGATCAAATTCTGAGATTCATTAAAGATGGCTCCTTCCTTTCTTTCTTGTTCCTCTGCTGTCTTCATCTGTTGTAATTTTTGTTGATAATTAGTAAGCGCCAATTTGTCGGCTTCGCGAGCGGCAGGGATTTGCGAGCTGCGCCGATCCCTGCCGCGCTAGCCGTTTTTGGGGCTCCGACCCAGCCGGGTACGGAGCTAGGCTGCCCTGCAGGGGCAGCTGAAGTAGGGGGATCCGGAGAAGGGTTTGGGGTGCTGCAGACTCCCTCCCTGGCCGGCAGAACTCCCTTTTCCCAGGACGGTGCAGCGGCGGTCCGTAATGGCCGCCACAAAGAAGCTGGCAGCCGGGTAAGAATGCGCAGGAGGAAGTGGAGAAAGTGATTGAGAGGAGAAAGTTTTCTTGGCTCCTAGGACTCTAAGACATATTTAATAAAATTCCTGAAAAGTATGATTCTCTGAATAATACCTGCCAGAAGAGGAAAAAGCGGCTGCTTGAAGGTGCTGAAAGGATAGTTTTCCCTCTTTTCCTACGGAATAAATAACTGGATATTAAGAAACCTATTTTTTAGGTGGAAATTGGTTTTAAGCGATGAGTGGGAAGAGAGAGGATTAAGAAGAAAATATTTGTATGCTAAGATTTGTTGGAGCAGATGCCTTAAGGATTTGAAGACTAGAATATATTGTAATAAGATTTTAAACAGATTTGGACTTTCTTTCTCTTTGATTGATATTACCCCAGAAGGAGAAAGTGAGAACTCTGCCTTGGTTTGGACTGATTGATAACTTTGGGACTGTTTTATCTTTTTTATTTTCTTTTGAATATTCTGGTTGTTGTAAGAAGAAAGAAGGAGAAAAGAAAAGAAAAGATTTATAATGGCTCTTTCTGTTGAGGAACTAAGAAAAGAATATGAACAAGCAAAAAAAAATGGTAAAGATGGTGTGGAAGAAGCTTTCCTTTTCACTGTCATGTATATTTATATATTTCATGCACACCCTTCCCTCCAACTTCATCACATTTACACGAATTATATTTTCCATCTTATTTTCGTTTAGCCAATTATATAAACAAATAACAATATAATAATTTTTGCTATATTCATATACTCATTACCTTACCCAAATAACTAACAAATTATATATAACTAAACGAATTATATGTAGAGTATTATCATTTACTATAAACATATATATGTTCTCTATCAGATTCCACATATATTCTTCCCCATATTACATATTAATTTCTTATATCTTTCATAGACATTTATATATCTTGATTAATAATCCTATTAATCCTAGTCTTTATTCCTTTGCTTTTTAGTTTTAATATTTCAACTTTCTGGGGTCATATTAGTAGATAATTCCTTTTAGAATGCTAGTTTGAAGGGATCTGCAGGATTTTTCTTTTGTTGACAGATGGCGTTCTTAATCCAGTTTTCACTTTCCATGCTCTTTTTCTCCCCGTTTCTTTACACTTTTATAAACTTCACCAATTTTCCAAATTATCTGTTATTTTCTTTTTCGAACAGTCAATTCCAGCATTTTAAATAATGCCTTTTTCATGCCGAATCCTGCCTGTTCTGCTTATTACGCTCTGGATGGATATAAAGCAGACAGAGCAACTCCACAAAGCATCCACACAAAGTCTTTTTTATTGGTTCATCAGGCATCCTTATCAACTCACATTTATGATGAGGTTCTTCTTAATGTCCAATCCTTTGCATATCTGAATTGTGGTGTAGAAAGATAATAAAGCCTCATCCCCATGATGATTGAAGTGGCTTCAGGCAAGAGTGAGGGAGCCTCCCCCAACCCAACAAGGGTCAATTTAGTGACCAATCAGGATTACAGATGTGACCACATGACATGGACTACATTTCCCAGGATATCTGAACTACATTTACCATGATGCATTCCCTTAAGGGGACAGCTCTCAATTCCTAATTAACTATCCCAAATCCCATTAACTCTAAACTGTCTGGACAACACTCTCCCCACCTGGAATTGTAAATTCCACTAACTAAGAAAATAGGAATTAACTATATAACTAAGATAAGCAGTAAACAGTAATACTAACTGAATAACAGATAACAATATAACTAAGATAAACAGTTAGCTATATAACTCTTTGAGGTCGAAGGTGAAGGAGGCGTTGTCGGCCACCTTCCTCAATGCTGCGGCCTGTGCTGGTTTTGTTGCCAAGTCCCTTTGTCGTTCATCCAACTCCAGTTGGGCCTGAACTTGGGCCAGTTCTGCCTGTTGGTTGGCCTGGGCTTTGGCCATTTCTGCTGCTTTAGCTGCTACTTCTGCCTACTGCTGTGTCACCTCCTCTGTTGCGCATGGATCTGTGTCTGCTACTGCAGCTTCTACTTCAGCTTCTGCAGTCCGGTCACCATACCTTGCTACTTTGGAGGCCTTAGATGTGCCGCTGCTACGGGACAAAGTCTTTTTTATTGGTTCATCAGGCATCCTTATCAACTCACATTTATAATGAGGTTCTTCTTAATGTCCAATCTTTTGCATATCTGACTTGTGGTTAGAAAGATAATAAAGTCTCATCCCCATGATGATTGATCTGCATGGTAAAGAATTCAGGCTATGATAGAAGCAGCTGCATGGTAATGGATTCAGGCAAGAGTGAGGGAGCCTCCCCCAACCCAACAAGGGTCAATTTAGTGACCAATCAGGATTACAGATGTGATCACATGACATGGACTACATTTCCCAGGATATCTTAACTACATTTACCATGATGCATTCCCTTAAGGCAGGGGTGGGCAAACTACGGCCCGTGGGCCACATCCGGCCCGTTGGTCTTTTTAATCCGGCCCGCCGAAGATTGGTACAGAATTAAGGTTTGATGTGAATGATTGAATGATTGCATTCATTTGATTTTGACTTGTAATGACAGGCATTTCAACACCAGGTGGCGGCCCGTCTGTCAAATTTTAAAAGTCAATGACGCCCCCGAGCCAAAAAGTTTGCCCACCCCTGCCTTAAGGGGACAGCTCTCAATTCCTAATTAACTATCCCAAATACCATTAACTCTAAACTGTCTGGACAGCACACTGCCCAATCACCAGTTCTAATTTTTTGTTCTTTTTTAAATGAAAAATTCCTCTCTGAATTGTTTACTTTCCATTTTAATTTTTCTTTTCCCCAAAAAGTAACTTCCTTAGATCTCCCAGTTTTTCTTTCACTTCCCAGTTGCAGCTAATACAGTTCTTTATGAGAATCCTTTTCTGTTTGTTTTATTGTGGTTATCTTAAAGTTCGATATATTATCACCCAGTCCACAGCATTCACTGCTTCTTTACTCCAGCACAGTCTTAGTATTCCAGACTTCCTCCTGTCTTCATAGTAGCCATTTTAGGCTACCACTGCAGCTCGCCTTTGGAGGGGGGTTTTCTTACCAAGGAGGGGAAATGTGGTTCCCCTCGACCTGCCAGGTAGTCCCCTTTCTTCACCAACCCTACAAGGTATTTCCGGTCCCAATTGGGACCCTCCAACGAGAGAGCTCAGAGCAAAATCGCACACATTTGCAGATTCCGCTCCAACATGATGGAAGTGCAACTGAAGTTCTCAAATTTAAGTGATGTTATTGTTGTTATTATTTATTTATTTGTTGTTCATTTGAAAAATGCTTATTTCATGCCATGTATCTTCAGGCAATGGAGAATATTAAAATCAGTGGTGGGATTCAAATTTTTTTACTACCGCTTCTGTGGGCATGGCTTGGTGGGCGTGGCAGGAGAGGATACTGTAAAATCTCCAGTCAGAAGTAGTATTTGCAGGTTCTTTGAACTATTCAAAATTTCTGCTACCGGTTGTCCAGAACTGGTCAGGACCTGCTGAATACCACCTCTGATTAAAATATTTTAATATAATATCAAATGCAATCAAACATAAACTAGTAAAGTAGAAACTATATTGGCATATATTGAACATTACTATCTTCAGATATCAAATACCAAGATGAATGAGTTTTAAGACTATGCTAAATTATTATTCCTTTGTGTGACTTCAAGTTGATAAAGTTCATCAGTAGATCAAAGTTCACAAATACTTCCATGTTGGAAGTCCCAAAATACTGCTGTGGTAAAAGGATTAGCCAGTGACATCACTATTTCCCAGGGGAAGCCAGTTGTGAGCTCATGTTCCTGTGAAGGTGACCTTTGAAGTGGTACACATTTATTCACTCGCAATCACCTCCTTTCGAACTATGGCAGGAGCTGGAACATGTGATGGCAGCTCAGCCTGCCCGGCAGCAGTAGTAGGACTTGAACATGAGCCTCTGTTTATCATCAACCCAGCATTCTAACCTCATGAGTCAAAACGCTTCAATAGTTCATGAATATATATTGTCTGTTGGAACTCCATCTTTCACTTAAAGTAGAAGAGATAGAAAACACATATTTACATTTGAAACCTGATATGGAATAATAATATTATCAATCATTTTATTATAAAATTGGAGGTGGGGATGGGTGGGCAGACACAATGCAGCAGTATATAAATGACCAGAATGCATAATGGTAGTCTTTTGGAAAAATCCAGGGATTTCTTCTTTAGACACAAGATCATTTTAAGAATGAAGAAGTTGAAGTCCGTGACTTTATATTGCTTGTGGGAATATTTCAAAATGAAACTGCAAGAACATTATTCATTTGCTTATTTTCTATAGCAGATAATATTTTTTTCAGCAAAAGGAAAGAAGATAAAATATTTTTATTTCAACAGCTAAGAAGCAAATCTGATTGCTAGACAACACAAAACAACGAATTTATAATAGCTTAAAGATCTATATTAAAATAATAAGACAACAGATGATATAGATATATTAAATATCACAGATATCCTGTGTTACAAATATTTTTGGAAATACCTGAAGTAGAACATTTATCAGTTTTCCCCCTCCAAATCAATGTACTGTGTTTATTTATAGATTTCTAAATTGCTTTTCAGAAAAGCCCTCCTCAAAATTTAATGGTTCTTATACAAGGATTTCACAGATGTACACAATATAATCATAGAGGAAATAATGATAGCGGTGATCATATCTAATAAACCATCCAGATATTGGAAGAAGTGAATTCTACAAATGTGGGGATAATATGTCTGACACATATAATGGATCTGAAATGCTTGTAACAAATATTTAAATATCTATTGCATCAGATGATACTTGTAGTTTCCACTATTGTATTTGTGCTATAAATATAGTCTTTCCCATGATATCTAACCATGTTTTATGGCTTAAAATTTGAATACATAAAATTGGAAAAAATTTAAACTGTTAAAATCTAGGCATTTTTCTGATAATAAGGCGGATATAGGAGAAATGATATATGTAAAATAATTTCAGGAAAGACTCATGTCTCACCCTCAATTACTGCAATTATTTGCGCTCAGAATAATTCTTTCATTCATTCATTCATTCATTCATTCATTCATTCAGACAGACAGACAGTCAATCAGTCAGTCAATCAATCAAAATATCAGTGAGTTTTATTGGCATTGTTATCCTTAGTTCTTCTCCCTTTTAAAGGAAGTAAAGCAAATGGGATTTATTATTTCTAAGTGTAAATAAAATAATATTGGTGTGGTTTGAATAATTATTTGAAACTTTTAAAGTGAATGTTTACGAACCTGAGCATGACTATGAGTTTTGTTGTCAAATGCAAAAATAATGAGTAGAGATGAAAGAAATCCACGAAGCCAGTTTGTGACATCTGCTAAAATTGAATCTACTGTACTACAAAACATAATAAGATGTCTGCAAACATTTTAATTTTTCTGGCCAAAGATCCCCTGCATCTTAAAAATAGTTTGTTTACTAAAATGTTTACATGAGAAACTACCTTTACCAAAAATGTATGGGATTTCTGTTAGTTTTGACTTTTATCCTTTCAAAAACATTAAATATAGAAGGAAAATATTAGAGAATATTTAACGTTAGAAAATATTGTCAATTATTTTTTGCTTCAAACAAGGAAACACTGACATTAGTATATATCACAATATTAATTATGATGTAATTGTTTCTTGGACTATCATTATTTTGGGCACTGGTTAAATGAAAGACTTTCATACTACTTCAGAGACTACATTATTTACTATTCAAAAGACTAATAATATTTTGCAATTAATGTATTGCAATTAATGTATTGTTTATTTTGGCATTTAACATGGTTTAGAATAGAAACAAAGTTTTCCTTGATCACAAAGCAATTATTTACTGCAAATAATCTCCTTATGGGAAACTTGTGGATGGTTCATTGTCTCACCTGTGTCTGTGATCCAGCAAGGTTTTTTTTTCATCTATAATGAAAAAAAAAATATTTTGAAAATGTACTTCCTGGGTTCTGAAAAGTTCACAAAATCACACCATATTTCAAATTCAGGAAAACTGTTCCATAGGAATTGAGATATGTGCTTAGAAAGACCAAATCTTGCTGTTATTTTTATTATTTAATTTTTCATTGATACAACAATAAGAGTTACAGTTCCCTATGAGAAGAGTGCATTGATTGCACAAAGCATGTTATGAGCAATGAGCAAGAACTTGGAGAGCAGTAGCAAAAAAAGAACAATGGTTTTGTTTTGTTTTGTTATAATTAGTCAAGCCAAAGAAAATAGACATGTTCTCATAGAAGGTTGATGAAACCAATTCCTATAAATTGTTTTCATTCAGAGTTATTCTGAAGAGCTGTGATGGCACAATGGTTAGAAGACTATTTGCTGCAGACTATTTCTGCTGATTGCCAGCTGCCAGCCATTCAGCAGTTCAACCAGCACAAGGTTGACTCAGCCTTTCATCTTTCTGAGATCGGAAAATTGTTCGGGGTAATATGCTGACTCTGTAAACTGCTTAGAGAGGGCTGTAAGGCACCATGAAGAGGTATAAATGTACTATTGTTATTGCTATTCTCCTTTTTGGGGGTGTGGGGGGGTACTCTTTCAAGTCAATATAGATTCCTGGCAATCCCCTGCACATGTTCTGTAGCTTTCTTAGCAAGATTTTAGAAGTTGTTTGCTGTTAACTGTTTCTAGCCTGGCTCCTTAATCACTATGCCATATTCCTTTATTAGTGGACTGTAATTTGACAAACAGGTTCACAGTTGGTTTAATAAGTTTCTATTCTATGTTCAAATATAATTTGTTAAAATCATGCTTCTGACTTTGTGACCTGATCAGTGAGTTTGCAGAAAGCTATTTCAGCTTTTGTGATAACAAAGATGGTGATTAGCAAATCATTTTGTTTAGGGATGTGCAGCTACTTTTATACTTGTTAAAACATTTATACAATTATACAGTTTTTTCCTATTACCTTATTTCTGAAATACATATCATATCATATATTCATGCATACATAAGCACTTGAAAATTTCTTCCCCATCCTTAGTTATGTCACATTTGCAGAATGTTTTGATTGGTGTTCATTTGTGTTCAGACCATTTCAGTCCAGGCTTTATGAAACTAAATATTAGGAAGGAAAGGTGGGATAATTTGCAAGTACAAATGGACACTGTGAACTCTGAAGTGAACCTGACTGAGGCCATCTTTCAGGCTTCAGGATTGCCACAAGGAAAAAGAAGGGAAGGGAGGGGAGAGATAGCTAGCTAGGGGTTTGTAGACAAAACAAAAAGTTTTCCTGTGGGAATCCAGTTCAAACAGGTGGCTGGGGAGAGGATGAGTGGTGTAACCAAGCAACCAGCCAGAACCTCTATTGGACAATGTGACTGATGACTTGGGGGAAGGGGAAACTTTTACTTTTTAATCTAGTGAAAACTGTGCAAACTTTCAGAGTCAGTTTTCACCAGTTGTGCCAATATGATGTATCTGATAAACCATTCCTTGAGGAATCTACCTGCCTCAGAGTTCTGCTTTCTATGGGTGCAGAGGTAGTATTCAGCAGGTTCTGATCAGTTCTGGAGAACTGGTAGCGGAAATTTTGAATAGTTCGGAGAACCTGCAAATACCGCGTCTGACTGGAGATTTTACAGTATCCTTCCCTGCCACATCCACCAAGCTATGCCCACAGAACCGATAGTAAAGAAATTTGAATCCCACCAACTGTATGGGTGCATTACTTGGAACGCTTATTCATAGGAATAAGGAATATAGGAAAGAATAAAAAGGAGTGTAAATTAAATTAAAAGCAGAAATAAGAAAAGAGAAGAAAACAAACAATCGTTCAATTTACTATAGTGCTTTCTTTTCAAGTTCAACTTCTTGACCTATCTATCCCCCTTCTTCCTCTTGATAGTTCATCTATCCCTCCTCTATCCCTCCTCTTCCTCTTTTTATTTGTCCTTATATTCATATCCAGTGTTACTCAACTTTATCCATACCCTTCTTCACCATATCAACATACTTACTTCGTAGTAATCTCTTTCATATTCATTCTTGATTGTGCACTTCTTTCTAAGCATAGCCAATATGCTATGAAAAAGTGATTGTGACAGTTTTTGATTACATAAAGTGGAAATAGTTCAATGCCATTGCAAAGTCCATTTTTGCACATCTCACTGATGTATTATCAAAGGAAACTTGGGCAAAGTTGTTTTATATTTTTGATTCTTTGCAGCTAAGAATCTCTCTTTATAAGTAAGTATTTGATCACAGCTATCCATATTCAGATGTCATCATATGAATCACTTCCTGTGCCCTTGGGAAAGTCATTTAATCTCTGCTTAACTTTCTCTTGCCGTCTTCTTTGAAAAAGTCAGCATACAACTTTAATGTGTTCTTTACAATTTTGCTAAAGATCTAACATTGTTGAGAAGATATTTACTGTGTGAGCAGTAAATTAAATGACTGATGAAATTAATGATGTAAATAGAAGTGTATAAAATGCAATAAAATCTAAAGAGTTAAAAAGAAACCATCAGCTCTGTGTAAATCAGAATATATCAGTGATGTTTCCAAAGTAAAACAAAAATGTATATGGCATTAAATGAATTTACAATCACAATTTTCTTGTAGATTTTAAAATTCTCACTTGATCCACAAATAATTCCAAGGTGTCTCTACTGCTTTTACTTATAAATTATAATTTAATAAGATCATACATCTATTTTTAAAAAAATGAAATAATGAATATTATTATTCATTTTATAATCAAGTGAAAGAGCATTATAGGAAATGAAAATGAAAGAAAAGCCATTTGGTCATTAGTTTTTAAAAGTTTGACTTTGAAGCATAGTTTCACAATTGGAAAGGGCAAATAAATTGCATCTGAAAAACTTATTTAATTTAGCTAGCAACTAAGTTCTACTATTGTACAAGTTTAACTGAATGGAGAAATAGTTACCTCTTGCCCTGTCCTTTGGAATGTCAATGTGCATGGGAGTAATAAATACAGTCTGCTATTTGGATGGTAATGATCAAAATTACAAACAGAGGAAGAAATAATTTCCCACCTGTGTCATTTAAAATATAAATGAGCTAACAAATAACCATAACAACACAAGAGCAAACAATAGATACAAACTCAAGGTTAATCACAACAAACTTGATTGCAGGAAATATGACTTCAGCAATAGAGTGGTCAATGTCTGGAATACTCTACCTGACTCTGTGGTTTCTTCTCCAAACCCCAAAAACTTTAACCTTAGACTGTCTACTATTGACCTCACCCCTTTCCTAAGAGGTCTGTAGGAAGTGTGCATAAGCCTTTCCAGAAGAGACTGAAGCACCTCCCACTTCTGGATGCTCTTCACAGCTCACAGAGAACGGGCGTATCAGATAAGTAGCAACACCCTTTCCCTTGCCAGATGAATTTTACAGTTATTTTATTAAGTTCTTCAAAAAAAAAATGGGTACTTTGATTGGGATCGTCTGAAGTATATAGAGAAATTTTGGAAGAATATTCATTTTAATAGCAGCGATCCTGCCTAATAATGAAATTTACAGCTTGCCCCATGTTTCTAAATCCTTCTTTACCTGTTGCATCAATTTATCATAATTATTTTCCTTAAGTGTGTTACAATGTCCTGTCAACCATATTCCTAAGTATTTAACTTTCTTTATTACTTGTATTCCCATAACTTCTTCTAGTTCTAATTTCTGTTTTTCTGTTAAATTTTTGGTCATTAATTTTGTTTTCTTCCTATTAATTTTTAGTCCTGCTACTGCTCCAAGTTGTTCTAATTCATTCATCAATTTTTGTCCTCTTTCTATTGGTTCTTCAACGAAAAAAATCATATCATCCGCAAACACTTGCAACTTATATTCTTCTTTCTTAACCTTTAATCCTTTTATGTCTGGGTTCTGTCTAATTCGCGTTAATAATGCTTCTAGTGATAATATGAAGAGCAGGGGTGAGAGTGGGCAGCCCTGTCTGACTCCTTTTTCTATTTTTATTGGGTGGGTATATTCCCCGTTTATTATAATATTAGCCTGTTGTGTATCATAAATGGTTGTTATAATATTTTCAAATTTGGTGCCTAAATTCATATTATAAATTTTTTGGATTAAAAATTGCCAATTTAAATTATCGAAGGCCTTATCTACGTCTAAAAACATAAGTGCAATTTGTTTTTCAGGGTGGGCTTCGTAAAATTCTAAAACATCTAATACTATTCTTAAGTTATTCCTGATTTGTCTGATCAGGAGAAATCCATTTTGTTCTTCATGTATATCCTCATTTAACATTCTTTTTAGTCTACTTGCTACAATAGAAGTAAATATTTTGTAATCAGTATTTAACAATGAAATCAGCCTATAATTTTGTATATATAGGGGATCCGAATCCTCCTTCGGGATCAGCAAAATCAATGACCCCCTCCATGAGTCCGGCATCCTGGCTGCCAATAAGACGTCATTAAAAACTTCCACCATAAGAGGTCCTATTTGTTCTGCTATTGCCTTGTACAGCTCCCCTGGGATCCCATCTGGTCCCGGGGATTTGTTGTTTTTCTGTTCTCTATTGCTGATTTCAATTCGAACCAAGTAATGTCTTTGTTTAATAATTCTTCCATTTCTTCCCCAATTGCTTTATCCTTCATTTCATCTAAATAGTTTCTTATCCTATCTTCGTTAACTTCTTCCTTTTTATATAACTCTTCAAAATACTTATGGGCAATTTCTTTTTTCTGTTCTATCTCCTGTTGTATATCCCCCTTTCCATCTATTAGCTAGTATATCAATCTCTTTTCTTTCCTTTTTTTAAGTCTGTATGATAGCCATCTCCCTGGCATATTGGCATGCTCAAAATAAGTTTGTCTAGTTGTATTCAAATTTATAATCATTATCTCTTGTTCAATTAAATTCAGAGAGAAAATGTATAAACTGTCAAAAAAAAGAATCCAAAATTCAGAATGTCAGAAACTTAGATGTCTTGGGGTTGAAAAAATTCTTGATACTGATGATACATTTGAACAGCCTGGTCATCTACAAATATATTCCTATAGGTTCTGGAAATGAAACCAGGTGAGTTTCCATTAAAATGGAAATAAAGCAAATCTTCCTAGCCTCTGCCTATTTTTGAAAATTCTTCCTGAAATCACTCATTCTCCTAGGACACGGGTGATAAACTCAAGGCCTCAAGCTTGATCTGATCATGGGGTGCTTAGATCTGGCCACGGTGGAAACAGCAAAGGACTGGCCTGCAGATCCTTTGCCAGTGAAAACGGAGCTTGGGAGGGCTGCATGCAGCTCTCCTGGCCCCCCCCCTTTTTTTGGCAATGATGCCCTCTGCCAGCGAAAAACAGAGCTGGCAGAGGGCTAGCAAAACAAATTAAAATCAAAACAAAAGGATGAGCAGCCCCAGTCCACTCCAACCTGGCCAGATGCTTCTGCTGGGTGGCTGCAGCTGCTTCCCCTTCAGCTGCTTATTGGCCTGCAGTCTCAAGCTGGGCAGTGGGGATCAAGATTCTGACCAGTTCTGCACCTCTTCCTTCCCAGGCCAAGGCAAGACAACATTTCCCAAAGGCTGTGGGCACCCTCCCTCCTGAGGATAGCAGCAGGGAATCCAGGGAGGGCAGGCAGGGTGATCAGCCTGTCCCAGGATCTGCCAGGAAAAATGCACTTGGGTGGCCGGGCTGCGATGGGGCTTAAGCGAACACAGGAGCTCTGGGCACAGCCTCGCTCAGCACCACCTCGCAGGATGCAGGCAGCAAGCCAGGCCAGATGGAGGCAAACTGGAAGGTGGTGGGGAATTGGGCCCTTCCACTGGAGGGAAGATTCTCAGATTTCTCTCCCTTCCAAGTTGCAGTGCATTGGTCTTGGAAGAAATAGCGCTGGAACCTGACAACTGGCTCCAAGCTTGGCTGTCAGAATTTGCGGGGGTGGGGACGAGGAACAGCAGCAGTACCAGGTTGGAAAGGGGGAAATTGGGAGGAAGCAAATCTCCTCTGGGAGAGAGGTGTCTAATCCTTCCTTTCTGCCCACGTTTTCAGAGTTTTAATGCAGCTACAGATTTGAACTCTCAACTTTCCTGTAATCTCAAAGGAAATCCTGGCTTTCCTTATCCTCCTTAAGTCACTCCCCTGATCTTTTTCCGACCCTGAACACTGAAGGCTGTGGTCCTTCTGCTGGAAGCTGCTTGCTGAGAAGTAAATGGAAGGGCAGCCAATGGGCACTGTCCCCCAAAGAGCCCTTTCTGCCTCTGCCTTTATCAACTGTTTGTTGGGCTAATGCCCCTGGGCTTTCCCCGCCCAGCCTGATCTTCTGTTTACTGGGAGTTTCTAGGAGTGGGGATTGTTAGAGAAGGCTCAGCCCTTCTCTCCCCCAACAGTAGAAAGCAACATCTGGAGAAGTGAGGTTTGTCTGCCTTGCAAGCCTATCTATATAAGTATATTATACCTATATAAGCCCTCTCCAGTCCCAGGTGGGCCACAACCTTCCTATTGTCTGGGTTGAGGTAGAGATGTTCCTCCCCATCTAGATCTTCAAAGCCTCCAGTTCCTTTGCGGATGAAATCACTGGATGATGTCATTTGGTAGAACAGTGTAATACCAGATCATTTGATCTTTGTTTCATAGGGAAAAATCAGGGAAAAATCAAAAAGGAGCAGGAAAACATCAGGCCCTGAGACACCCACACACTGTCCTCTATTACCATGCCTGATCGGTTAGGTAATGTTATTCGGGCGATCACCCAATGCCTGGAGGCTGTGAGGGTCTGGATTGAGAGGAAGCAGTTCCCCATCACTTGGAAGGCTAGGAACAGGACAGGGTCAGGATACTTGCAGGATCCCCTCTCTCTGAGTCCACCTGCCCATCTCTCCAAGCCATATAGGGGAGATGCCTCCAGGACCTCCCAATGTTGTCATCTGGAGAGATCAAGCTGCCCCCATTTCTCCACAGCACTCCTGCCACTGTGAAAAAGATTCCACCATGGGATTCAGCAGCCCCCACCCTTCCCCCATTAATGAGAGAGATCTGGGCCCTTTACCTTTTTTAAAAATATATTTTTATTAATTTTCTTTTTCTTTTTACATTGTAAAACATCATGGTATCAACAACGTTCTTGGCATCTGTACAAGATTTTGATTTAAATATCATAATACATTATATTGCATTTATCTACTATTAAATAATATCTTTAGCTATAATTACTGGGCCCTTTACCTTTATTTGCATTTAGTTTCTTTTGTAAGTACAAGTTACTGAATAAGTATCACCAGGTGCTTCATCACTGGCAGTTTTTAAGAAAAGACTGGACAGCCACCTATCTGAAAAGGTATTGACTCTGGAGAGGAAGAGAGGATTGGTGGGGCAGCTGCATGAGGGAAGACTGGCTTAACAAGCCAGCATCCTTACCATGAATGATTGGAAATGGGGATTTCCTTTCAAGAAGGGCTAGTTTCCTTATGCACAACCCCTGCCTCCTCCTCCTTGCTCTCCAGAGATCTATCAAAGCAGAAGTTCAGAGGAAACTATTTCCTGCAAATTTTCTCCTCTGAGCTTTCACATGCAGCAGTGTTGTCCTCCACTGCCTGTTTTGCTGGGCAGACAAGGAAACACCAACAATGTCTTGGATTGGGAGAAGAACATTTCCTTTGGCGTGCTGTGCAGAGGCACATGTGTGTAAACACACATATCCCATTTCAAGCTTGGAATAAGGTACTGGATAGTCAGTTCTGCCATGAGTCAAAAATGATTTGAAATCACAACTATTGAGCATTATGTGATATGTGATATGTTCTAGTTTCTACTCCTGAACTAAGAAATACAAATATTACTCTATTAAACTATTTGCAATTTACTTATACTCTTGTATTGTGCTACACAAAATTGTACTTATGGTAATTTGGGAAAAATTGCACAAAATTCTGTGTGTGTGTGTGTGTGTGGTTTCCAAACTCAGTAGTCAGATTGGAGAGATCCTTATGTACAGCTTAGTGGCACCCATTTATATTTGAGTTTGACATCAGTGGTGTAAGTAATTGCATATTCTACATGAGCTTTACTATAAGGCAGTGGTTCCCAGAGTGGGTGGTACCACCCCCTGGAGGGTGATGGGATGCCTCAGGGGGCACTGAGAGGCAAGGGGGCCAGCAGGGGGGCGCTAAGAGGTGGCAGGGGGGTGCTGAAGGTGAGTGGAAGGGCACAATTCAGGGGTGAGAAAAAATCCCGCCGCCGCATTCAAGGCAAGGCCCCGCATTGACTTGCACGCTCTGGTGCAAGGAGCTCCGCCCCGAATGCAGCATTGGGAAAAGAGAATGCAGCGTTGGGAAAGGAGAGCAAAGCCAGAGTGGCTTTGCTCTCCTTTTCAAATATCCCACCGCCGCCATGTTTGGGGCGTCGGGGCATCGCCCCAAACACAGTTTTGGGAAAGGAGAGCAAAGCCAAAGTGGCTTTGCTCTCCTTTTCAAACATCCTGCCGCCGCCGTGTTCCACCCCATTGAGCCCCTTGCACCGGAGGCACCTGCCCAAGCAAGTCTGAATGAAGCGGTGCACGAAGTCAATGGGGTGAGCCTGAGAGAGGGAAAGAGAGAGGGAGAAAGAGAGAAGGAAGAAGAGAAAGAGAAAAGGGAAAGAAAAAAGGGACAAAGAAAGAGGGGGGATGAAAGGAAGGGACAGAAAGGAAAAGAAATAAAGAAAAAGGGACAAAGAAAGAGGGGGAATGGAAGGAAGGGACAGAAAGAAAAAGAAATAAAGAAGGAGGGGGAGAGGGAGGAGAAAGATGAGATATCTATTCTAGTCCAATCACCTGCTCCAGCAGGGTTAGAAGGGAGAGTGTGTGTGTGTGTGTGTGTGTGTGTGTGTGTGTGTGTATGTGTTCTCCTTGTAATTTACCAGTACATTTTGGTTTTGTCTTCTTCAGAATTGGCACTGTAATACATTGGGGAAAAGTAATTTTTTAGGGCGGTGATCTGGTCCAATGGATCCTGTTTAAAGCCTCAACAAAATGTGAGAGCTTCCTGATAGTCTTGGCTATGTTTTGTCCACAAAACCTTTTATTAATAGAAGCCAAAGATGTTTCAATGTGCTAGTAAAGATGTTTCAAATGTGGAAAAGGGCCTCTAAACTAGGCCTCATTTCAATCTGATGCATCAGCTCTCTCTCTCTCTCTCTCTCTCTTTCTCTCTCTCTCTCTCTCTCTCTCTCTCTCTCTCTCTCTCTCCCCTCTCCCTCTCCTCTCTCCCCTTCCCCTCCATCCCTCCATGCCCCCTTTTTGTCCCTTTTTCTTTCTTTCCCTTTTCTCTTTTCTTCCTTCTCTCTTTCTCTCTTTTCTCTCTCTCTCTTTCTCTCACCAGGCTCACCCCATTGATTTGGTGCACCGCTCTGCTCGGACTTGCTTGGACTCCAGTGCAGCGGGCTCAATGGGGTGGACCTGCGGGGCTGGCACCTAGAACGCGGCAGTGCCGGCACGTTTGAAAAGTAGAGCAAAGCCAGAGATCGGTAATTTTTGCTGCAAAGAATTGCAAAAGCTTCTGGGTGTCAATGCAATTCAGCAACATAAAATAAAGAAATACAAATAAAACAAATCAACAAGAACCGGCAAAGCATCTCTGATTAGATTTTATTCACTACTAGAATCTAATCAGAGATGCTTTGCCGATTCTAGTCCAATGACCTGCTCCAGCAGGGTTGGAAGGAAGTATGTGTATGTGTGTGCATGGCTGTCAAAACTCCAAAAACAGGTCAAGTAGTTCTGGGGAGGCCAGTCATAAATTAGAACACTTGCTAAGCAACTGGCCATTAAGCGAGGACCACTTGTATTTGGTTTGCCAGTCACCAAACCACACTCACCCAGTCACGTGACCAGCAAGCCACGGCACCAGTCACGTGACTAGCAAACCACACCCACCCAGTCATGTGACCAGCAAGCCACACCCACCCAATCACATTACCAGCAAACCACACCCTCAAATTAGGCCACGCCCACAGAAATTTGAATCCCGCCCCTGGGTGGGGGGCATTGAGGATGAGTTTGTAGCACCAAGGGGGCGGTGGACTGAAGAAGTTTTGGAACCACTGCTATAAGGGCTACCTTAAGACAGTAGCCAGTATAAGGTTAAAAAGCATATATTACATTAAGATTAGGAAAGATTGGATTCATTATACATTTGAACATGATAATTAGCAGTTTTGGACACCCAACTACCTGGACTTCCAGTGACAAAGATGAAACTACAAGTATTTCTTGTAAGGGAATATAACTCCATTTAAAAAATGTGAGCTCATAATACCGGAAAATAATGACATCAATGGGACTAATTTATATTGCTTGGCAACTAGGCAGCCATATAGAATGAATGAATGAATGAATGAATGAATGAATGAATGAATGAATGAATATTCAGATTCAGCCAATATGTTTTCATCCAGCCAACAATTGCTTGCAGATATTAACTTGTTTGCGGTTCAGTTGAAGCAGAGCAAGTGCTGTTTTCAAATAACTTTTATAGTCACATTGTGCTGCACCTTGGGGCATAATTACCAAAATCTAGTGCCATTATGTGAGATTTAGCAACAAGACCAGTGAAATGCCATAAGAAAATCTACCTGTGTTAGTTGCTAAGAATCAACAACTACCAGATGACCAATCAATTAGGGAAAGTAACATTTTATTTATTCGAAATAAATTGTTACAGCAAAACAGGCATTAAAAAAAAGTCTAGGTCAACTCACCACAGCCCACCCATCCTGGCCAACTCACTACAGCCAACCTACCATGGTCAACTTGCGTGGCCAACTTGCTATGGGACAACTCTCCATGACCAACTTGCTGTGGGATAACTCACCACAGGACAGGAGTTATGTTAATATTGAAGAAATATGAGTTTTACTATAAAGGCTACTTCAAGAGAGACAGTTTATAGTAGCCAATATAAAGTTGCAAAGCATATATTATACTAAGATAATAGTATGTTATTTTAATGATTAAACATAAGCATGCCAAAGGAGGGACAAAATGTGAATGACAAAAATTACTTTAAATTATTTTAAATAATTAAATTGATTCATTGAATTGTCCCACAGCAAGTTGGCCATGGTGAGTTGTCCTGTGACAAGTTTGCTGTGGCAAGTTGCTCATGGTGAATTGGCCATAGCGAGTTGGCTGCAGCAAGTTGTCCCATTCTATTCAGTAGCACATCCATTGCCATTTACCTTAATAGGAACATGAAATAATTGGCTGGAACTCTTTCTCTTTCTTTTATATTAAAAATTCTTGGAATGAACTCTCAGCACTGTGGGTTCTTCTTGTACAAGTTTATAAAGATTGGGTACTCCTGGAAGGACAGATACCATTACAGTACTATCTTATACTTTCCTTCACTGTGAACTATCTTTGACTGATGCTGAACATACTGTAGGATCATTCCAGTTTTATAGAGAAGGAAATAATAAAGAAAGGAAGAAGAAAGTTTCACAAATTTATGAAGGGTGTCACTATTTGAAAGCACACAGTTATTTACTATGTGAATTTTAAATATATATATGAAAGAACTGATAAGAAAGAATAATCATATTATTAGATGGAAGAAGGTATTTATTTTGTAAGCAAAACCTCTCTCTTCATATTCTTCTATAATTGCAGTAGGATTCTTTCCTGATAAAATGAGAAATACAGACAAGTACATAAAGATATGTATGTGGTTTCCATTTATCATTTCCCAATAAATCTTTTTGATCAGGTTTGTCTTGCCAGGGGTGCACTAATCAAAGAACATAATGTTTTGAATGAATCAATAAATATTGTGAACATTTTGGCTCACTGAAAGAAGAAAAGGCATACTTTGAACATTAAAAAGAAAAACCCTCTGTCAGTTTCTGTTTGTTATTGTAGAACATGACAGTTATCTGAAGAAAAACAGCAGGATTTAATCTGACAACCCAGTCAGGGAAGAGTGCCACCAATCTAATTATCCAGTATAGTCAGTAATTCTGTGCTTTTCTCAGGATGCTAATCACATTTCCTATGCATTAGGAGCCACACATGCTGTGCTTTTAGGGACTGGCTTTCAGGAAGACTAGCTCCAAGTTAACATAAAATGCAACATATATTTAAAAAAAATTGAAGCCTAAAAACTAGATGATAGCTGCTAAAAGCTGCTTTGTTCTCCTCCCACCCTTACCTTTAGTAATATTTTTCTTATTTCACAATTGTTAGGAAAGAGAGGGGGGAGGCAGGGAGAAAGAAAGAGAGAGAGAAAATGAATGAATGACATGACATGACATGACATGACATGACATGAAAGAACAGCTTTTCAATGAATGCATGACACATTTCTAATCTGTAGAAACAAAGTCTCATAATTTTTTCTGTTTCAAAACAAATCCAAAAGTAAACCAAAGCAATTCTTTGATCACTAAATCTAAACTGTTCTTTGAATTTTTGCTTTATATGCTGCCTGATTAGCAAGGATAGCCCCACATTTGTCACACACAACTGCTTCTTTGTGTCCATGATAAATACTCATAATGTCATCCTAATTGTTGATGTGTGAATGATTATGTCATTGGATGTGAGGATTAGTTAAAAGCTAATCATTTCTTCACCTTCAGAATATAGTCACTATTTTATGAAAGTATCTGTTGAAAATTACTTAAACAAATTTAATTTAATTTTGATGCCTTTGAGATAGGCTTGATTTCTGGTGAGTGCCAGGATTAATTTCTTGGAACTTTCATGGCAAGATTTTCAAAAGTTGCTTACAATAGCCTTCTTCCTAGGAGTGAGAAAGAGTGACTGCCCAAGTTCAACCAGATGGCTTCATACTAAAGTGGGATTAGAACTCAATCTCCTGGATTCTAGTTTAGTGCTTGCACTGGCTTTTAGATTAATTTGGAATAATAAAACAATTCTTATTTGTGGATTTTTTATTTGTGTTTTCAATGCATTCTTATGGATGGAATTGGAAATCTTATTTTCTTTGGGAACTGGTTAATTTTGGTATTCTTATTGTTAAAGTTTTTTTAATAGAATAGAATTCTTTATTGGCCAAGTGTGATTGTCTTGATGCAAATGCTCTCAGTGTACATAAAAGAAAAGATACATCTGCCAAGAGTCAAGAATTATAAGGTACAACATTTAATAATAGTCATAGGGTACAATAAGCAATCAAATCATACTAGTTGGACATTAAGTTGGACAAATTATTGGTTGGCTAATATATAGTTAAGAATGGCAATTATCTGCATACGGTGGAGAAAACTCATTTCTCTTTTTTTAGGATTTACCTGATATTATATATTTTCTTGCTGTACAAATGACATGGCCATTTCTTTAGCTTATAATAATCCCATAATTGGAGAAAGTGAGATTTCTTGGTTGATGAGGAGGAAGAAGAAGAGGAGAAAGAGGAGGATTAACATTCACCAGCTTTGCACCTGTCAGATCTGTGTATCTGTCATTTCATATAGTTCCACTATAAATGTCATTTCATATAGTTCCACTATAAAGTCCACAAAAATCTCTTTCCAGGATGCAGAAAGGTCTGTTACTGTCTGTAAAAGACCAGATTTTCCTTGTCTTTTCTTTGCAGTAGCACAGGTGGGGCAGCTCGCAACATAGTTTTCAATGTCCTTTTTGAGAGACGGCCACCAAAATTGTCTTTTGATGAGGTGCAGGGTTTTTAGAAACCCAAAGTGTCCCGCTATTTTTGAGTCGTGGCAGCATCTCATGAGGTCCATCCTCTGGCTTGCAAGGATATAAAGTTTATTTTCTACCCAGGCCAGGCCATCTTTGAGTAAGCAAGTGTTTTTGTTAGCCTGGAGCCAGTCGTCCTTAAGTAGTGCCTCCTTAAATATTGATGTCATTGTGTCTTCAGTCAGTGATGATTTTTTTTTCTCTTGTGCCCCGGTGATTACTTTGGCTGCAAGTTGGGTCAGTTGGATCATCGGTTTTATAACCTCAATCTTTTTGCTGTTGTATTAGGGTTTTCTGGTCAATGCATTTGTTAAGAAGTTTTTTCTCCCAGGAAAATATTTGAGAGTGAAATTAAACCATTTAAAATATTGAGGCCACCTTGCTTTTTTTGGAGAGTTTCTGTGGATTTCTCAGGGCTTCCAGGTTTTTATGATCAGTCCATACTTCAGAGGGGATTTGGTTTCCTTCCAGGAAATGTCTCCATGTGAGCATTGCCCACCGCACAGCATATGCCTCTTTCTCCCATATGGCCCATCTTTGCTTGGTTTCTGTCAGTTTCTTGGATGTATAAGCGCATGGTTGTAATTGTCTATTTCCATTCTTTTGGAGGAGGACTGCTCCAACTGCAACATCACTAGCGTCTGCTTGGATGACAAAAGGTTGTTCGGGGTCTGAGTGCTTAAGGACCGGTTCTGCTAAGAATAGACGTTTGAGTTTTTCAAATGCCGCTTGGCATTCCATTGCCCAGATAAGGGGTTGCTTTGGTTTGGGTTTCTCCCCCTCCCCTTTGTTTTTAGCAAGTTCGTGATGGGGAGGGCGATGTTTGCAAAAGGTGGAATGAACTGGCAATAAAAGTTTGTAAACCCCAGGAAGCTTTGCAGTTGCTTGCAGATATGAGGTGGTTCCCAATCGATAACAGCTTTTACTTTCTGTGGATCCATCTCTATTCCATCGTGAGATATTCTATACCCCAAGTAGTCAATTTTTTCTTGGTGGAATTCACATTTAGAGAGTTTTGCATGTAGTTTAGTGTCTAAGAGTTTTGTGAGGACTGCACGGAGTAGTTTCATGTGTTCTTCCATCATTTCCGTGTAGATTAAAATGTCAAGATAAACTAGAACCCCTTTATATAAAAATTCATGAAGGGTCTCATTGATCAATTGCATAAACACGGCAGGCACTCCTTGCAGTCCAAAGGGGAGCATTTTAAATTGGTAGCATCCCAATGGGGTGTTAAAAGCTGTCTTCCACTCATCCCCTTCCTTTATTCTTATGCAGTAATATGCCTCTGGTAGGTCTAACTTTGAAAAAAAAATTCCTTTCGAGAGGTGGGCTAACATGTTCTTCATCAGGGGGAGTGGGTACATATTCTCTATGCTAATTGCATTTAATTTTTTGTAATTCACACACAGACACATGGAGCCATCATTTTTTCACTGAATAATACTGGGGCAGCTATTTTTGGTCAGGTGGGTTCAATTAAACCCCTTTTTAGATTTTTATCGATAAATGCTCTGAGTTCTTTTAGTTTGCTGGGAGACATGCAGTACATTTTTGGTCTTGGGAGTTTAGCCCCTGGTAGGATTTCGATAGAGCAGTCTGTGGCACGATGGGGTGGGAGTTCATCACAAGCTTCCTCACTAAATGCTTGGACCAGATCTTGGTACTCATTGGGGATGTTAATGGGTTCAGCCGACTGTCCGGTGATGGCTGATTCTCTGTTCTCTGTCCCTTTCTTTATCCTTTCCTCTGAGCTTTTTGCAAATACTACATCTCTCTGGAATTGTACTGTTCCTTTCCTCCAATTTATTTTTGGATTCCATTTCCACAGCCATGTGAGACCTAGGACTAGCGGTTCTTCCATTCCTGGGGCTACAATGAATGTGAGCATCTCACTATGGTTCCCTAGTCTTATTTCCAATGGTTCTGTGGTAAACCTAGCTAGCTCCCCTCCTGCTATAGTTCCATCTAATTGGCAGAAAGCGATGGGATTTTCCATTTCTTCCAGTTGGATTCCCAATTTCTCAGCAAGGGAGAGGTTGATTAGGCATCAGGTGCATCCCAAATCCAGCAATGCTGCAACTTCCTCCCCCTTCCCTCAGCTGGGGATAAACAGTCTTAGGGGTAGATTGATTGGTTCAATTGGGTTGCTTACCAGCGGGTCATCTTCCAGATTGCTTTCAGACTGGCTCAGGTTCCCTCGGAGTGTTGGGGATTCTTCTTCTGGGTTGGGGAGGATCGGAATCCCACAGCTACTTGGCTTCTCAGGCCAGTCTCCTTTCCTAGAGGGCTGGATGTTCCAGGTTTCACCCTGATGGGTGGTCTGGCTTTCTGGCAGGGGTTTTCGAATGGTATTCTGCTGTGCAGTGTCCCTCCTTTCCACACTTAAAGCAACCAGAAATTCTTGGAGTCATGGTGGTTTGAGGTTTGAAAATTTCTCGTTTCCCCTGGGGTGGGGATCTCTTCCAAAACTTGCCACTGCAGTACCGGTTACAAGTCATGTCTATCTCCACCTCCTCTGTCATCATGTACCATTCATGCAGGCGATTTGGGCCCCACGGGCCAGGCAGTCAGCGTATATGTTGTCATTGAGTCCATCTTTGAACCAACAGACTAGGATATCCTCTGGCCAGTCGACTTGGCTGGCCAGGTCACGAAATTCCTCGGTGTATTCACCTACCAGGCGACAGCCTTATTTACAACTCTGATGTGGTCGCGGGCTTTTCTATCGGCAAGGGGGTCTTTGAAGTGGTGGCATAGGGCCGTCATGAAGCAGTCGAGGTTCCTTAATTCTGGGGCATTGACATTGTGGAGCGTCACCATCCATCTGGCTGCTGCCCCTTCAAGGGCCAGGGTGATGACTCGTACTCGGGACCCCTGGGTTGGGAAATTCTGCCTGTATTCTTGTATGTGGGTGAGTACTTGCACCAGGAAAAATCCCAGTTTCTGGGGGTCCCCATTAAGAGGTGGGACCTTCCACTGCAGTTGTATGTCTCTGGGTTGTCCAGGGTTAATCCCCTGTTCTGGGGTGGTTAGGGGTTGGGTACCTGGTATGGCTGCTGGTTCTTCGGCTTGTCCCACTGCCCAATCATTCTCAGCTGGATCCGGGGTGGTGGCTCGGGTTCTCTGATTTTCTGGTTCCCTCGCTCTCCTGCGTTGGCGTCCTAGTGCATCCCTCACCTCGAGGTTCTCCAGGGCTTCCCTCACAAGGTGATTTATTTACCATCTCAGTCGGTCGTCGGCTGGTGGCTGCTCCCCCCATTCTTCCTGATCTGATAGGGCCTCCAGCTCCAATTTCCACCTGGGTTTACGATTACCCCAGGTGAGGATTACTCCCCTAGTTCTCCCATCCCAGCTGTCTCTTTCCTACACCTATAGACCACCGGGGATTTGTGGAGGTTTCGTAGGCAGCTTCGCTATCTTCGATGGGGTGCACCGAGTCAGTGTCTGGCTGGGTAACTGTCAACGTTTCTCCCCAGCATTCGGCCTCCCCTTGGTCCTTGGTGTATTCAGACATTTTCCTTTTTTTTTGCAGGGTCCCCTCGGTAGAGTGAAGGTTTTTTTTTTTTTTTTTATCCCTCTGGGCTGACCTCTATTGCAGATGCTGCTTTATGTCAGGCTACAGAACTTTTCCCATTCAATCAACTAGGATGAACTTCTGAAAACTAAACGTATCAAAAGGAATCCTTTATTGAGATGAGACAATTCATGTAGGGATTAAAAGCAGTGTCTAAGATCTCTCAGGCATGCAGAGATAGATAAGGGAGTTTAAAACCCATCCCCTTATCTTGATGTGTATTTAGTAAAACAAAGAGCCAACATATTAATTCCCACACCCCCTTTTTAGAACAATCTTTTTCAGAGGTTCCCAGGACACATCTCACTATGGATTTTTTATGGTCTTCTCATCTCCTGGCTGTGCCTCTCAGAGGTGATAGGTTCCAGCCATCTGGGTTTTCTCCCTCCATTGTATCATGTGTGGGTTATACAAATTCGATATAAGATTAAATATATTCAAGTTACATCAAAAAGGATTTCTTTATCAGCCCCCCCCCTTTCTTCTTCCATTGAAGAAATGACAGATACACGGATCTGACAGCACCACCTAAATTCATTACTAATTCAACTAGCTCTAACCCTAAATATGACTTAATTCTCCAAAAGCAAAAGAAGAAAAAGTGACCACAGCAAATAACAATAAACTGTCTTGATTGTGAAGAGATGTTTACCTTTATAGAAATCTACAGAGTGAAAGCTTCCTAGCTTCTATGTGAAGATTGGAGAGGAAAGAGATAGAAATTCCCATCCTTCTGCATTCTGCTTTAATGAAACCAGGAACATTACCCAAAGTAAATCAGAATAAGGAAGGATCATCAGAGAAAAAGATCCTGTCACTTATCAAAAGAGCAAATGTTTTAACTCCTCCATGACATCATGACACCTGCTCTGGCTGCGTCAGTGGCAGGTGACATGGGTCATAAGTGGAGGCTAACCTCGGCCTCTTTCAAAGGGGACATGCTTTTCGGCAAGGCTCTAGACACCATCTTGGTGGAGTTGAGAGACAAGAGAAAGGTCATGCCAACCTGTTCTAGAAGAGGCAAATTTTGCTCTGTACCGTATTTTCATCACCCCTCCTGTAGGGCAATGTATACAGAGGTGGGGTTCTCATGTCCTCAGAGGCCCTTTGTCCCCAGACAAGAACAGCAGCAGGACCGGGCAGGTAGAAACAGGCAGTTTTAGGCCAACCTTCCCATTGGAGGCCGCCTAGCCTTGTTTGTCAGGTGTTGGGAGGAAGTCACCACGAATGCCTGAATCCTGGAGACGGCTAGGTCCGGCCTCTCCCTAGAGTTCCTCTCCACACCCCTGAGGTTTTTCATGTGCTATCCTATTTCCAGGGATAGCTCAAAAAGGGTCTTCATGGAAACAGCTATTCAACACCTGTTGGATATCAACACTATCCAACTAGTTCCAGAGGACCAACAGAGGATGGGATTCTATTCCATTCTCTTTGTAATTCCCAAAGCCTCGGTGTGTGTGTGTGTGTGTGTGTATGTGGAGGGAAATTCTGGATCTGAAATGGCTGAACCACCGGCTTACATACAGGCGGTTCAAGAAGCACTCTCTCCAGTCAATTCTACAGAGCATCAGGGAGGGTGACTTCGTCACTTCAATTGACCTGACGGAGGCCTACCTACATGTTCCTATTTTATCTGCTCATTGGCAATACCTCCGATTCTATTATGCCAGCCAGCACTTCCAATATAGGGCCTTGCCCTTTGACCTGTTGTTGGCACCTAGGACTTTTACAAAGCTGTTAGCTGTTCTAGCAGCCCATCTCAGGGCACTTCCCATGCATGTTCAGTGCTACCTGGATGACATCCTGATCCAGTTCTTCTGCTCACAGGCTAGGGAAGACTTGAAGATCACCATCCAGGTGTTGCAGGAGCACTGTTTTTCTGTCAATGCAGAGAAGAGACACTTGTCTCCTGTGAACCGTTTGCTCCATCTAGGAGCAGTGATGGACACCATTGTATGCAAGGTATACCTATTCCAGGAGCTTCAGATGAGTCTAAGGGATTTGATAGTTCGGATCAGAAAGGATAGGATGGTGCCTCTGGCTTTTCTCTTGTGGCTCCTGGGTAAAATGTTTTCTTGTATTTCCATTGTGCCTTGAGCATACCTGTACACCAAATCTCTCCAGTAATTCCTCCTGCCCTACCAAAGGGCAGGCAGGAGCATCTCACTGGCCAAGGTCAAGGTTCCCCCTGCAGTGATTCACTCCTTCTGGTGCTGGTCCTCACAGGCCCTTTTAGTAGGGAGCCTCTTTAAGGAGCTAAGCCCCTTGATTATTACTATTGAACCAGTCTTTTTGGCTGGGGGACGGGGTACATCTTCAGTCCAGGATGATCCAGGGACAGTGGTCTACGGCTGATCTGGATCACAATATAAACTTGCTGAAACTTAGGGCAGTCCATCTGGCCCTCAGACATTTCCAGGCATGGTGTTGGAAAGACATGTCCTGGTCCTAACAGACAATGTGACCACCAAGGCCCATATAAATCACCAGGGGGGCACCCACTCTAAGGCCCTGATGCTGAGGCAGAAAAGCTATGCCTCTGGGCAGAGAGGCATCATCTGTCCCTCAGGGCTGAGCATATTTTCAGAGTATCCAATGTCTAGGCTGACTGGCTTAGCAGGGCCACGATCGACCATTTGGCGCCTGCATCCTAATTAATTTCAGGAGCTGACGGATCGCTTCAAAATACCAGCAATGGACCTGTTCGCCACCCAGGACAACACGCAACTACGGAGATTCTTTTTCAGGTTTGTGATATCGGGGGCAGAGGGCATTGATGTCCTTGGCCGAGGGGACTCCTCCACGCCTTCCCTCCCTTTCCCCTCATTCTGAGGGTGTTATGGAAACTGTTGGAGGAAAAGGCAGAGATAGTACTCATTGCACCCCAGACGGCCATGGTTTGCTGATCTGGTGAACCTATCTGTGACCAGAACTTGGAGGATATCACTGGACAGGGTCTCTCTCAGCCAGGGGGTCTTGGTCCACCCAGACCCTCAGTGGCTCTAGCTGACTGCCTGGCTTTTGAGCGGGAATTTCTAATCTAGGACAATTATTCCTTCAAGGTCATCCAGACCATTCATGCCTCCAGGAAGCCTTCCACCAATTGCATATATGATGTGACCTGAAGGGATTTCTGCACCTGGTGTGCTAGGTCAAATTCTGCACCTGGTGTGCTAGGTCAAATTTGGACCCTACAGCGGTGTCAATGGCCCAGATGCTGGAGTTCCTCCAGAAGGGGCTGGACAAGGGGCTATCTCCCAACACTATCCAGCATCAGGTGTCAGCCCTGTCTTCGATCCTTTCCTTGGGGGCCAGGGAGCCCTTCACATGGCATCCAACCATGTACAGGTTCATTAGGGGTGCCATGAACTATCAGCCTCCAGTGGTTCATCAATATCTGACATGGGACCTGTCTAAAGTACTACAGTCACTGACTGAAGCTCCCTTCGAACCACTGAGGTCGACCATCCTGCACCTTCTAATGTGGCCTTCCTAGTAGCCATCACATCAGCTCAATGGATTTCGGATTTGGTGGCCCTCTCCATCAGGAAGGACCTCTGTATCTTTCTCCCAAATAGAGTGATTTTGCATTTGGATCCCTCCTTTGTACCAAAGGTGAACTCTTGGTTTCACAGAGCTCAGGAGGTTATATTGCCCGACTTCTGTCTGAAGCCACTACACACACTTGAGAAGAAGTGGCACACTCTGGATATAAGAAGGGCTCTCTGCATATATATTAAGAGGACTTCCCCCTTCAGGAAGATGGAGTCCCTCTTTGTTTCCTTCCAGCCCTCTACCCTGGGTTGCAAAGTCACTCTATTGACTGTGGGGTGATGGATCAGGATGTGCATTGCCAAGACATACAAACTGCAGATTCTTCCATTGCCACAGCACATTCCACGAGGAGTGCTGCCACGACAGCAGCATGGGCTACCCAGCTTCTCTTGAAGAGGTTTGCCGAGCAGCTACATGGTCCTCACCGACCCCTTTAATCAAATATTATAAGCAGGACTCCTTTGCTTCAGCTGAAGTGGCCTTTGGCAGGTGAGTCCTTCCAGAGGGTTCACTCTGACCAGGGGACTTTGGACCAGACGGTGGCCCACCCTTAGGACAGCCAGCTTTGGTATGTCCCACTCCTGGATGCTTTTTCCAACCACAAAGGAGAAGGGGCAATGGTCTTACCTGATATGCCTTTTCTCTTTGGGTGGAGATCGTATACAATCCCACCCTGGAGGAGGTCTGATCCGAATCCAGTGGTGCACGCCATATTCAAGAAAACACCTTCGCCAAAAGCTGGGGACCATTGGTAACAGAGGTATGTTTTCACAGCTCTGACAGACTTAGTCCAATCAGCTAGCAAGACGAGGTCAACCAACTCCTGGATACTATCTCCACCCAAAGAGAAAAGGCATATCAGGTAAGACCAACGCCCCTTTTGCATCAATTATAGCTTCCAAATGCCAAATTGAAGACAAGTGCAACCTCATGTAGAACACTGCTGTACCCAAGTTTATATGTTTACATGACAGAATCCAAAAATTGAATTGCTTCATACCATATTTTTTCTATTTATCATATTATGCATTTTTATATTTCCATTTATACATGAAAATATTTTATAAACTATCTAGAGTAGCTTTAAATCTCACATAGGCTTTATTGCCTTCTGTGAAGTATAAGTGTTTTCCCCAAAGATGTTGGGAGACATTGGAGACCTGACAATTGTTCTATCTGATATATTGGTGGTTGTGATCTTATTTATCATTTTATTACTGTTGTGAACTGCACAGAATTATTTTTTTACAGAATGAGTGGCCATATAAATCAATTAATAAATGGGAGAATATGTTGTTCATCAAAAGTTGGGAAAAACCTGCATTCTTTTTCTTTTCTACTTGGGCACAATAGTAACCCACCTGCCCTGATAAAGAGACATTAATGGATCACCATTGGTCCAACTTATAGGAGTGAAAGGTATACAAAGCAGGGCTGAGAGAATGGTGGATGGATATTTTTCTCTGGTACAGTGATTTTTTTGGTTATATTTGTTTTTCCTTATAACACTAATTGGTTAAGCTGTAAAGGATGAATGACTGGAACTTGAAATTACTGACTGAATATTGACAGTTTTAGCAGAAAATGGAAGATGCATTGTATTGGTGTAGAAATTCAGTTGTTTGAATTAAATGTTCTCAGATTACAAAATTATAGGCAACCAAAATCTGTAGAACTACATCATAAAATATGTTGTGATGTCAAGCTGTAGTAAAAGGCAGTTTTTTCACTTTGTGTCTCTATATGGGTGTAAGGACTGTACATTTCTCTGGAAAAGTTTTGAACATGAACTAACACTAATAAAAGTTGTCCAGCAAGCCTGCATTACACAGACATTCACTATTGCTTTTCACCAGTAATTGGTTGAAATTCTTTTTACCCTTTGCAAAATGTAATGAGCACTATTGTACACCTTTTCCAAATGTTTTTTTTTTAAAATCATATCTAACATTTGCATTGAGGCAAGCTACAGCGATATGATAGCGTAGAACTATACTGCTAAATATAAAGATCCTCATGAAGTTCTGCCCACCTACATGATCTATCAAGCCACTTTTGCCAAAAATGGCCAGTCTATCAGGAAAACCTAGCAATTGGTTCTAGCTGTTGATAGGTTTTGACATTCCCAGACCACAGAAGGAAAAACAGCCAAACAGCTCGCTCATGCTTCTTCTCTAGCCCTTGTTTGATATTTAAGCTGCTAATGGTAGTCCAAAGGATTTCAAATTGAAACTGCCCATACATATGTGTCAGTTATTAAAAGGTTTAGTAAAGAGAATGCCCAAGAATGCAAGGATAATTTAAGGGGTTTTGAGGAAGAGGATATTGGCACGCAGACATCTTTTTTACGATATCACATGATAATCTATGATTGAAAAGAACAAGGATTTTATTTATTATGGCATGTTAAGTGTGAGAGTGTGTGTGTGTGTGTAAGGGACAAAATATATTAAAAGGAAAATAACATTTAGTTATTTTAGTATTTTTATTTTAAATCAATTTTATTTTCTGTGGGCCTCATCCACTTTTTCAGCATATAAATATGAAGTATCCACAATGCCTTCTAGCTAAATTTGCAAGCAAGACATGGAATGTCATGTTCCTGTGCATCTAATACTTAGATTCACAGGCATGTTGCATACTTATATATAATGCCAGTTGAAAAACATTGCTTTAGGCATAGTATAATGACACCCCCCCCTCCCCCAGTATGTCTTCATGGTAAACAGAATTTAAGTAAATAAATAATTGAAACAGCGACAGAGGAAAAAAGTATGTTTATAGGCACTGCAGGATAAAACCTATTGCTGGCCCAGTGCAAGTTGGTAGATAGATGGTGCACATTTCTCTATCTTGGCTCTGCTGTGTGGCCTGAATGTGAATATGTAATATGTGAATATGCACATACAGTACATACATATATTTTTCAAAAGAGAGCCCCTTAGTCTCTTGGATATAGTTTAGCTAAAAATGACATTCAAAAATGAGGGCATTTATTAGTAATTGGTATTAAAATAGGGAGGAGGGACACTTAGCTTACCATGAAAATGCTTACAGCAGTGCATGGAGAAATCATCTAATATATGCTGGCAGTAATTTATAACACTGAGGTAAATATGATCATTTCTTTTTCTAGTCATTTGTGGTTTAGCTTTGCAAACTGCAAGCCTGGAAGAACAAGTTTGATATAATGCAGCTAATGAGAATAAATAAGCATGTTGCAATGTTATTCAAGGGTTATGCTGCTAAGTCTTTTACTCTCGATGCTTTTTAATTTCATTGTACAAACAACACAGACAAAATGGCAAAATCTGTTTGGTTGATCTGTTATACAAATTAAATCCTTGATTAAATCTTGATGATTATTACCATTTGGGTCTTTCTGCTTTCTTCGTTCCCATCCTTTAAACATTGGAATGCATTTGAATAAGCTTCTTAATCATGATTCTGGGATTGTATTGTTCATAAAAATAAGCTATAATAAATCTATCAAGGTAACTTGGTAACTCCTCCTCTTCAGCACATTTCCTCAGGTGGTTCTGAAACAATTTTTTTGGCAATCTTCCAATTTGCCCATGAGTAATTCAATTCAGATTTACCAGCCCAGTGGCTATGTTGTCTTTTGGGAATGTATTTAGACACTTCCGCCATGTATTTATTTATAGAAACTAACAATCTATAATCAACAACCAGTTGCTGTCTAAGTCCATTTCAGTGGCTTTCAGTATCTACATTTCTAATCTTCTTTTTTGCAAACTTCTATTTCCCAAGGGTGCTGTTTAATAATGATTAGATTATATTTTAATGCCAGCATGGAGTCTGATACAAATACTAGTTCACTTGCAACCTCTCTCTCTCTCTTTTTAATGAAAGTTTTCCTTGTAAGCCTAAACTAACTCCTATTCTAAATGCTTTCTCAACAGAACATGAACAAATTCTTATGTTTGGGTATCTGCATGGATATGAGAAAAGTCAGGAAAATGCAATGAGAACAAGCATTTAAGAAGAAGAGGAAATTTTACACTTTAAAAATGTGGTTTCTGTTCAGATAGTTTGTTTCTGGGACTAGCTTGCTTCTATCTTTGAATCCCTCTTAAAAGTTTCAGCTTCTGTCTGTGAAATTGCTTCATGCTGGTACAATGCCAGTGAGATTATATATATTACATCAATTGGCATAGGGTTGAGACAGCCTGTCACTAAGTGAACTGCTTTGTAGACAGTGATATCAACTTGTTTCACTTGTGCAGATGCGCCTCACCCTGGAGTAGCATACCCTGCTGCAGAGACACTGAAGGCCAATTGATGTGTGCAATGCAGATGGCTGAGCTCCCCATGTGTAGTTTATCAATTTTCTGATGATAGTGTTCCTCGAGCTGACATTAGCATTTATGCAATGCTGTTTAAAAGAGACTGTCCTGTCAAATGTCACACTGAGATACTTCGATGCTGGACAGTGTTGTAGTTGGTTCCCTTGCTGCATAACATCCAAGTCTTCCCTTGCATTTTGATTTTGGAAGTAGAAAGCACATACTTGGGTCTTGTTTGGGTTGGGCTTTAAATGGTTGATGGGGTAATATCTTTAAGTGCTATCATAAATTTCCCAGCTACCTCATCAAAAATTGATCCTTCTATAGCCCCTGATGTATCGTCTGCATAGATTAATAGATGTGGGTAATCAGGGACTAGTTTATTGTTCATTATATGTTATGCTATGTTGGAGACGATGGATCTTTTATGACAATCCATTCTTCTGCATTCTTCATCTACTGTTCTTACCATTCAGCATCACATTAAACCTTCAGTTTTGGAAGAAGCTGCCAATGGCCTTGGTAAGTTTATTATTCCTGATGATATTATTTAATTTGCATAACAATATCCTGGGGTTAACAGTTGTAAACACAGTATGTATTGTATCTCAGATACTAAGTGTCTCCTATTTACAATACAGTCCTTTCAGCAGTTCCAAAAAGATTCCACATCCATTTGCACTCTGAATCAGGTGGTCCCAAGGCCACAGATAAACCCCCAAGTGGCCTCAACAGCTCTCAGAGAGAGTGTTAATGACCATATAACTGCAAAGGAATATAATCCTTTCATTCTCCCACCACCACTTTGTCATGGATCATCTCCTAGACCCCTCTCCACAAGTGAGTTCAGAGGAGCCAAGCATTGGTCCAATTGGGACTCAGAGAATGTTAGCCTAATGGAGCAGCTTTAGCTTGGTCAATCAGATGAGTGACAAGCTGAGGCTGAAGGAGGCCAGCTACAGCAAGTTGGTCAGGAGACTCCAGGTGATGACTGGGAGCAGATGCCACCCATTAGCAATTAGGATAAGGTGAAGTCCACACCTCCTCCTGATTCAAGTAGAGCTAAGAAGCTAAGTAGAGCTAAGAGAAGACAAGCACAATGCCAGTAAGCTAGATTACTCATGAGGAGGCTCCCTCACTCTCATTAAAGGTTGCACTGGCAGTGTCTACTTAACTCCATACTGAGGACTTGAGTGTTGCTGGAGCAATGTTCCGAGTTCTGTGCCTTGTGTGTCTTGTATCTTGGCCTGTTTGACTCCTGAACTTTGTGTTTGCCCATTGGACTTGATTACCCAATGTCTTTTGTTGTTCAAAATCCAGAACTGGACAACAGGGGTGCTTTCTGAGGACCAGTTTAAGTGGTTTGAATAAGCACCAAAATAATTATTGCCATACATAGGTGTTCTGTCTCACCTTTCCTCTTTCCCAAAATATGAAAGAGAACAAATTCACACCAACACAGGCAGGCAAGCTGGCTCGGACTTCACAGAGTTAATTCTTTGGAACTGATAATATTCTTGGCATTCCCACATGTCCTGCCTGCCAAGTCCAACCTGATAAAGTTTTACTCACAGAAAATCACAAGGCAGTCCACAAAAATAGTCATTCACGAAGAAAATCTGAAGTAAGGTTAAACTTTGTCCCGTACGAAGTTTCAGGAGAAAACACACCCACTTTTATCCTCTGTGGGGTGTGGCTCAATGACTCAGCTCACTCTCTGACCCTCCCACACCTCCTACGTTGCTGCTCACATTTCTCCCTACGACGCTGCTTAAGATCAAGCCAACACTCTTCCTCTTTACTCCCTGTCAGGGGCTGCTCCGATATGCCTTCCTCCTGATTAATCTCAGGCTGTTCCTCTCGGTTGTCTGATGGAACCTGAGGCATTATCAGGGAGGAAGGTCCTGGGGAGGAAGGCATTGCCAGAGAGGAAGGTCCTGGGGAGGAAGGCATTCCCAGTTCCTCATAATCATCTTCCAGGTCCTCTTCCTCTGACAGCATAGGCTTGGGAATTGGGGCCACAACACATAGGGGTGTGGGAAGCAGGGACAGCAGACATCCTGTCCTAACTGAAGAAGCTTCTTGGATGAAAAGCAAAACACCTTCCTCAAAGAAAAAAAGCAAAATCCAGTTGCCTTTTGAAAAAGCACCCTTTGAGACAACTGGACTACTACTTAACAAGATCATTCATTCATTTTATGAGGTTGCCATAGCTCAAAACCAGTTTAGGGCAGCATCCAATTAAAAACAACATGGTATTTAAAGTAGCAGAAAAAAGAAATCTGTCCTAAAAATACTAAGGATCTATATGGATACTGCAGAAGAGAGAATAAACTGTCTGCATAAAATTACCTGGTTCTGATGGCATGACATCTGATTAATACAAGTGATATCATGTGTATTATGTGTTTATTATGACACAAAGATATCAAGCTTGCATCTGATTTCTAGTCTATTTGGCATCTTTTTGTGAATTCTGAACTCAAAGTTCTGAATTTAGAATTTAGAGGTGAAGATTACTGGTTTAATAAAAATAAGTTTTTGGACTTGGCTTGGTCTAGGATAGTGTTGGTGAACCAAGTGCTGAAATGTGAACGTGCGCATTGGAAACTGGAAGAGCAGCTTCCTGACATGCCACACGGGAGCACCAGAAACCGGAAGTTCAGCTTCCTGGCGCACACATGCATGCTGACCACCTGGTCTTCCGGTTTCTAACATGCATGTGCGCATGAAGACTAGATGGCCGGTGCACGCATGCGCACACTGGAACCCAGAAGAGCAATGGACAACAGCTGGCATGCCCAGACAGATGGCCCTGTATGCCACTTCTAGCACGCATGCCATAGGTTCGCTATCACAGATCTAGGATGATCACAGTTTCAATTTTGAAAGTATAGTTAAGTCTGCCCATGTATTGTGAAAATAAGAAGTTTTCATTATGTCTTATGCTTTCTAGTTGATATTCATAGATGCACTCTGCTAGTCTTCAGTATTCTGCCTGTCTGTCCTACATAATAGTTCTTTTATTGCACGTTGTAAATGATTCCTGTTTTTTCCCCCTTTCTGAAACTGCTGGATCCATATAACTTTATGTTTTATGTTTTACTTAGGATAGTTTTGGAGGGCTTTAGTTGCTTTGTGTACTATGCTGATGCCACATGGTTGTAATAGTCCATTGGTTATTTCTGCAATGTTTTTATGTATGGCAAGGTTATCCTTTTCATAACTTGTATTTCATTTTTTGGTAAAGTTGCGTGGGTATCAATTTTGTTGGAAGATGTATAAATCTGTTTCCTATTCCTGATGTTCAGAGTTGCTGCAATGTGTTTGTGTTGATCTAATAGTGTTCTTATACAACTTCTCTTGTGGGAGATTGAACTCTTATTTTGGCAGTGCAGCACTTGATCGACATGGGAGATTTTACAATACGCTTTATGTTTCTAATTTACCATCATTACTTCTGTTGATGAGGATATCTAGGGTGGGTAATGTGATGTTACTTTCTTCTTCCCTTGTGAATTCAAAGTAATAAATTATATTTTCACACCATTTTACAGGTGTTCAAAATTCACTAAAATGATTAAAATCTCTAATGAGAATTCAGAGATCTAATAAATAAGTAAAATAATTGGGGGATGGGGGATAGACAGACACACAGAACCACTGATCATTATCTAATAGCATTATAGCAGCACAAATAAAAGTATAGAGTTGTTCAGTGGGATAGAAATTTGGTCCATTTTAGTAAAAGAAAGTGCCATGTATCATCATAGAATTTTGTATGCGGTCTATTAATAGCTTGTATTAATTTCAGTCTAATTATGTCAATAAACATTCTCAGCTCTCATTATGGCTATTCTTCCTTCCTTCCTTCCTTCCTTCCTTCCTTCCTTCCTTCCTTCCTTCCTTCCTTCCTTCCTTCCTTCCTTCCTTCCTTCCTTCCTTCCTTCCTTCCTTCCTTCCTTATTTTTATTAAATAATTAGAAGATATATAATATAAAAAGAAGAATCAAAGAGGAAATAAAAAGTAAAAAAAAAATGAATGAACAGGTGACTTAGAAATGTCATCCAGATTTATTTATTTTTAGATTTATTTTACATAACTTGTGGATAAGAGTAATATAATAGATACTTTTTCGATACTTTTGTTCCAGAAATCTTTCATCACTTCTATTACAGCCCTGAACAGAGACTCCTAAGGAAATTTAGTAGTTATAACATTATGAAAATCATTTAATGATTGGTCATTTAATGGACCAAATAATGGTTAAAAATTAGCAAAGATATGATGAATAATTCATGCAACTAAATAGGATCTTTGGAATTATTGGTATAAAATACATAGTTTCTGTAAATCATCCAGAATCTGAAGGAACAATCAAATGCTGTTGACATGAAAGCACCTCTCCAAATTAACAGTGGATAGATTTTAATAGCAAATATGTTTCAATATAACAAAGTTATATTCACAATGACATATGCATTTACAATTTTATTTTTTTAAAAAAATGTTAAATAAATATATTAAGTGAAATCTGAACTAGTGATATTTAACCAGGAAAGAGAGCAAGAGGTGCACTCAGAAAACTGTGCGCTAGTCTAATAATCACACCTCTGAATAACTCAAGAAGAGATGAGTCAATATGATCAGAAAGATGAAGAATCTTTCTATGAGCAAGTTACAAGATATGGTGTGCAGTAGTTAGAAAAAAGATACGTGGTGAGATGTTATGACAGAGTTGACAAAATTATGCATGAAGTTGGAAAAGTGAATAGGAAAATATTTTTTCTTCTCTTACAAGAAACTACTTTATACCAAGACCATTAATTTGCAATTCTTGACACTGACTGTCAATAAGAATTTCTAGTTCTTTAAGAAAATGCCAGGAAATAAATCTTGAACCTTTTACATATAAAACATACATTAAACTGTAGATTTGTTGATACAGCTCAGCATTTTCTGTGAGCTAATATCCTATGAATAATCTAAATTGGTGATCTAATTAAGATGCTTTTTCTTTCGTAAGTAGTCTACAAGAAAATCTCATTGATTAACTTTGACATTTTGGTATATCTTTTAGTTTTAACATGAATCTCAAACATAGCTAGCATTAGCATGCTTAAAATTAGTATTTAAATACTAATTTCCGTAGTATTTAAATACTATGGAAACAGCAGACCAGCAAATGGTACTCATGTTTAATTGAGAAATAGATTGGCTCATTTTCCCAGATGGTTTGGCAATAGTATGAACTAGATGCACAGATAATTTCAAGGTTGGAGGTTCAACAGCCAAGGCATCAATACTAAGAAAGTTTTTCTGCAGAAACAGCATCTAAAGTGGTTCCTGTAGTATCAGGACAATTCTATCCATAAATCTTTGAATAGTCACTAAATGAACTATTGTAAGTCGAGGGCTAACTGTATATTGTTCCTGTGTGCAGCTGCCTCTTTCATCTCAAAAGGAGAAGTTACAATCCAGAATATCTTGAAGGGCCTCAAGCTGGAGAAAACTTCAGAGTGCCAAATTTGGTAATGTAGTTACTAAACTAAACTAAACTAAACTAAACTAAACTAAACTAAACTAAACTAAAGCAAAGGCAGGGAAACTCTGCTCTTCGAAATGCTGTTGAACTGCACTTCCCAGTGTCCCTCTATATTTATCATTTTGACTGGAAGTCATACTTCAGCAATATAAAGAGAAAATAGAGGTTCTCTCCTCTGTTATACAATACAGACCTCTGGAGGATTTGTTTCCCACAGAAAATTGGCACAATGAGTACATGAGTTATTCTCACAAAATTAGTTTTTCAAATTAAAAGTACAACCAAATGCTAGCTTTGGCTAGTGATATTTAATTGATGCTTCAATTGAGACACTGAATCCAAGAGCAATAATGAAACAAATCAGTTGCTGAAATTTTATGATTATAATTTGCTACCTTCCTAAATCCCTTCAGTAAATGTTATTGTTATATGAAGCAGATATCATATTCAAGGGGTCTGAAATTCCTTGCGGGCATGGCTCCCATGCAGCCTAGAGACAAATCTCTTCATTTTGATGTCCATGTGCGGACATCAGCAATGAATTGGAGTGGTTTATTTCTGGGCTGTGCAGCAGTTGTTCCTACCAGGAAATGCAAGCTAGAAGCATGACCTGACCTGCTTCCCCAACTTGAAGTCTGGAGATCTTCAAAAGATAAGTGAGAAAGAAAGTGTATAGCCTGGTGGGATAGAAATCAAGTCTAAGGCCTGTGGGAACCCACTGGGAAGATAAAAAGGCCTTCAGGACCTTGTGGGAGAGAAAAGACCAGCGAGGATCCAAGCGGCAGAAAGTTAAGACAATACGAAGAGCTAAAATCAGTCTTCATTTATTTTAGTTACTAGTTGAAATTTTGTGGGCATACAAGTGGAAAATGGGATATAAAATAAAAACACAGTAAAATCAAATCTGTTCTAAATATCATTTCAAATGCATTGATTTGACATAATCATAGGTTGTCATGCAAGATATAGATATTGATCTTGGTTTAATGGGTTGTGTGAACTTAGTTGTCAAGGTTCCAAGTAATACATCCCATTCAATAAGAACTTTGAGGCAGGTGTATTCCTCAAAGAAGATTTTATTGGGACATATCAAATTGGCACAAACTGGCTCTAAATTCCTGCCAGTTTTACATCAATTAAAAGTAAAAAATTTTCACTTCCCCCCATAGTCTCCAGTCACATGGTCCAATCAGCATGTAGTCCAGCTGCTAGGCGACCTCAGTCTCTACCTTTCGAACACCTGCACCAATGTCCTTAATTCCCAGGGAAAAGAATTTTATTTAGGCTACAACACCCTAGCTCTGTGCTGGCGAACCTATGGCACGTGTGCCGGAAGTGGCATGCAGAGCCACTTCTGCTGGCACGTGAGAGGTCACCTGGAAGAGCCCCACTGTGCATGCATGCATGCTGCCGCCATCCAACAACTGAATGTTGGGTATTTGGCGCACATGCACGGGGTGCGGGGGTGTGTGGGAGATGTGTGTGCATGTGCAGAGACACATGGGGAGTCTTGCGTGCATGCACAGATGCATGGCATTGGGGATCATGCACGCATGCGCAGAAATGCACGGCATATGTGGGGGGGTCATGCATGTATGTGCAGGGGGCATGGGGGCCCCCAGCAGGCATTGCCTTCTGGGTGCTGGCATGTGAGCACATGAGCGCGTGCGCGCGAGCACAAGTTTCGGCATGGCAGCCAAAAAAGATTAGCCACCACTGCCCTAGCTATTCCTACACCCCCCTCCCTGGCCCCTTAGCACCAGGCTTTATTAGCCTTGAAGCAGTGAGAAGAGAAACCTCTCTAAAGAAAAGTTACAAGGAGAAAATGGCCACCGTTAGGCCAACTTCAGAGTTGACAATAGTCACGGTGCATTATTTATCAAGTCATGACTTTTAACATCATGCGTGCAGTCAGTCACACTCTCCCCAGAAATTACACTGGAAACTCATATATGCAACTACTAATGTTACTTTTATTCAGGGGTGGGATTCAAATTTTTTAACAACTGGTTCTGTGGGCGTGGCTTAGTTAGTGGGTGTGGCTTGGTGGTCATGTGACTGGGTGGACATGGCTTGGTGGTCATGTTATTGGCTGGGCGTGGCAAACTCAACAACGCTCACATCAGGGCACGCATCTCCTCACCTGGCCTCTCATAACTGTGGGGATGCTGCAACAGTCGTAAGTGTGAAAAATGGTCATAAGTCACTTTTTTCAGTGCCATTGTAACTTTGAATGGTCACTCCACACAAGCAAAGTACCAGCAAAGGAGCGGGAAAAAACTCCAGAGAAGTTCCTGAGACAGTTCTGCCAAGAATGTAATAAGGGTTAACAGAGAGGCAGTTTCTGTAAGCAACACCAGAATGTTTCCTTCCTGCCTTCCTTACAGGATTAGGCCAGTAATTTCTTCTAACAACCGGTTCTCTGAACTGCTTAGAATGTTAACAACCGATTCTAGCGAATAGGTGGGAACTGGTAGAATCCCACCCCTGCTTTTATTACAGTGAGATTTCGAAAATTATCTTTCTTAATTTACTATGCCTTCCTGAAAGAAAATTATACAAATACAGTGGAGAAATTTGCTCTATAAGAGTTATGCCAGGAGACAGCACCTTCAAAGATAAAGATACATTACCTATTCAGGTGTCCCTCATATTTCTTTGGCACAAACAAAGCCTAAGTCTTTAGGTAGATGGAGATTCTCTAATACATCTTTGTATTGGCCTGACAACATTTGAAAATAAAGCTGCAAATAACTATATTCCAAGCCCTCCCCCAAATGCCTTGCAATATGTTCTCAACCTGTCTTTCTCTGTCAAAATTATTACATCAACAAACAAGGAAATAGGACACATCAGGCTTCTTCAGTACAGCTGCTCAAGCTGTCCAAACTTGATTATGTGTCATAGCTGATGGATGTCACTGCAGTACCTTTCTTTGGTTCTAGGAGTACTCAAGGGGAAAAATATTATGCTGACAAAAACATCAGTGAATAGCTTACTTCAAATTAAATGAATTACTTGTTGTGGCATAAGAAAATACATTGATAAGTCTGGAAGAATCTCACAAAGCTTTGATGCCCAAAGGATAAGTAGTTCCATAAGGAAATACAAATTTGACACCCAAATACTACTGAGAAATAACAAGAAGGTAGTTGTTGTTTTTTCAGAAATATCCATGAAGGGCACAGGTTGCATTTGCTACAACTAATCTGATATAGCCATTAACAATAAACAACCATGCATTTGTCATTTTGATATTTTCAAAATTCATTTTAAAATATCTGTGTTTCCTCATTGATGAGGAAATTTACACTTGTTATTAAATTCTTTTAAGAACAATACAAATAACCTGGATGTCTTCATGTTTTGTACTACCACTGATTGTTATTATGGATTCATTTGCTTGATTAAATGGCATCAATTTACACATATCTAGATTAAACCATTATGTTGAATAGGTTTGTTATCCACGTTTGCTTTAAACAGGCATTTCTATTGTTACTTACATTTAAGTTTTATTTTTTACCACAATGCATTAAGAAATGTCTTCATCAAGAAATCAAATCAGCATAAAACTGCTACTGAGAATCTTTTCATTGTCTCCAGGACATCATGCCTTTCTGGTCTCAAACCAAGTCTTAAAAAGAAACAAAAATAAAATAACCCAAATCAGTCCAAAAATAAACAAAGCTCTGAGGCCCAAAGCAAAAGTCAGTTCCAGAAGGAAATACAAATTTGACACTCAAAATACTACTGAGAAATAAGTGTCAACTTTTTTATGCTCAGTCCCAAATCTCAGTCAAGCATATCTCTATTCTTCAGTACTAATAAATATACTAGAGTCCATATGCCATCTCAATCTCTTAAACTTCTAATATCAATGAAGTATTTTGCTCCAATAACCCATATTATTAGAACTCAACAGCAAAGCAGATACAATTTTGCAACCAACTGACTTCTCTTCTCACTGCTTCAAGACTATTGTAAATCAAAAACTACTTATAGAAATAATTAATATATAAAGATATATTAATTATATCTATAAGTAGTTTTTGATTTATTTAGTTCATTTAGTGATCACTGAAATTATAACAGCATTGAAAAAAAGTGACTTATGACCATTTTTCATATTTATGAGCATTGCAGTATCTCCATGGTCACATGATTTACATTCAGGTACTTGACAACTGACTCACATTTATGATGGTTGCATGGTCCCAGAGTTATGTGATCCCTTTTTGACACCTTCTGACAAGCAAAGTCAATGGAGTATCAGGTTTACTTAACAATAGTGTTACTAACTTAAGAACTGTAATGATACACTTAACAAACGTGGCTAGAAAAGTCATAAAATGGTGCAAAACTCATTTAACAAATTTATCATTTACCAACATAAATTTCGGGCTCAAATGTGGTTGTAAGCTGAGGATACTATATATCCATCTTTCATTCAAGAACCCAAATACACTTAAATTCTCCATTTTACCCCTATAAATACCCCTTCAGCATAACATCCAACTAGTTTCATCAAGGAACATGGATTAATTCAACATCCTAATTGTGATATTATTTTGACTATCTACAGAAGGAAAAGGGAATCCAAGGAAAATATGAAAACCAGAGCACACAATGTAACACACAATTTGAAAGGAAGAAGCCAAAAACTCCAGGACATATTATCTAGAATATTTTGTCAATCAGAACAGAGCTGGAAGAAACCTTGGAGGTCTTCTAGTCCAATCCCCTGCTCAAGCAGGAGACCCTACACCATTGAGATAGGTAGCTGTCCACCTATCTCCTCCTCTTCTTAAAAATTTCCAGACAGTAATGAAGCACTTACAACTTCTGACGGCAAGATGTCCTAATGTTAGGAGGTTTCTCCTTAATTTCAGGTTGCTTTTCTCCTTGAATAGTTTCCATTTTGAGTTAAACTTTTCACAAAAGATAGAAGAGATGCTACTCTGATACTAAAATGCTTCTTAGCTTCAATACGATTCTAATATAGGAACTTCTGTGTAAATCAGAAAGATGAAAATGATTTAAATCAATGAATATATAAAGTTTTTGGATTGTTTTGCAGCAATCCAACCAGCACACAAATAAGTAATTCAGCAGGGTTCATTTCTAGAAAAAAACTTGTTTATATATAATAATATAAAACATGATGCATGTATACAATACCCATGCAACTCTTGCAACGTAGTAACAAGGACAAGGACAAAAAGCAGAAGCTCAGAACTCAGAATCCAGAAGTCAACATCGCAGAAACAATAGAAGCTATATATGTATACCAACCAATTATCCTAAGCCATGCCCAGTTTCCAAGCTGTCTGACATGGCTCACAACAGGTGCTGTTTCTTAATCACCAAACAGTTCCCAATGGCTGACTTGTTGTTATGGCTATGCCAGTTCATAATTTCTAATACTCAGGGGTGGAATTCTACTGTTGGGACCAGTTCAAACAAACCGGTAGTTCCGATAATCATTTGGCCCCGCCCACCTGCCCCTGCCTTTTTCCGGTGCTTTATTTCCTTGTTTTTGAGCATAGCTGCTTCGCACAGCAGAGCAATTTGCTGCATCTGTTTTACTCACTGAGGCTGCAGCAAAAGATAAGTATTATAGCTAAAAATAGTCTTTTCTAAATGTGCGTACGAAGTGCAGGTTTGGCGCATACACGCACAAAGCGTACGCTCACCAAACAGTTATTACATTGGTTGAATCGCACCACTGTATATACTGACAGTTCTAACTCCAGTCTTTGGAGTTTACAAGGCTAAAATAAATTTTATTTCTAGAACCTACTGGAGATTTCATAGAATTTCTAACTGAACTCACAATAACCATTTTCTTTTGATTCTGCAAAGCAGCTCTCCCTCCCTCTCCCCCTCTCCCTCTCCCTCTTTCTCTCTCTCTCACACACACATACCTCAAATATGTGCTACTATTTCAGAAGGGATGTTACTTTCATCCAGATATAATTAAGACTTCCTGGCAACTTATGAAAAAGCTAATTTTCAGCTTACACATTTTGCACCTTGCAAATAGATATGTTTACATTTTTCCTTGTGTAGCAATGATAAGAGTCTTTCAAACCCCAACAATTTCCTTTCAGCAGGGTAAAATAAAATACATATACTATTGTAACAGATAATGAGAGCTACAGCATTCCTTATTTTGCTGAAGTCTAATTCTCGGCATCTTCAGTCAATGTCATGCCCCTGCATTTAACTTTTATATATCGTTGTTGTTCTGTAGCCCCATTTAATGACCAGAGAGTCAAATACCAAGAATATTGTTTGAAGCTGACCCTACCCCATTACCCATCAGTCCGCACTCTCAAAACAAGTGTATGCTGGAAAGCCAGGCTCCATTTGGAGAAGGTAGAAGAAGCGTACCAACGTGTCTACCATCCCTGTCCTATTGTTTCTTTTATTTTTCTTATATGTATCCATTTCATGTATTCATAACTATGTTTATTCTTATAGCTATTATCTTGTAAGAGATTGACAAATCAAATTAAAATAAAAAATAAATAAATAAAAATAAAAATCGTAATATGTGACACATGGTCATCCAAAGACAAAACTACATTCCACACACAGAGCATCATTTGTGAGATTTAAATTGCTTGTATTTATTAATTGTTATGTTCATCAGTAACTCAATATTGCCTACCTTGTATTTGGTTCTCATTGTATATATTCCTATTTTCCCCAATTTCACCATAACCTGTTCTTTCAATAAAGCATTCAGATCTAGGGGATAGGTAGGTTTAGTTGCATGTCGAGCTGCACACAGAATAATGTGTAGTGGTTATAGAACAGTGAAACAGTGGCTACCCGGCAAGTGGGATCCAGGGCAATAGTGGGATCCACATATTTTTACTACCGGTTCTGTGGGTGTGGTTTGGTGGGTATGGATAAGGGGTGTGATTCAACTGGTATAACAATCAGATCGATGAGCACATGCTTTGCTACTGACCTCCTTCAATCCTGCAGTTTCCCTGTGTCTTCAACAGCTGACATGCCGCAATCCGCTGTGCCACACGAAGCAGCTGAACTGGAAAACCAGGAAATAAAGGCCAGAATAGAGCCTGGACAGGCAGGCCCAGCAGCTGATCATTGAAGTGAACCAGTTTGCTCACAAATGATCCTTGGAGCTACTGGTTTGGCTGAACCAGGCCAAACCAGAAGAATACCACCATTGATCCAGGGCAATGACTATATAGAGAACTGCTATTCTGCCAACACAACTATCTGCATATGGCCATACAGCATCCTGTCTAGACAATCACGCACCTCCAGAAGACACCATGTCACAGAGCCAGGTATCTTCATACAAGACAAGGTCTCAAGTCTCTAATTCTTCCAAACAGCCATCAGCCAGTTGTGTACTTGCTATTGCCAGTGCAAAGGCTGAACCAGCAAAAGCATGACCAGCCTTTGCTGAAAAAAGAAATAGAAATGAAAAAAGAGAGAGCATGATTAGAAGCTGAAAGAATGCAGCAGGAAGCATCCCAGGAAATGCAGAAAGCACAGTTAGAGATTGAAAAAATGCAGCAAGAAGCATCCCTGGAAATTCAGAAGGCCCTTTTAGAAGCGAGCCTAGAGCAGGTCACCATAGATAAAGGAGTAGTGGCCACAGCCAAAGTCAAAGCCCTAGAGAGAGCTGTATATTCTGATGATGAATGCAGTAAATGTAGCAATGTGCTTGAGTCAGAAGCTGAACCCCAAGATCCTCTGCAACACACTTCAGAGTATGTCTATCAGCACTCCAGGCCAAGCAGCAATACTCACTCAATAGGAAAGACAACCTACAAGAAACAAGACAATGATGCTACTCAGCACCACTACAGGCTAACAACAGACCCTTCACACCCAAGATACTTGATCCTGCAAATTATTTGACAGGATCAGCCTTCATGCCAGAGCAGCATAGAAAGGACTAGCTGAAACAAGAGACTCCTAAAAGGTATGACCATACAACACCTTTTCACCACTGCAATGTACAATCAGCTAATCAAGCCATCATAGACCTTGCCAAGTTCCTTGCACGACTTGAGTTAGTCACACAAGAACTTGAAAACTGATTGTCCTGGAAGCCATAGACCCTGGCAATCTTCCTTCCAAAATGCCATCAGAGGCTCTGATGCATTGTATAGTGAGGAGACAGATTTAATAATTAAATGGCTCAGAATTGAATCTGCTGAGCATGCAAACCGAATCAGGACAATAAACTACCCTGAAACAGACCTTAAAACAATCTGGGACAGACTTGATGTATACTATGTCTCAGCAGAAGCAGTGGAAAATGCACTGTTCAAAAGATTTGATAGCTTTCCCAAAATATCTAATAGAGACTTAGGGAACTTGGCAATTTACTAATGGAACTTCAGAAAGGGACTTGCAAGGACTTGCATTCCTTGACACAGCCAGAGGTGCCAACCCCATCGTACAAAAGTTACCCTATAACTTACAAGAGCATTGGATCACACATGGCTCCAAATACAGGAGAGTACAATGTTCTATTTCCCCCCTTCTCTGTTTTTGTGGATTTCATGTACCAACAAGCTAAAACAAGAAAAAATCCTAGCTTTGACTTCACATTGTGATGTGCTGCTCCTTCAGAACATAATCCTTGCAAGCCTCCAGTAGCAGTCCACAAAACTAATGTGACTCCTCCAGATTCCTTCACAGGTCTGCCAGCTCCTCTCACATAGTAACTGAGATCAGAGATCCTGGTAAGCAGTGCCCTCTACACCAGAAGCCACATCCATACTGGAGTGATTAGTGGATTAAATAGAAGATTCAAGATCCCTCCTTATTGGACACTGACCTCTATCTTAGCTAAATTTCTGTCTATGGCTCTGGAGCTGCATGAAGCTCTTTGACCCCTCTCCTTCTGCAAAACTTTAATAAAATTTATTTTTTTTAAAAAAAGAACTAAACTTCCATCAAGATAGTGAAGCTAGGTAGTAGCCTGGGATAGATTGCCTCCCATTTTGGGGGAAAGTGATTGAGAAGATGATTGACAAGGTGAAGGCAACAATTTCAGAGGACTGTGGATGAAATGGATTATCTAAATCCTTTTCCATAAGGATTCAGAACCATATATGAGATGTTAAAAAACATTGCTTTTTTTGTCTCTGGCCTGGCTGGGAAGGTCTAGGACAATCTCTCTTGTTGACTTTTCTTTGGTTATCTCTGATTTTTCAGTTCACTTATTCCTCTATAGATCATCTCACTTATCATCAACAAAAGTTCTCTGTCATGTAAAAAAGATCTTGTGAGGATCTTGTATTTTGTTTCTCAAAATAAGGACATTTGTCTTCCCTCTTTGTGATGACCTTTCAGCATAAATAACTCAAACAATTCTTATTCAGCCCTCTCTCCACTCCATACTATTTTCAAATATTTTTTCTATTTCCACAATCCAGACTGTATGGTGCTGGATTATGTAATAATTTTGTCTTCTCCTAACTAAAAGATCAGTGTCAAGAAGTATCAGCAATTATAAGGGGATAGCGTTGCACAGCATTCCCAAATCAATTTAAAATTCCCAAATCTGAATTTAAAAGGAAATTAGGATAAGTACACTGTTCAAAAAAATAAAGGGAACACTTAAATAACACAATGTAACTCCAAGTCGATCACACTTCTGTGAAATCAAACTGTCCACTTACGTAGCAACACTGATTGACAATCAATTTCACATGCTGTTGTGCAAATGGAATAGACAACAGGTGGAAAGCAGAGGCAGTTAGCAAGACATCCCCAATAAAGGAGTGGTTCTGCAGGTGGTGACCACAGACCACTTCTCAGTTCCTATGCTTTCTGGATGATGGTTTGGTCACTTTTGAATGCTGGCGGTGTTTTCACTCTATTGGTAGCATGAGACAGAGTCTACAACCCACACAAGTGGCTCAGGTAGTACAGCTCATCCAGGATGGCACATCAATGCGAGCTGTGGCAAGAAGGTTTGCTGTGCTTGTCAGCATAGTGCCCAGAGCATGGAGACGCTACCAGGAGACAGGCCAGTACATCAGGAGACATGGAGGAGGCTGTAGGAGGGCAACAACCCAGCATCAACACCGTTACCTCCACCTTTGTGCAAGGAGGGACAGGAGAAGCACTGCCAGAGCCCTGCAAAATGACCTCCAGTGAGCCACAAATGTGCATGTGGCTACTCAAACGGTCAGAAACAGACTCCATGAGGGTGGTATGAGGGCCTGACGTCCACAGGTGGGGGTTGTGCTTACAGCCCAACACCATGCAGGACGTTTGACATTTGCCAGAGAACACCAAGATTGGCAAATTCGCCACTGGCACCCTGTGCTCTTTACAGATGAAAGGTTCACACTAAGCACATGTGACAGATGTGACAGGGTCTGGAGACGCCATGGAGAACATTCTGCTGCCTGAAACATCCTCCAGCATGATCGGTTTGGCAGTGGGTCAGTAATGGTGTGGGGTGGCATTTCTTTAGGGGGCCACACAGCCCTCCATGTGCTCGCCAGAGGTAGCCTGACTGCCATTAGGTACCAAGATGAGATCTTCAGACCCCTTGTGAGACCATATGCTGGTGCGGTTGGCCCTGGGTTCCTCCTAATGCACGACAATGCTAAACCTCATGTGGCTGGAGTGTGTCAGCAGTTCCTGCAAGACAAAGGCATTGATGTTATGGACTGGCCCGCCCATTCCCCAGACCTGAATCCAATTGAGCACATCTGGGACATCATGTCTCGCTCCATCCACCAACGCCACATTGCACCACAGACTGTCCAGGAGTTGGGGGATGCTTTAGTCCAGGTGTGGGAGGAGATCCCTCAGGAGACCATCCGCCACCTCATCAGGAGCATGCCCAGGCATTGCAAGGAGGTCATACAGGCACATGGAGGCTACACACACTACTGAGCCTCATTTTGACTTGTTTTAAGGACATTACATCAAAGTTGGATCAGCCTGTAGTGTTTTTTTCCACTTTAATTTTGAGTGTAACTCCAAATCCAGACCTCCATGGGTTGCTAAATTTGATTTCCATTGATAATTTTTGTGATTTTGTTGTCAGCACATTCAACTATGTAATGAACAAAGTATTTAATAAGAATATTTCATTCATTCAGATCTAGGATGTCTTATTTTTGTGTTCCCTTTATTTTTTTGAGCAGTGTACAATATTTAATATGGCTACTGGAGTCTATGATAGAATAGGGTTAATAAGGATCTGGCTCTCTAATAAGAAAATATATTATACTGTTACTAAAAAATTATAAGAATTTACAAATAAAACGCAGTTAACCAAATTTCCAGCGAAATATCTCAGCTAGTTGTCTATACCAATTTCAGAGTCCAACAGGACAAGTATTGTAAACTCTCCTATCCATGATAGCTTGAACAGACACCCAAACACCCTTTCAACAGCGCCTGCTGTTTTATTGAAATTGTAGTCTGTACTATTCCAGCTAGCTCTTTGAAAGGGTGTTTGGATGCCACTATGCATCTGTACTTATAAAGATTAGATTATGGAAACAAAAGTTGAATTGTCAAGCAGGATAGAAAACATTAATGCTTTTGAAATTTGGTATCGGAAAAAACTCTGGACAATACTATGGAAACTCAAGAAAACAAACAAATGGATAATTGACAAATCAACCCAGAGTTCTCTCCCATAGCAGAAACTATCATATTTTAACACCTTATGCAAAGAGTACCTTTCTTTTATGCAAAGAGAAAGCATTGTAAAACATCTTTCCCCCGACAAGAATAGCAAGAATGTTCAAGAATAAATCCGAAATATGTTGGAAATGTCATCAGATACCTGGCTCATATTACCATATGTGGTGGACTTGTGCGGATGCTAAAAAATACTGGACTAAAATCCACACGTGGTTGGAAAAAATGACAAAAAAACATACAGACTTGAAACCAGAGATTTTTATTGGGAATTTTACCTGAAATATATAGTAAAGACTTGAAATATCTGATTGTAAATGTATTAACAGCATCTAGGATTATATTTGCCAAAAACTGGAAAAATGAGAAAATACCATCACAGGAGGAAATTATTAAGAAAATATTGGAATGTGCTGAAATGAGTAGATTGACATTTGAAATTAGAGAACAAGAGGATAAACAATTTTATAAAATCTGGGATCTATTCTATCAATGATTAGACAATAAAATACAGTAATGAAATATGTAGACTCTTAGAAAATAATAAATATATAAAGATGTATTTCTTTCTTATTATATCTACAAAATGATTTTAGGATAGATTTGGGATGATAATATGAACTGTTATAAAACAAACTAAGTAAATTATGATTATCTTGTAAAACATGAATGAATAAAAGTATAGTCAAATGATTGATTAATAATGATACTAAGGTATTTAATTCTTGATTGAAAATACAAGATTATATGCAATGTAATTGTAATTGAAGACTATGAAATGGAAGCACAAAACAATTTGTAAACCAACCGGCACACTGTATGTATACATATGGAAGATGGCTTGATGTTTTTATGTTTTGTTTGTTTATGTTTGTTTTTAAAAACCAATAAAAACTTAAATAAAAAAAAGATAACTAATTTCAATAACTTAGAGAGAGCTTGGGAAGGATTCCATGGATGAGAATCCTCAAGAAGCTTTGAAAAGTGAAATTATAAAAGCCCAGTCTAGCATAATACCAATGAAGAAGAAAAATAACAGCTTTCAAAAGAAACCAGCATGGCTGCATAAACGACTCTGACAAATTGAAAGACAAAATGGATAAGTATAAAAAGTGGAAAAAGGGGTACATAACTAAGGCAGAATATCAGCAAATATCCAGAACCTGCAAAGATGAAGTGAGGAAAGCTAAGGCTCGTAATGAACAAAGGCTTGTGACAAAAGTAAAATATAACCAAAAAAAAAAAAAAAGGTGCTTCCAACACGTTAAAAACAAGAAAAAAGTTAAGGAAATTGGTCCATTGTTGGGAGAAAGTGGCAGGAAGGTAACAAGCAACAGGGAAAAAGCAGAACTACTTAACTTATTTTTTGCATCTGTCTTTACACAAAGGGAAAAAAAGTCCAACCTATCAAAAGCAGCACCACAAAAACAGATTAGGATCACAAGTTAAAATAGAGAAAAAATGGTAAGTGAGCACCTGTCTACCCTAGATGAGTTCAAATCACCAGGACCGGATGGATTACACCTGAAGGTTCTGAAGGAACTGGCAGACAATATCTCAGAACCACTGAACTATATCTTTCAAAGATCCTGGATCACTGGGGAACTGCCAGAGAAGTGGAAAAGAGCTGATGTAGTTCTCATCTTCAAAAATGGGGATAAAATAGATCCAGGAAACTACAAACCTATCAGTCTGACCTCAATACCAGGGAAGATTCTGGAATCAATGAGTCAGTGAACACCTAGAAGCAAACAAAGTAATAACCGAAAGCCACATAGATTTGTCAAAAACAGATCATGCCAGACTAATCTTATTGCATTCTTTGACAAAGTGACAAAATTAGTGGACCAAAGGAATGCTGTCAATATAATTTACTTGGATTTCTGTAAGGCATTTGATAAAGTAGACCATAACCTATTACTTGATAAAATAGATAAATGTGGTTTATCACCACCAGATGGATTCATAATTGGCTGACCAAGTGCATTCAAGTGTAGTCCTCAAAGGAATTGCATCTACATGGAGGGAAGTATGCAGTGGGGTTCTATTTTCGGCCCAGTACTGTTTTAGGCCCAAGGTTCTGTTTTAGGCCCAGTACTCTTCAACATCTTCATCAATGATTTGGATGAAGGGATAGATGGGGAACTCATCAAATTTGCACATGACACCAAGCTAGCAGGAAAGCTAACACTCCAGAAGATAGGCTTAAGATACAGAAGGATCTTGACAGACTTGAACATTGAGTGCTGGCTAACAAAATGAAATTCAATGGTGAAAAAAATAAGGTTCTGTATTTAAGCAAGAAAAACAAATTGCACATGTACAGTATATGTCAGTAACTGTGAAAGGAATCTTGGAGTCCTAGTGGACAACCGTTTAAATATGAGCCAGCAATGTGTTCTGACCCAGGCTTTGTTCAAATTAAAGAAACACACACGGTCTGTAAAAGCAAAGCTTTTTTAATGCGATGCTGGGGATTCCTTGCATTCCCAGCCAAAACTCATTAAACACAACTGTCTGAGATAAGAGCATGCCTTTCAGGGTTGTAAAAGGCTGCCAAGAAACAAAATCCAATTGCTGAGAAATACCAACTGACAGAAGTTTCAGCAAAGGCAAACCAGAGTTTGCAGGGCTTAAATGACTAATCCGAATCTAATTAACTTCTTTGCTTCCTGCAAAGAGCACATCACCGAGGGCTGGCTTTTGTCCCTGATTGGAGAGCCAATCACCTCCCAGCCTTACTCCCAAGTCGTCCCTGCTGCTTCAGCTGCTCTCTCCTACTATCAGCCCTGCGCACATGCACAGGCTCCCCGGGGTCATCTGCTTCGCTGCTGCAGACTCCAAAGGCTCTGAAGGCAACACCTGACTCAGATAGTCCTGGTCCCATCCCTGCATCAGATGCAGGTCCCTCGTCCAAGTCCTCACCAGACTCCCTGACTGATTCCCTTTCGTCCTCACTGTCAGATACCTCTGCCGTCCACACCGGTTGCCGGCAAACCACAACACACTGTGCAGCAGCTGCCAAAAAAGCCAACACAGTTTTAGGCTGCATAAACAGAGGGATAGAATCAAGATCATGAAGTGTTAATGCCACTTTGGTCACTACGACATAAAAAAGTTGTGGAGACTCTGGAAAGAGTGCAGAGAAGAGCAACAAAGATGATTAGGAGACTGGGGGCTAAAACATATGAAGAATGGTTGCAGGAACTGGGTTTGTCTAGTTTGATGAAAAGGACTAGGGTTGACATGATAGCAATGTTCCAATATCTCAGGAATTGCCACAAAAAAGAGAGAGTCAAGTTATTCTCCAAAACACCTGAGGATAGGACAAGAAGCAAAGGGTAGAAATTAATCAAGGAGAGAAGCAACTTAGAATTAGGGAGAAATTTCCTGCCAGTTAGAACAATTAATCAGTGCAACAACTTGCCTCCAGAAGTTGTGAATGCTCCAACACTGGAAGTTTTTAAGAAGAAATTGGATAACCATTTGTCTGAAGTGGTGTAGGGTTTCCTGCCTAAGCAGGGGATTGGACTAGAAGACCTCCAAGGTCCCTTCCAACTCATTCTATTCTATTCTATTCTATTCTATTCTATTCTATTCTATTCTAAAAAATAGAAATCAAGCCATAGGTATCTCAGATCCAGGATTTAATTCCTATATCATGTTTCTCTGCTTTGTATAGTAATCAATTTTTGAAATTTATTTCTTTGCCTTGGATATGGAGACGAAAGCTACTGTATTTTGAAAATGATTTTTTTGGTTTCAGATCTCTTTTTTCCAACTTCCCCAAATTTGGCCCTCATTATGTGCAATGCTTTGAAGGAAAAATGCTGTTTTTGGCATGCAGGAATATAAATGTAACACCTGTTTGTAATTCCTTAAACTGTGGGTATCAAACTCGATTGCGTCATGGGATGTTTCATGATGTTTTTACCTTTGCAGAACCAAGGTGGGTGTGGCCTGCGCATGACAAATCTGGCCTGCAATTTAACACCCCTGTCTAAAACCAAGCTAGTCATATCCTAGGATCTTGTTATAGCTGCAGAAGACAATTTTCTGAAAAGACTGCTTAAAAAAATGGTCAGGTATGATGTTTGAAAACCTCATTAATCTGAAGTATCATTTGCTTCTAAATATGAAACAACTGCACATCAAAACTATTGCATAAATTTGACTTCCGGTTTGAAGGGTTTTGGCAACAGACAGGAATCCGCGATCGTGCACGGTTTCTGCCTGGGCTCGCCGCTGGAGCGCCCCAAAGCCGGCTGGCTTCGGGGCTAAGCCACCCCCTAGAGGTGGTGAAGAAGGGGGAGACTGCCAGCAGGGTCAAAGAGAGCCGCATCTCTCCTCCTCAGCTGGCCATTACTCCCTTTCCCGAAGGCGGTAGGAGCGGTGATCAGAAATGGCCACCTCAAAGAAGAACTCAACTGGAAAAGAAAGTGCAGGAGGAAGATAAGAAGTGAAAGTTTTGGCTGACCGGGCTAAGTTGAAAAAGCAATAACTAAGGTACCCTGGAATTTAAATTTTACAAGAAATAACATCGCTCCCAAAGAAGAGTCGGAAGCAGTGAAAGAAAGTGAAAAGGGAAAGGTTTGACTTTTTTTTTCTTCTCTCTCCTTCCTTATATTAAGAATAAGAAATTGGAAAAATCTGCTTTGGCATCAATAGGCAATTAAGCTGAAAATATAACTAAATGCCAAAGGGACAATAAAGATTTCTGGACATTAAAACCTTTTTCTTCTATAAGCAGGAAGGGAGAGAAAAAGAATAAGGGCAGGATCTGGAAGAGGGAGGAGACTGCCTGGACTTTAAAAGAATCTAAAGTAAAATTTCAATAAGACTTCTAAAAGATACATTTTAACTGAAACTTTGCAATTAAATAGTAACCCCAGGAAGAGAAAGTGGAAAAAAAAGAGAGCAAAAAGAAAACAGCTTGTGTGTATTTGGATTACTTGGTGACTTTTGGATTTTTGGCTATTATATTTGAATGACTAAAATCAATCGGGTGGTTGTTTAAAAATTTCTACAATGGCATTACTTTTGGATGAATTGAAAATGGAACTTAAAAAGTACAAAGAAGATGCACAAGAAGGGAAGGGTTCCTTTGGCTTCGTTTTTCAATTTCTAGAAATGGAGATTTGGAACTATGAGAAACAACAAGAAAAGACTGCAAAACAAGAAGACTGGGACAAAGAAGAAGCCATCTTTAATGAACAAGTAACTCTATGTGGGGAAGAAAAAGGAAAGGGGGGAAAGAGGATGGAGAATTTAAGACTTAAAAAAGCAACCAAAGAAAAGAAAAATAATTCGAAAAATAAGTATAATACTGGAAAGCAACAGAAAAGGGGAATACAGAAGAGGGAAATAGAGGTAGAGAGACAAAGGGGTAAAAAGGGGAGAGAGAAGAAGAGAGAGAAGAAGGAGAGGAAAAGAAGTTACAAAGGTCGGGAGCAAGATATAAAGAAACAGGACCTATTTAGAGATAATGGGTGAAAATCTAACTGAAAGGGGGATTCTGTAAAGGTACATGAAATTGTGTTGTTATATTTGAAATAGAAATAACTTTAGAAAATTGGAAACAACATATGATTAGAATGAGGGATAGAATGGTTAGTGTAACTTAGTGAAATGTTTGTGAATAAAGTAAATGAAATAAAATAAATGAGAAAATTGAATTAGGAAGGAATGGGAACACTTTAATTAGTCAATGTTTTATAAAATATAAGTGAAGAGGGGGGGAAATTGATTATGGAAAGTTTATAATTGTTCCCATAGAAGTATGATATTTAATTGAAAAATAATGTGAAAAATGTTAAGACTGTAATGAATATTAATATTAATGATAGAATTGAATTGGAATGGAATGGAATGTTGTTTTAATTATATACATTTATAATTTTTTCTTTTTTTTTCTTTTTTTAAGAATACTGTGTGTAGTTTAAAAATGTACCAAGCAGAATCCGAATGGAAGTTATGTATTATATTGAATGTTATAACTTTAGGGAAAAGATATAAAGGCGTCATACTCCAATCAGTAACTACAGGAGAAATTTTGTTTAATGAGAAAAGATAATAGACAATTGAAACAGGACAGACAAAAAATATAAATATAATGATTTGAATTGAGATGAAATAAATACAATAAAATTGAGGAAATTAAAAGAGGGGAGAAGCCATGTAGAAAATGTAAAATTGTAATAAGATATGGAATAGAATATAAAAATGAGCATGAACCTGAATATGTGTCTGTACGAAGAAATGTAACCTGGGATTATGCTGCTTTCAAAAAAGATGTTTTAATTGTATTTCTTTTCTTTTTGTGAAAACTCAAATAAAATTTACAAAAAACAAAACAAAACTATTGCATAAATTTATTCAGAGAAGTTTCTGGAGAAGGAGTTGCTTTGTCTCACTTAGGTTCATTTCTGCTGTTAATAAGAGTTTAGATTTGGGGTGATGATAGAAAGAATTATAGTTGTGCATTCTCTTGGTCTTCTGTATTTTTTATGCTTTTTTATCACATAAAGTAAATCAGGATGACCAAAAAAATGCCATAAATATAAGTTTAATAACATTGTATTATCTGAATAATAGAATTAAGGAAGTGGTTAAAATAACATATGTTTTAAATTAATTTAAATGTGGTTTACATTTGAAATAATCAAAGAATTGTAAGATATCCTTTTTCCTTGGAGGATTTTAATTGCATTTATATTAGTACTTGAGAACCTAAACAGCAGTTTTCTTCAAAGCTGCTTCTTTTGTTACTGAACACAGCAGTAGACCATGCATAGATGCTTTTTCCCTTGGAGAAAAAGCTGCTCGAACAAGGTGATTTAGAACATGTTTAATTGCTTTTTGGATTAGTACAGTATTGTTTTTTTAATAATACTTGAAATTTTAAATGGTCTTTTTAACTGAATCTCTTAGTTTTCTTAAAAATAATGCTATCATAGGTGGAGTATAAAATCAGATAACAGTAAAGAGTTAATATTTTCTGAATCTCTTTAGTTCCTCCTAGTGATCATCTGAATTTTTGAAACTGAAGGATGGAATCATATTTAACAGCTATTGAAACAAACCTTAGAAATTGGTAAGGCAATGATTACTTTGAAGCTGTTCTGTTTCATTCATCTAGGCTTTCTTTTAGTAACTGGCACAAGACTACAAATTAGAAGAAATAATAGCAGAGGAAGTTGAAGAAGTCTAGATGATTTAAAACTACATAGTCTAGTAAACGGGAACAGTATTATATAAATGCCTGCAGTTGGTTTGCTGCTTGAATGTGTTTGGTTTGTCTTGAATGTTAAATTACATATGTATCAACTAGTAGTTCCTGGAGATGTCAGTATAGTGGAATTGTTCTTAATAGCAGATGTAGTGTGGGGTGATTGATCCATCCATTTGGGAAACAATATGCCTTTTGAAGTCAAGAGCCGATGAAAGGGCTTCCTGATTGACAGCAATTTATGTTGTTTTTGTTTTTAATTCTTTAACTTCAGACATTTTAAGACAGAGCTTTATAAATAAGGATACTGTCTACTAGGGAAACTGCTGTATTCATAACTCAAGAAATCTTCCAGTAAAAGGCTGACACTCAAATCTCAACGATATAAGGTTTTTGTTTTGTTTTGCTTTTTAAAATGGGGTATAGAGGTTTGTGGGCCTTCTGTTTCTGTTATTAAACCATTATGCACCTACCTCAGGGGTAGACACAAGGAGTGAGATAACAATATGAGCAGAATAAAGTTTTTTCATTCTCCATAGCATGAAACTTCTATATTAAAAATGCCTCAGCTAGATAACCCTAACAGATGTTTGCTCAAATAAAAGAAAGCAACAAATAGTAAAATATTCTCCATGGAGTTAAACATTAAATTGGGTGGGAATTATATACTTTCTCTTACTAATTATTTAGATAAGCTTAATTTTCTGGTATTTAAATTTCAACAATTTCCATTCCTAGATCATGATTCATTTTTCTTTTTTCATTCTGGTTTTGTTGTACAGTCTAGACTCACAAAGCAGTTTAATCACAAATTTGTTGATTTTGGTTTAGTGTGTGGTTTAGTATTTTGGCCATTTTGGTTTCGTATTTTGGTCAACTTAACCATGGTATATTTTTCCATATACCTGGGCATGGGCAGAGACAATATTGGTCATGCTTTTGAATAATCTCTGAAGACAGCAGGATGGAATAGTAAATATGTTCTTACTCTTCTTGACCTCTAGGCAACTTTCAATACCATCAGTGGTATTCTTCTGGATCAGTTATCTGTGTTGGAAGTGGATAGCACAGTATTGGTTTGGTTTATTTCTTTTCTGTAGGGCCAGTATCAGATGGGTTTTTTTTTAATTGGGATGGAGAGGTCCTGCCTTCAATTCCCATCATGTGGGATTCTGCAGAATTTAGCACTTTCTCCTATCTAACACTTCTATCTCACTGAATGAGATAATTTGTTGCCATGAGTATCACTAATATCCAGTTATGAAATTTCACCCCTGATGACCTAAGTGTTTATGTTCATGTGTTGCCCTTGTACCTATAGACTGTGGGGTTCTGAATGGGGGAAACAGGCTTCAGCTGAACCCTGTCAAGACTAAGTTTCTTTGGCTTTTGAGTTCTTCTAGCAAATATTTTACTGTCTTTTGTTCCGTATGGAGTTGCACTATCCCAAATAAATTCCATGACAATCTGGACCCCTCTAGATTGACAACTCCTACTCAAGAATCAGGTGATGCTGGTGGCTAGGAGAGCCTTTGTACTGTTTTATTTGTGTGCCAATTGTATCCCTTCCTGGGATACAATACTCAAAGTCACTCATGCACTGGTCATCTCCAGATTGGATAACTTTTATCCACTCTACATAGGGGTACTCTTGGAAAGGATCTGGAACCTTAATCTTGTGCAAAGTACATCTGAGTGCTCAGCTATGCACACCCCAAGGCAGTGTTAAGTTGCATTGGCTATCCATTAGTATCTGGAACCAAAAAAATCTGGTTTTGATCTTTAAAGTACTACATAGTGCGGCACCAAGTTATTTGAAAGATCACCTCATTCCAGTCACATCTACTCATCCCATCAATTTGAACAGGAGAAGTATGCTGAAGGACCCATCTACCAAATAGTTCCATCTGGAAAGACTCAGACATCATGCCTTTTCTGTCATGGCCACCTCTCTTTGAAACCTCATTCCCCTCATTTGTATTTACCTTGTGGAAGGCCCATAAAACCTGATTTTTTCCCCCATCAAACTTGGGGACCTCATGGTGAGCATGAAAATTTCAAAAAAAATATATCAATGACTGATGTTCTCCATATTGTTTATGCTCTTTATGTTTGTCTGATTTATACATTTTATTTATGTTTTTCTGTTTTATGGTTTTAATTGTTAATATATTTGTATGCTACCCAGGGTCTTGTTTCATTAAATGGGTGGCTATGTAAGTCTGTTAACTAATAGATGGCCACCATAGTTTATTGAGATGGGGGTGAACCCAGATAGTGCTAGAAAGTAAGTCTAGAATATTAATTTGGATTAATATAAATATAAAATATGTTAACTGTTGTTCAGATTATTATTTTCTAGACAGTAACAACACAGTAGCTTGATTTTTCTTATATTCACCCTGAGTCTGACTCCTAAGATCCTTTGATTAAAATAAATATATATCCTCTGGTGGAAATTGTATTTTATATAAATAATATCCGCACTTTTTTATCCAAAAAGCATCTGTCCTATTCTTTGGATGATGTGCCTACTGACACAGCTCTTTCCATCAGTGACAGGAGAAGGACCTTAGATAGGATATAAGAGGCTCCATTTCACAGGAAGGCAGAGGTAGTTCCCATGCCTTGTAGAATCTGTACCTTAATGTCTTTTACAAAAACTCTTTGTTCCTCCAATATTGCCATAGCATATTGTCTATTAAAGAGTTCCTAGCCTTATCTCAACAGTGACATTTAGGACATTGATATGATGAGTCTGACACAAATTCTACTTCTGGTTGTACCAAGAAAAAGAAAACAAAATGGCAGAGTTTAACTCCTTCCCCATTTTCTTAGCAGGAAAGAGAGAAAGCTGGACATGTAAAACATTGTTTGTAACTTATAGGGCAAGCACAAAGAGATTAGAAGTAAGGAAAAATGATAAGAGTACAACCTGGAAGGATTGCTGAGATTAAGAAGGAGTCAAAGCAAATAACTTATCAACGTCAGTAGCTTGCAGAGCTCTTAAAGAGATGGCTGCTCAGACAGAAGGCAAATCCTGATCTACGAGGTACACAGAGTGAACTGGGCCCATTAGTTTTTTCAGTTGAATTGATCTAGCTGAACAATAAGTTTCTCTCTATAGATTATATGACTAATTAGTAGCAAAGAAAATTCAGGACCCTGTACGAGTGAATTTTATGATGCGAAGAAAATAGAAAAGCATTTTATTTAATTTGAACCTTAAAAACATTTGATATGACTTTGGTTGCGTGTGTCAGTTTTTAGGAATGTTCTGGCAAGCAATTAAGGGGATACCAAAAAAAGTTGTAATTAAATCAAAAAGTTTCTAAACAGAGATAGAAATATATTATCCTTATTTAACAAGGCTCTCTACATCTAACTTTATCTGGGAATTCATAAGACAGAAAGAAATTTAGGAACATGTACAAGCAATATATAAAGGAATTATTGTTGTACAAAATAAACAAAAAGTTTCTGTAGTATGTTGGCCATGCAAAAGTTTCCCACTGAGTGGTATCCTATAGAGCACTGGATAAAATTTCTTTTCTCTTAAAATGCTCTGATTGAAATAGATTCTGACGTGACAGGAATGGCAACAAAAGAGCCTACTGCTGCATTGTTATCTTTATTGTCAGAGTACAACATGAGTACAATGAGGTTGGCTGAGCCTCCCTTTGTGCACTCCCCCCAACGCAACTCACAGTGAGGACAGAAGTCCCTAACCCAGTCCCAATCTTATTACACTATGTGACCTTGTTCAACAATGCACTGGCCCCGCAAGTCTGTCATATTATGTTGACATGAAGTTATTTTCCATTCAGAAGTCTGACCGCCCATGGGTATAAACTGTTCTTCAGCCTGTTGGTGTGGCTGGCTATGCTTCTATATCTCCTACCCGATGGTAGGAGAGTGAACAATTGCTGACCGGGATGTGAGTCATCCCTGAGAATTTTCCTCACTCTTCTAAGGCAATGAGCCCTAGTGATGTCATCTAGTGGTCTCAGGGAACAGTCCATGATGTTTTATGCTGTGCTCACCACCCTCTGTAATGTCTTTCTATCAGCGGCTGTCAAGCCAGCATACCACAACGTAATGCAATATGTGAAGACGCTTTCTATTGTGGACTGGTAAAAGGAGGTCATCAGTCATTGTTCCACTTTATTCTTTCACAAGACCCAAAGGAAATGGAATCTCTGTTGGGCCTTTCTGGCCACCTGGGTTGTGCTGATTTTCCAGGTAAGATATTCGCTGAGGTAGACTCCCAGGAATTTAAAGGATGAAAGTCTCTCCACACAGACCCCTCAATGTAAAGTGTGGCGGGTTCCTCTCTCTTCTTTCAGAAGTCTAAAACCATCTCCTCTGAGTTGCTGATATTCAGGTGCAGGTTGTTTTCTAGGCATCATGAGGATAATTTTTGAACCTCCCTCCTGTATGCTGTTTCGTCTCCACCTATAATGAGACCCAATACGGTAGTATCATCTGCAAACTTAATGATCACAGTGGATGGGTCAGACGGTACACAGTCATGTGTGTACAGTGTGTACAGGTAGGGACTGAACACACAGCCCTGTGGAGAGCCAGTGTTAAGCTTCAGGAAGGTGGATGTGACATACCCAGCCCTCTCTGTTTGTGGTCAGTCCCTCAGAACGTGTTTGATCCAGTCGCAGATGGAAGAGGGAAAATCCAAGTCAGTCAGCTTTTTGATAAGGATGTTCGGTAGGATAGTATTGAAGGCCGAGCTGTAGTCAATGAAAAGCATCCTGACATTCCAGGTTTCTCCAGATGGCTTGCTACAGAATGTAAGGCAGTAGCTATGGCGTCGTCTGTCGACCTGTTCCCCCTGTAGGCAAACTGATGTTTGTTAAAGTCTGTTGGGGGCACATCCTAAGGTGTTGGAGAACCAGTCTTTCAAAGCATTTCATCACTACTGACATTAATGCGATAGGTCTGTAGTCATTTAGACAGTTAATTGCTGTTTTCTTGGGAACTGGGACAATAGTGGCTGTTTTCAAACATGATGGAACACAGGCCATTTGCAGGGAGATGTTAAAGATCTTTGTCAGGACCCTGCTAATTGATCGGCACAAGTCATTATCACTTATTTCAGCACCCCACCTGGACCTGCAGCTTTATTGGGATTCACAGCCTTCAGTGAAGCTGTCACTTGATGTTCATATAGGGTGAGTGTCTGGGAATCAGAAGGCTGGGAGGCAGAGGCTACGCGGTCTGGTCTTTTCACCCCATAGTGGGTGAAGAAGATGTTTAACTCCTCTACCAATGAGTGTCAGCATTGACAGTGTTCATGTTGCCCTTATTGTTAGTTCAGTGCTGCAGTCCCTGCCACACTTGCTTCAGGTTGTTATCTGCTAGGTGGTTTTCCACCTTATATTTGTATTGTTGTTTTGCCATCTTAATGCCTCTTCTAAGGTTTGCCCTGGGCTCTCTCTATATATACCTGTCTCCTGCCTTAAAGGCAGAATCCTGGGCTCTCAGAAGTGTCCGTCCCTTGGCAGTCATCCAGGGTTTACAATTCCCATAGACTCTGATGCACTTGTCCGTTGTTACATGTCAGTGCACACTTTGATGTAAGAGAGTATGACATCAGTGTACTCATGCAGGTCTTGATGTTCAAATACATTCCACTCAGTGGTTTCAAAACAGTCCTGCAGCTGACTGAGAGCACCCTCTGGCCAGATTTTAACCGTTTTCATGACTGGCTGAGTTCTTTTCCTAGAGAGACATACTTCAGGCATGATAGAAGTGAAAGATGGTCTGATGTACCCAGGTGGGGGAGGGGGATTACTCTATATGCCTGTTTCAGGTTAGAGTACACACAATCTAAAGTGTTCTTCCTTCTGGTGGAAAGCTGCACATACTGCACAAAGTAAGGGAGAAGTGTCTTTAAACAGGCTTGATTGCAGTCCCTAGCCACGACAAGACCGCTTTCTGGTTGAGTTTCATATCATATAGCTTAGAAAGCACCGCACTGACATTGGCATCAGGTGGAATATAAGCAGCTATATAATTATCATAGTGATTTCTCTAGGCAGATAAAACGCCTACATGTGACAGTCATCAGTTCCACATCTGGGGAGCAATACGTATAAGCTACTCGGCTGCTAACACACCAGTCACTGTTCATATAGATACAGAGTCCTCCCTTGCTCTTACTGGAGTTGCCATTTCTATCAGAGTGATAAATGACTCAACTTGTCAACTCCACTGCCGCATTGGGTATTTCGTGGAGAAGCCTGCTTGCTGCCATCTGCAGCTCTAATTCATCAATTTTGTGGTTGAGGGATCTGGCATTGCTCAAAAAGACACTTGGCAGTGCTAGTCTATGGGGCTGTTTTCAGAGCTGAGGCAACAGATCAGCTCTACAGCCATGCTTTTGTTTCCACTCCTTTTGCTTTCATCGGCACCTCCCCAACCCAATGACAATCCATGGAGATCCTGGAAGCCTCGCTATGCAGTTCGGTAAGTTGTGGGACTACTGAAAATTGCTGCTAATTCCAGACTGACTTGCGAGCCTGATGTTTAGCAGCTCTTCGCATATGTAGCTAAATTTTGCTTCTTGCTGTACACTGTGCACACACATCGATACACATTCCAAACACCACATACTAATACCAGGAGCTTGAGGCCGCTGCGTGTGAATGCACCGCCATCTTGGTGGCCGAAAGGCAGGATCAGGAATTGGGGTGGGGAGGAAAATAGCCTAACTGCCTGTTTGGTGGCAGAAAGGCAGGATCAGGAATAGCGGGGGTGGGGAGAGTAAACTGTAAACTGTTGTGAAGAGCCAGCATTTTGATAAAGCTGCATAAACACTAATGATATATTTAAGAATGTTACTTTTAAAATGCTTTAGAGCTAATTTCAATTGATCTAAATATACTAAGGAAAGTTTATATTTAATAGGATAAATAGCTACATCAGAGGAATTAGCATAAAACAAAATTGAATCATGATAAATAAAATATGCCCATTATTTATTTATGACTACTTCATTTAGCAGCATTTCCAAATTCATTTTCCAACCAGTGCTCACATTTACAATCAAATTTTATGTGCCTGACGTATAGAAATGAGAGTAATGCTGGCATATTTGAATGAGATGTTAGCAAGCAAATGTTCTCTCACTCACTTTCTCTTTCCCTCCCTGCTCCCTCCCTCCCTTCCTCCCTCTCTCCCTCTCTCCCTCTTTTTCTCTGTAACATGGTTTGGTTAACAACAATTTCACTTAACAACCTGATAGTTGGAAGAAAATTTGATTACTGAATAAGGAATAGATATAGTTGCATAAAACTGTATATTATATTTATCATTATTTATCTTATATTTATCATTTTTTAAATAATTATTTTTATGGGGAATTAAACAGAACAGAGAGTAATATGCAGGTATTTGCATACAAACTATGCATATACAAACCCACATGCATCTTTATTATAAAGAGCAACAAAGAATAACTCTTACCCTGAAGAGCCTTGTAGGACAGTGATTAAATGTAGTATTGCAGGCAAACTCTCCCATGGCTTGGAGTTCAATCCTTAGAGGGTTCAAGTTTGACTCAGCCTACCATCCTTCTAAGATTGGTAAAATGTGGACTCAGATTGTTGGTGCCAATAATTTTATTTTTTATTTATTTGATTTGTCAATCGCTTACAAGATAATAGGTATAAGTATAAACATAATTATGAATACATGAAATGGATACATATAAGAAAAATAAAAAAGAAACAATAGGACAGGGATGGTAGGCACATTTGTGCGCTTATGCATGCCCCCTACAGACCTCTTAGGAAAGGGGTGAGGTCAATAGTAGAAAGATTAAAGTTTTTGTATTAAAATATTTAACCTTAGGCAATACATTCCTGCATATGTTGTAAATCAGCAGCACAACAAATAAACCAACAATTGTGAGAACACTTCAGATATTCTCTGCTATTCTGGTTGGCAGAAACAAAAGACATGATTTTTATCAGGGGTGGGATGCTACAGGTTTGGCCTGGTTTTATAGAACCTGTAGCTGTGAAGAGCAGATGACATTGAACTGGTTCGGTGTTTGGCCCACCCGCCTGCCTGGGCTCTGGCTGTCCTTTATTTCCTACTTTTCCCTCCTCAGCTGCTTTGCGCAGCACAGCTTAGGTTGAAAAAGCAGGAAACAAGAGGATTTCCTTGTCAGCTATCCAGGCGGCGCAGCTGATGATTTCTTGCAAACACTGCACACATGGATGTTATGATTGTCTGTAGTTCGGAGAACTGGCAAATCGCTCCACTGGATGGCCCCACCTTACCCCACCCACTCACTCCTTACCTGGCATGTGAGCCATCCAACTTGCCTGGTTTGGTAAGTTGCTATTTTTCCTTTTTCCACCGACCATCAGCTGTTCTGCTCTGCGGGGAGATTTAGATTAGCTAGAAAGCAGGAAATCCTTGGATTTCTTGCTTTCTAGCTAATCTAAAAGCAGAGCCGAACTTTCCTTAGAACTAAGCTTTTCAGTGCAGGCTCAGGTAGCCGATTGCAGATAGATAGGTCTCTAATATTTATAATATTTACATACAAGCCATGCCCACCAAATCACATGACCACCAAGCCATGCCCAGTCAGCAAGCCATGCCCATCCAGTCACATAACCACCAAGCCACACCCACAAATTAGGCTACACCCACAGAACTGGTTATTAAGAAATTTGAATCCCACCCCTGATTTTTATAGATCAATTTTAAACACATTTCATTTACAAAGTCAAAGCTAGAACAGAGAGCTATATAGACATACAGGAATTTTTCTAATTCTGTATCTAGTTCTGGTTTTCAAATTTTTGCATGAACTGAAACTCAAGTATTCCTCACTATATGCACTGTCTTGAATTTTGCATTACAAATTGCAATTTTATATGTAAGGAAAATATATAGAAAATTATAACATACTGTATGAGGAACACAAGCTTCTTTTCCCCAGTTGATACCTACTAATTCAATTGGAGCATCTTCTATTTGCTGGGGGTGGGGAAAGGAAGATACTGGCTTCATTCATAGAATTGCCAGGCTCTCCTCCTATCCCAGAGGTAACAGAAACTCATGCCACTTTATATCTTGAGGTTCATACAATATACCTTTACTTTCATCTGGAATTATTCTTGTTGCATTGCTGTCCCATACAACTTTCAAGTGAACATTCTAAGGACAATGATTGAATGCTCTCTTGGCTGAAATTCCAGTCTTGTCCATCACCACTTTGTGTACTGTATTGCAGCGTCTTGTTTATTTCTGCACTTCATTTTTTTCTTCTCAATTTTACTGTTTACCAATTGAATGTTCCCTTGCCAACTGTTGATTATCACTGATGACCAATAGTGTCAGTAAACATTAAGGACTTTTTATATCTATCATCTGCCAGATTTGTGCAACTGAGACAAGTGGCAAATATTCCTGACATGTTACAATTCTGAAAAAATAATTTAGTTGAAGGACTCTGGGTGACAATTGTAATGTAGCCTAAGAGCATAACGTTATTTGTAAAAATAATAAATGCAAGACACAAATTAAATTAAACAATGTGAAGGAATAAGATACCAGGATTAAGATTAAAGGCCCAATGGAAAAGAAATCTCCAGCCATTGAGATTAAAGGAGAACAATTGTCCTTTCAGTTAAAGATCTGGTTAACTCCATTAAGCGTAGAGAGGGGGTCAGTTTTTAGAACTTTACATTATATTGGTTGATGACTAGGCTTGGCTGCCATTTATTGGTTACCAAGATTTGGGTAATCCAAATGCAACTGATGGCTAAATATTGTTGAAGAGCTAGAGTTTCAGAAAAGATTTTAGCTTTAGTGATCAAAAACCTGATGTAAGAACATAATGTTTATTTGTTTGTTCTCTGTACATTGCCTCTTTCCTTCAGCTCATTTCTATCCATAATTTCTCCCTTCCTTTTCTAGTCTACCTACTGTTTCTCTTATTTCATATCCATCCTGTTTCTTCCTTTTGTTCTTTCCTTTCTCTCTTGCTGAAAGAGACCCATTTCAGCTGAAAGGATGGGAAGAACACTTATATATTATAATTGTATGATCATATATATGAGACAAAATGGTTAGTGTGTGGAGGTCAGTTAATGGAAACAATTGGTTGTTATGCTTTACAGACAAAATTGGTAATGGAAGATTTTGGTTTTCTTCCTCTACCCTTTTTTGGAATCTGGCTTCAGGAAACACAAAGTATCCATAGACTGATAGTTTTGCAAATCACTCATTGTTTACTCACCCATTTGCACACAAAGATTAAGATGAATACACATGTACCAATTTGTTATTTAGCATACTTAGAGACTTGATAATTTAGATCAATCAGTTGGATTATTTAAATTTAGAGATGTTTTCTTTTGAGATAGGTACAGTTTGTGAAAAATATATGAAACTATAAAGGAAAGTCTTGTGCAAATATATAATTCTCTTGGAAAATATTGTAAGCCAAAATATGTAAATATTAGAAGAATTACATATGTATATATATTAATTCAGTAGAATTTCACATTAATCCAGAAATAGGAGGAGCTGAATTAGAGATTGGAGAAATGAGAAATTCAAACAACTGATCTTGAAATATGAAGGAATTTCAAGTATATCCCTAGAAAGTTCCCAAATGGAAATCAAAGAGAATTTTCAAGGATCTAATTTGGATTATCTCAGTATACTTTGCAGTGCTTCTTCCATTAACCATTAGATTTGCCGACCAATAGTGTTTAGGCAGGGGCAACCAACCTTTATTACTTATTAGACCACACTGGCTCATATTTTGAGAGAAAGGTAGCACAGTCTAGTCTGACTAGGATGAATATTAAATTTTCCTGAATGGTATTGCTATTTTTTGCTTTGAAATTAATGAAGACAATATCCGTTTATTCAAGAAAGATGTGTAGAAAGACAAATATTGCTCCCTGCAGTCACACAATTGTGATACCTGATTTTTTCATTGATTATATTTGTGGAAAGTTGGTAAGCAATACAAGAATTCATGATTATAAGACTACAATGATGCCATAAGTTTGCAAATTAAACTGGTCTCAAAATCCTAGAAATTTCAATTCAATGGAGTAATGGGTGCTGAGTTTTTTGCTTGTTCTGTAAGTTATCAGATATTAGGTACCTTGATTCAAACAATGTGGTTTAATGCCCCATTTGGACTAATTTGAGGGTAGAAATAGACAAACACAATGAGAATGTTAGTAATATATGGATAGATTGGTACACTATATTCTTATAAAATAAACAGTAGATCTTTATTTCTCCAAATTTGTAATTATTATATTTTTATCCTTTCTTTCAATTATGTTTATTTGTATCTTATGGTATATATCTCTAACTCTTGCTTTTAAATTCTATTGCCTAAAGGTTCTTAAAGCTCTAAAATTGAAAATACTGCAGCACCCTCTGTTGTCCATAGTAATAGAATAGAAAGGTTGTAACAGACTTTGGTGATATAGTCTAAATCTCTCTTCTCACTCTCTTCTCTCTTCTAATCCACTATTACAGATGTCGATTCAGTCTCAGTTTTAATGCCTTCACTGAAATGAAGGGGAGTTTACCATTTTGAAGTCAGTCTGTTCCATTATTTGTGTTCCAATTTGGGTGCAATTCGTTTGGTGTTGAAGAATGTATGCACATAAACTGTGCTACGGGCCTTCAAATATAATGACAATAATTTTAACCATAGAGTGCGCCATGGCCATAATTTCACCCCATTTTAATTCAGAAAAGAAATCTGGAACATCCCTTGAGGAATTTGCAGTATTCATTTTTCAGAGCTGGGCTTGGGAAATCTCTATAACACATTAGTTTTTTTCTTTCTTTTTTCCCCCTGAACCTTAGGAAAATCATGGTATGCCATAATGTGTCCATTCTTCAACAGATTTATCTATCCAAATGATACAAAGTAGACACAAACTTTCTAATGTAATTTTGATTTTGAAATGAATAGTTTTTGTCATAGCTGTGTGCTGGAGAAAGAGAAAGACTAAAGAAATTTTAAACTATTCACATTCTTCAGGACCATAAAAATTGCAGTCAAGCAAATAACAGCAGTTTTCATTTAGAGCAACTCATAAGGATGAAATAGACTTCATTGTAACTGGCACCAAAGTATTGGTTATCTTGTCCTTCAAATTAAAGGATGACAGCTGAAAAGTGGCTTCTCTCTTGTGGCGCTGAATTTCGCATTCATTAAGCAGAACAAGTGTTTTGTAACTTTGAATGTGACTTCCTCATTATTGGCAGTGAGGCTACAAGAGTAGCCACGAAATGCCAAACCTGCCAAGCAAATAATACCACCTCCAGAAAAGCAATTCATGAAGGAGGAAGACCCTGGGCACAGAAACCATTTGAAAAGATCCAAATGGATTATATACAGCTACCTAAGGCTATCAATATGCTCTTGTCTGCAAGGACCAACTAACCCACTGGGTAGAGGCCTTCCCATGCCGCCATGCTACTGCCCTAGAAACAGCCAGACATCTCCTCAAAGACATTGTGCTTAGGTTCGGGGTCCCCACCATTCTGGACATGGATAGGGGAAAACACTTCATAGCACAAGTCCTCACACATATATTCCAGGCCCTGGGCATTACCCAAAACCTCCATGTGCCCTATTTTCTGACATCATCAGGAGCCGCGGAGAGAGCAAACAAAGAGGTGAAGACCCTACTGGGCAAACTCTGTCAGGAGACACACCTCTCCTGACCATAAGTGCTCCCAATTGCCCTCTTTTATATCAGAACTAGACCAAGACAAGATATAGGTATTTCCCCCTTTGAGATCCTTTTTGGTCGCCCCCGATACCCTACAGTGCCTAGATCCTCATTCCCTTTGCTTAGATAGGGGGGATAGGGTTCTCTCTTCTTATCTTACAGCCCTGCAAAAGAGACTACAGACCCTCTGGACCCAGAGTGTGCTGACACAGACCTTACCCCTGGAAGAAGCCTTGCATCCATATGAGCCAGGAGATTGGGTGTGGATCAAGTTCTTCACCAGAACCTCACTTTTACAACCCAGGTGGAAAGGACCCTACCAAGTCTTACTAACTACACACACTGCCATAAAGGTTGCAGAACAAGACTCTTGGATACATTGGACACATGCCAAGCCAGAAGTCATAGACCATAGCCAAACTCCACCACAATCAATCCCACCCATCAAACTCAAGAAAAATCTGGACACAGATCAATGGACGCTTGCAGCATTCTTCAACACCATTGAACCACACAACTGTGAGGAACCAAGTGCAAACGTTGAATTACACAAAACTGGACTCTCAGGTGTTGAGTTATAAAACTCTATTTTTATTTTTTATTTTTTTAAATTTTTCTCTCACCTTCTCCATTTTTTTCTTTTTCCCCTTTTTTCTTCGTATTTTTTTTAACAAGGAAGAGACTTCAGCCATACCTTTTAGTAATTTTTGAGACTTGACCTATACCTTTTTTTTACATTTTATTGTTACCTTTTTTTACATTGTACTAAAAAGGGGGGGGGGGGAGAAAAGGAATCTAGCAATGGGAAACATGAAGTGCAATATATACTATGTACAAGTGTAACACTTGTAACACAAGCAAGTGCGTTCCTGGAACCAAAGCTTATCCCAGAGAAAGGAAACATATGGGAATATTTAGCAAGGGAAATACTCAACACCACTAACTTTTGCTTAGCAGGAGGGAAATCAGTCAAGGACATCTTAACCACATGCCTAATGGGAGTGGCAACTTGACCACATAACATCATTAACTACACCACATTTAGAAACCTTCCTGACTCCTACGAAAGCATTTTTAGCTGGGGCCACTCTACAAAAACCAAAGATCACACCATGTACACCCTACACATTGCTGCAATAACCACCTCTGAGAGATGCTTTAATGTCACTGGGTGCAGCACACCTAGGGTCACAGAATGCACCAGCCTTAGCAACACAGAACTAAAATGCAACTACACAGAGACCATATAGTTACCTGAAGCTCCCACCAGGGTGGTTTTTTTCCTTTGTGGCTTAAAAGCCTACTCATACCTTCCTGCAAATGCCACCAACGGCCCTTGCACTTTGGGAAGGTTAACCATGCTTACAGAGACAGCACAGGAGAGCCTTCCAAACCCTAGACTCAGACTGTGACTCCAAAGTCTCCCTTCTCACCAAAGCAGAATATATCTCATTGGCAATATCCCTAGTGGGGGTACCTGGATTGGCAGTGCGAAATTCTAGAAATTTGAATAGCCTAGCATGTACCCTAGCAAAAGGCTTGAATTCGACCTCCCATGCCCTGGATGCCCTTAACAGAGAACTGAGGGAGGTCAGAGAAGCCACCCTGGAGAATGGGGCAGCAATAGACTTCCTCCTCTTGAAGCATAATTATGGCTGCAAAACATTCTACGGGATGTGTTGCTTCAACCTAGATGAAACCTCAGGACTCGTAGAGAGGGACATCCACCACCTGAAAGAGCTAGCTCAAAATATTGGTCATGAGCAATCATTCCTAGACTTTTCATGGCTCTTCTCGTGGATACCAGATTTCCATTGGCTCAAAATCCTTACAACAACCATAGTCACGATTTCCCCTACTTTTAATTATAATATAATATTCTCATTATAAAATTCCAATATGATCCATATTTTTTATTTTCTCATATCCTTTGTTTAGTCAATTATAATTTCTATTTCATTTAGTGTGTGTGTGTGTGTGTTAAGTTTTTGTGGGTATTTATATGCACCAAGTTCTAATATAATATGACAACTTAAACACTATGCTTAGCTTCCTGATCGGTGCAATTTTGTCACTTACTACATACCCACTTGTTCTGGTTGAAATACTGATCTCTGGCCCTTAAAAGTATGGGGATACTTCCTGGAAATACAAGCTTAATTCTATTTTGGAGTTAATAATTTTCTTCCTTTTGGATGGTTTTTTTTTTTAAATCAGCTACAGGACATAATTAGAACAAACCCAGTGAAATTAATTATACATAAGTGATATAATTCCTCCCCGCCCCCAAATGCCATAAACATAAACTAGCAATATTCCAGAAAGAAACTAATAAGTGAACTAATGTGCCCAAAATGGACACATTCTAATATAGAATGAAACATGTTTATATATTCATAGTGTTTACTCATTTCGACATGCCAAATGTACCATCTCATTGTTTCCATATTGTAAATCAGCTGTATAACCAAAGCTGTACACAATATTTGCATATTTCAATGTAAGTATAATCTACATCTTATGAACCTGTCTGGTAAATTGGTAGATTAGTAAAATAAAATGGATATTTTATACATTAATTTGCCTGTAATGAGAAATCTGAGGAGCTAAAATTGATGATAATTTTAACTCCCATCATTTCTGTCAGAAGACCGCACACTTTTTGGTTCACCTTTTGTTAAACGTTTCCCCTAATACTTCCCACCATATCTTTATTGTACTTAGAATGAAGTCTGTTTTATCTAGAAAGAAAGAAGAAAGCACTTATTGACACTCTTTTTTAAAATCAGGATTTTTTTCATACTTTTTTTCTTAATTAATGATTATTTGCTTGATAATAAAGTAGGTTAATTTTTAAAAATTGGATGTGTCCATAATGATTTGAGAGTAGTAAGCACTAAAGAGGGCAAATAATGTCTCATTATGACCTTGTTTTATTTTTCTTTTATGTTTTGTTGTTTGCAAGTACATATTTTAATAGTGTTTTACCACATAGCTTTCATGTGCTTTCTGCAAGACCGCTAGGAAGCCCAAATTCAATTATGCAGCTTAGGGAATGCTGCATGGGTAGCCTTGGTATTACTCTATAAATTGACTTCCTACATCTCTGTGGATTACCTTCTAGGGAAGACCTGATATGTTCAGCTGTGAATCTATATATTTAGTTAACTCTATTAGATATATTGAAACCATAGTTATAATTTAATTGCATTGTTGTATATTTGAAAGTATCACTTGTTATATTATGGTATATTGATTCATAATCTGATTCAAACATAACACCGTACATTGTAGATATTTTTCCAGAAATAGCAAAGTTTAATATTTGACTTAAATATTAATCTACTTTAATTAAGTCAAAGTCATCTATGATTTACTTTTCCTCTTGAAAAGGTCATAAGAGCAACAAGTGGATTGTATTTATTAATTCTACATACATGAGAAGAAAATTCAGACAACCCTCAAAGATTGCTGAAAATATCAATGAATGTTTAAAACAGGTGTAATACGCAGCATATCTAAGACTACTCTTGATATTTGCTCAAATTGAAAACTGAAAAATTAAGTTAATTTTATGGTATGTATTTAAAGTCTACATTGAATTTTACAATTCCAAAAGAGGCTTTTTCTGTATTGTACTAAGACTGAAATTAATTGATTTCTATAATACTCTTGTTAAAAATAATTTTCTGTATTGTTCCATCTATAAAGTGAATGTGTGGGAGCATATCAGCACTTGTTTTTGATTGGCTGATTAATAAAATTTGCAATAATTATAGCATCTGGATTTGATAACAATTAGAATAATGATGTTGCAGAAATAATAATATCTAAAAGACAGTGAAGAAGATACATTCACGTTAATATACAAGGTAGGCTTATTTTGTATTAGAGAGCCAAAACTGGCCTACAGGAAATAATAAATGAAGAACAGAAAAAAGAAATGGAAAGACAAAATATTACATAGTCAGTATTGTGAGGCATGGCTAGCGCCTTGGCAATATGACAGAATTCTACGGGGCTCCATGGAAAACGTCAAAATCCCCCTGCCCAGGAGTCCATAGCCATCTCTGTAGGGGTGAAGAAGAGAGGACACTCTGTGAACTGCAGGGAGACTGAAAATCCTTGTGGGAGCTGGGAAAACCCTCTCAGACCAACAAGGAGTGATAGATGGCCATTATGAGTTGTCAGAAGCCACGGCAGCCAGACCAGAAAGTTAAAAGAAGAAGATCATTAAGTGGTGTGTTTTCTCTAGGTGAGATTTTTCTGATCTCTGCTTTAAAAGAAGTCTTGGCTCTCCCTCAAAATTGGACTTAATTGAGAGTGAGACTAAAGAATAAGAGGTGGTATTTTAAACTTTCCATCTCTGGATTTGGCGGTGAAGAGGCTTTTAATCATTAATGAAAAAGACATAGAAGGACTTATTATTTTGCTACAACTAAATGTGGAAGAGATAGAAAGAAGAGACTAAGGCATTAATTGGGGTGAAGTTTTGTTGTCCCCTTTTTTAAAAAATTGGAAACTTTTGACTGTAAAAAAGAAAAAAACTTTAAGCTTTGAAATTAAGGAATGACAGGACTAAAATAGAGGAAACAGAACAAGTGTGCCATCTACTGGTACCTACTGGCAGAGAAAGTGTTTAAGAAGTGAAAGAACTTTTGAATAGACATGAACTAGGGATGTGGATTATAGTAAATGAAATAAGAACAATCTTCTGACACCTGCAATTTGTTTAGTTTGGAAGGCTGGAGCAAAGAGTGGAAGAACTATGACAGTGTAAAATTAGCAGCTCTCTGGCTATAAACAAATAAGTTAAACAAGTAAGCAGGCTGCAGCTGTGAACATTCTGAATAGAACACCTTTGGGTCCCATCCCCCCTTTGTCCTTTCCCACCTCCCTTTGAGATTTTCAAAACCTAGAAGTTTAGAAACTACAAAGTTTTGTCAAATCGGGCTGGATTATAAAATACTCTGATGGAATAGAATTAATTTTTGATATTATAATGGTAGGAGAAGAAAAGAAGAGTGAAATAGTTTTCAAGAACTCTTGGGATATTTTGTGAAAGATTGTTGGAGTCATATGTGGGACTAAGTGGATTACAAATAAACTTTTATAGCCTATTCACCAAAGAGGAAAGAGAAGAGGAATCAAAGACGTGAGAGATATTTTGGTTTGCCTTACAAAATCTTTTAGAACTCTGTGGACTCTAGCAAATTAATTAGTACTCATATTCTATTTCTACATAACATTATCATAAAAAAGAGAAGAAGGGCAAAAAACTATACTTAAAAGTACTTCTGAATTGATATAGGCTATCTGGACAGAAGTGGTAAAAAGATTGATAGAGGAATTTAGTAGTGAGAGTGTGGTTATAAAAAGGTTATTGAAGTTGGGAGGCAACTGGGAGGGAATAGTGGAATAGTTGGGAGTGTGTTGTGAGGTTATTGTTTATTTTATCTGTTTACATTGAAGGATGAAGAAAACTACTTTGGCTCCCTCTTCAGCAGCAGCATCTGCTGCCTCAAGTCCGGCAAACCAGAGATCCCTGGATAACTTTTTGTTGCAGGAAGGAAACACAACGGAGGCGGAAAACAAAAACAATGTTTCAATCAATACAGGAATCAATGACCAAACTGCATGAAAGAATACAAAAAATGGATGATAAAGTGGAAAATATGTGACAAAGAATGACAAAGAATGAAGAAAGAATTTAAAAAGTAGAGGAAAAAATCAGAACAAACCGAGAAAAAGGTGCTGGAAATGGACCAGAGATTAACTCAGGTGGATAAGAGCCTGGAGGCCTTGATAATATCCCTGGAGATGGAAAAGATTGAATACTTCCTAAGATTTCAAAATATAGAAGAAGAGAAAGGGGAAGGCCTCCACGATAAAATGGCAGAGTTGTTGGCTGAAGTGTTGAAAGTGAGCAAGCAGGAGGCACTATCTGAGATGCATGAAATTTTTCGGGTCCACACAGGCTATGCAAGGAGAAATAAGCTCCCCAGAGGAGTACACATTAGGTTCCTGAAAAAGACTACTAGAACGGAAATACTTCAAAAAGCTAAAGGAAACCCAATGGTGTGTAAAGAGAAAGAAATAACAATTCTAAAACAGATACCAAGAAGAGTGTGAGATATAAGACGAGAATATCAATTTTTGTCAAGAAAATTTATTAAATATGATGTACACTTTAGATAGTTGATACCTAAAGGCCTATTGGTGACTTCTACATGTTAGATTCAATAGACAAAGCAATTGAATTTGATGATCAACATTTCAGCATGGAGAAAGAGAAGGAGAAAAGAGAGAAAGCAGATGATAAGAGATAAGAAGTATCGATCGGAGAGGAACCATTACAGTTAAAAGAGAGTGAAATGGAGCAAAAGGAAAAAGCAGAATGGCAGGGAGCTAGAGCAAAAGAACACAGAGAAATAAGAACCGTTAGAACAATCAGATTTATTTATAAATAAAAAAGATAGAAGAATAAATTATTTTAATGTCAGTTAATGTTAACAGATTCAGTGAAAAGGAAAAGCTTTTTCAACAAATTTTAAAAAATGATCACTATAAACTAGTGGAAACCCCTAAAATAAGGAAACTATATGCATTAACACAGCAGAGAAAAAAGAGAGGTAGCCCTCTTCATCAAAGAATCAATAGAATCAAAACAAATTTACAAAGATGAAGAGGGGAGAATCTTGATGGTGGAAGTAATGATAAATTATAAATGGATACTATTAACAGTAATATATGCACCAAATACTGAGCAAGAAGTTTTTTATGAACAGCTACATAAGAAAATTATAGAAATTGAATATGATAACATTTGTACTGTGGGAGATTTTAATGCAATTGTTGATGTAAAATTAGACTATAAAAGTTGTAAAACAAACCAAAAATCTAGGAGAACCTTACCAAAGACCTTTTTTAAAATGATGGAGGAAATAGGAATTAAAGATGCTTGGAGAGAATTAAAACCAGAGAAAAAACAATATACTTTCTATTCAAATATGCATAAATCATGGTCAATAATTGATATGACATGGATGTCATTGGAATTGCAAAAGAATATACAAGAAGTAGAAGGGGAGTCGAGCGTTTGGGCTTTTATTTAATCCAATAAAAGTTAAATGGAAAGGACAAATAAGAAAACCAAGATGGAAATTACAGCAGTCAGCATTGAAAGATAAAGAGTATATACAAAAAATGGAGAAGGAAATAGATTTATTTTTAAAAAAGAATAAAAGTGGAGAAACATCTTTGGAAAATGTATGGGATACTACCAAGGCATATTTTAGATTAGTAATCTTCTATAGAGGAAGGAAAAATAAAGAAAAAAAGAAAAGACGAGATGGATTAGAAGAAGAATATACAAGACTTGAATTGGAATTACAGAGAGACCTTCAAAACTAAATGGTAAAAACCAAATGGAATTAGTAAAACATGAATTAAATATTCTAGAGAAAGAAGAATTGGCACAAAAAACTACAGTAGCCAAACAGAACTTTTTTGAAAATGCAAACAAACTGGGGAGATGGTTGGCATTCAGACTCAAAAAAGAAAAAGAAAAGAAATTGATATAAAAGCTGCAAGATGTGTGCAATTCGACACAAAAATGAAGATAAGAAAAAATAAATAAAAGAATTTTATGAAAGACTATACAGTAAAGAAAATATACTAGAAGATAAAATTAAACAATATATGGAAGAAGTCAACCTACCAAAGTGTCAGAAGAAGTGAAGATAATATTGAATGAAAGAATAACAATGATGGAATTAACAGAAGCAATTAGGAGGCAAAAACAAAAACAAAACAAGACACCAGTACCAGATGGCCTGCCAGCAGAATTTTATAAATACTTATTATTACAAGATACCTTAGGTCCATTTATGCTTGAAGTCTACAATGAAGCATTGTTTGAAGCTAAGATTCCTGAAACATGGATAAAGCAATTATAACATTGATACCTAAAGAAGACTTTGATTTACTACAAATAAAAAACTATAGACCAATATCATTGTTAAATTAAACTATAAAATGTATGCCTCAATAATCACAGAAAGACTGAAAAGATTTTTGAATGACATTATACATGTAGATCAGAATGGATTTTTATCTAAGAGATAAAAATAATATGCGGATGGTTTAGAATACATTGGAATATTATGAGACAAATTCTGGAAAGCCATTTGCTTTCCAGAATGGATTTTTCTTGATGCACAGAAAGCTTTTGACAATTTGAGTTGGCAGTTTATGTTTTTACAATTAAAATATATGGATTTTGGAGAGGTTTATTAATATTATTAAGACCTTATACCATAAACAAACAGCAAAGGTGATTATAAAAGTGACATGACTGAGAACTTCAATATAACGAAAGGCACAAGGCAAGGTTGTCCTTTACCCCCTTTGTTGTTTATATTAACTTTAGAGGTGTTAGCTAGAAATATTAGACAAGACAGTGAAATAAAAGGCATGAGAATAAAGGAGAAGCTTAAGTTACAGGCCTTTACTTAGCTCAGCTCTGGTGGCCTAGAGGTGGAGCAGCTCTCACTTCACAATCAGGAAGCTGTGAGTTCAATCCTAGGTAGAGGCTATTATTTGGAATAGACTCTCTTGCTCGAGCACGGAGTTGGACTACCTGACCTCCAAGGTCCCTTCCAACTCTGTTGTTTTATGATTTGGTGTTCATTTTAGAAGATTCACAGGACCTAAATTAATTGCAAAGATAGAAGAATATGGTGCAGTTGTAGGATTGAAAATAAAGAGAAAACGAAAATATTGGTTAAAATTTTTACAGATAAACAAAAGAGAATTTACAAGAATGATGAACATGCAGATTGTAAAGAAAGTTAAATATTTAGGAGTTCAATTAACAGCAAGATGTGTATCTCTCAAAGAAGATAACTATGACAAACTGAAAGCACAAATTAAAATGGACTTGGAAAACTGAAAAAATTTACAACTGTCCCTATTGGGTAGAATAGCTTCAATTAAGATGAATATCCCGCCAAGATTATTGTACCTGTTTCAGACAGTCCCAATAAAGCCGGGGGAATATTTTGAAGAATTAAATAAGACGATATTAAAATTTATATGGCAAGGTAAAAAGCAAGAATAAAATTAAAAATGTTACAAGACATTAAAACTAGAGGAGGTTTTGGTCTCGAGGACTGGGAGCTATACTACCAAGCATCAGTACTTGCATGGGTGAAAGAGTGGATTAATTTGAGGAATACCATATTACTAACATTGGAGGGCTATTATCTGCAATTGGGATGGAATGTGTGATAACCCGGGGCATGGCACAAAGGCAACACAGTCAGATAATTAATAAGAGTCCCTTTATTACGTCCAACTTTGCCCCCAAAATCCAGGTTACCTTCTGGCTAGAGAAAAACTCTTCTAGGAACAGCCTTTGACTGCAGAAAATTAAGTCCAAAATATGGTCAACAGAAACAGTAACTTTAAGTCCAATCAAGCCAAACTGAAGTAATTAGTTTGGCAGGTCAGGAGCAAGAATTTCAAACTTGAGGGTACAGCAAAACTCACATGGTTGGGAAGATGCCAGGAACACGGATAAGCAACGACAACACAAGATAAAGTCACATTTGCTCCCAGAAGCCTGTCTCATGTAATCTGCCTTTCTTATAAACTGTATTCCCAGCTGTTGCTAATGAAGGGAATCAGGGCCCTTTCCTCTCCTGTAAGCCAAGCAACCCATGTTGCTTTCTTCTATGTTCCTCCCTGTGTATCCTATGATGAAGAGGGGGTGGGCCTGGGTCTAATCCCCTCTCCCTTGTTCTACCTCTCCCCTGCTCTGCCCAGCCGGACTTTGCCCTTCTTCAGTTTCCTCCACAGCCAACGGAGCCACACACCCACTCCCTGTCAGCTGTTCAGCTTCCTCTTCGGATTCCGACTCTGACAGGGGCATGACAGAAAGGTGAGATACATAGCTATTTCCAGAGGCATTACATTAGGAATGCATTACTGCTAGTATGGACCAAAATCAAACAGCAACATTAATTGAAAATACCAGTCTGGTTATCTACAATCGATGCATTGATAAATCTAAATGTTATGAATATGGAAAAAAATCATAAGATACAAAGACATATTAAATGAAAGTAGAGAACTAAAAACTAAACAAGAACTAAATGGAAAGGGATTCTAGACATTCTAGACATTTTAACAGTAGCCAGGATTGTATACGCACAATATTGAAAAAATGAAGAAACCCCCACAGATGAGAATATAATAAAAAAAAATAGTGGAATGTGCAGAAATGGATAGGTTAACACTAAAAATCAAAGAAAAAGAAGACACTGAATATTTTATGGCATGGGATTTTTTTTTAATGGCTAGTTGATAGATATAGAGGTTAGATGGGTGGATTTATGTGAAAATATGGACTATATGAGAAAGATAAACTGATTAGTAAATATTTTGATGGTTATATAATTGATGTCAACATGGAAGATAGTATATTTTATAATAATGATTGATATTATGTACTATTCGTTTGTGAATACAATGATTATGATGATGTTTATATTTTAACACTTTTGACACCGGAAGAATGAAAAAAGCAATCAGCCATGGGACATCCACCGCTCACCCAGTTGGAGTACCTCTGTCACTGCTTGTTTCTTCTGAGGGATGAAAGTGAGTGGCCGCGGCAGTAGCAGCAACAATGGCAGTGCTGCTGCGGGAGGCAGCCTCGAGAGTCCCTGCCCTCCCAGTCAGAGCACCTCCACCACCGCTCACTTCTCCTGGGGGATGAAAGGAAGCGGGTGGCGGCGGTGCTGCTGCTGTAGGAGGCAGCCCCAGGAATCCCTGCCCTCCCAATAGGAACACCTCCGCCACCACTCGCTTCTCCCAGGGGACAAAAGGAAGTGAGTAGCAGGCAGGGTGAGTGAGCATCGGGCAGTCAGGGCAAGCGAGTGAGCAGTGACCGGGCAACCAGAAGTCACTACCAGTTCAGCAACCCACACCAAATCATCGCTACCAGTTCGCCTGAACCAGTGCAAACCAGCTGAATACCACCCCTGGTTCTATCATATGGACAATTAACATCAAAAATGTCATCAAAAACACAACAAAGAATGTTCTTTCTGCACTAACTCAGAAAGCTCAAACTGCTGATAAAGTTCTACAGAGGAATTATTGAGTCTGTCATCTGCACTTCTATAATCCCTATATACCAATGACTCATCTCAAATGATCCATCTGTTAAAAAAGTGAAGTTTGCAAATGATACAACAGTGATTGGTCTCATTTGAGACAATGATGAATCCACATACAGACGAGAGGTTGTACAACTTGCTCCATGTTGTGACCAGAACAAACTAGAACAGAACACACTCAAAACTGTAGAAATGGTGGTAGACTTTAGGAGAAACCCTCCATACTAGACAATACAGTATCAACAGTAGATATCTTCAAATTTCTAGGTTCTATCATATCTCAAGCCCTAAAATGGACACCTAGCATCAAAAACATCATCAAAAAAGCACAACAAAGAATGTTCTTTCTGTGCCAACTCAGAAAGCTCAAACTGCTCAAGGAGCTACTGATACAATTATACAGAGGAATTATTGAGTCTGTCATCTGCACTTCTATAACTGTCTGGTTTGGTTCTTCAACTCAACAAGACAGACACAGAGTTTAGAGAATAATTAGGACTGCAGAAAAAACAATTGCTATCAACCTGCCTTTCATTGAGGACCTGTATATTGCACAAGTCAAAAAGAGGGCTGTGACAATATTTACAGACCCCTCACATCCTGGACATAAATTGTTTCAACTCCTACCCTCAAAATGACACTATAGAGCACTGCACACCTGAATAACTAGATACAACAACAATTTTTTCCTGAATGCCATCACTCTGCTAAACAAATAATTCCCTCAACACTGTCCAACTATTTACAAAGTCCGCACTACTATTAACCTTCTCATCACTCCTTATCACCCATCCCCTCCCATTTGTGACTGTATGACTGTAACTTTGTTGCTTGTATTCTTACGATTTATATTTTCCTAGTGTGATTTGATTGCTTATTGTACCCTATGACTATTATTAAGTGTTGTACCTTATGATTCTTGACTCTTGACAAATGTATCTTTTCTTTTGTGTACATTGAGAACATTTGCACCAAGACAAATTCCTTGAGTGTCCAATCACATTTGGCCAATAAAGAATTCTATTCTATTCTATTCTATTCTATTCTATTCTATTCTATTCTATTCTATTCTAAAGGTCTAAGAGGACTGTTTCTTTTATTTTAGCAACAAGAACAAGACCCCACAAATCTTTATATCTCAAACTTGCCCATTTCCATGGATGAGCAAGAGTTGGAGAATATGCTTAAACCTTTCGGACATGTCATTTCCACCAGAATATTAAGAGATGCAACTGGTGTCAGTAGAGGAGTTGGATTTTCCAGGTAAATAGTTGTTGTTGTTTTTAATTAGCATGCTGGAATTTATTTCCTTTTCTCTTTAGATTTATTTATTTATGCATGGCAAGACTATATTTGCTATTGCTGAAAGGATTTGCAGTCATACAACATGCAGAATAATTCAAGGAATTAAAGGAAATTTATCTGAATATATGGGTACATCTTTTCCAGAAAATTGAAAAATCACTGCTTGACAATAACTTTATTTATTCAAATAACAGTAAAATATCTTTGTGTAATTAAATAGCAATTTGGTTTCAACATGAAACTAAATTGAAATGAAATGTCATTCTTTCTGAAAATCTGTATATGATTATGCTAGATAATTTAATTTAAGATTGAAAAAAGTAGGTGGGAAGAGTGAATATAAATTTACTATAAAATATAATGAATAAGTAATTCAATAAAACAGAAAAGTTTCTTACCAATTGGAATGGGGTATTCCAGGATCGCCGTTGTCATGCCTGATGCTCAGCCATACTATGGATCAACACTCTCCATGCCCCTCTGTCTCACACCACCTCCTTCAGATCCACCATGGTCACCCAGTGTTATCTTTTATAGCATCTAGCCAGTGGGTGCTAGATGGCCTCCTTTCCTTTTTCCACTGATCACTCCCAGGATGATTGATTTTTTTTGAATGAGTCAGTTATCATGACATGACCAAAGTCTTTGTTTGGCAATCTTGGCTTCAAGTGATATTTTTGGTGAGGTTCATTCTAGGACTTATTTGATATTTTTGCAGTCCATGTGGTGCTGGAAGTAATAGTTACTTCCAGCATTACAGTTCAGAGGCATCCACCCTTCTCCTATCTGCCTTTTTCAGAATCAAAGTATCACAGCTGTTAGTAGCATTAACTAATCTGCATTTGGTTGTGAGGCTGATGTCTTTATTCTTCCAGATGTTATATGCCATCTGATCTCAGAGCTATAGTCACCATTTTAGTCAGTTTTTGAGGATTTGTTCTACATTTCCAGAGTATAAAAATTTCCAGGATATAAAAAAGTTAATTAGGGGTATATACGCATTTGTACCAGTGCCAGGGTTCAGGCGATTGCCCCAATTAAATCATGAGCCAGACAACCAGTCTGAGTGGCAGTTGTAGCTTTTGTGTATTAGTTTCAAGAATATTTTGTTATATGCTGAAATTCCCAATACATTTTTTAAAGTAAACCCTGGGGAATACAGTGGGTTGACTCAAAATAAATAAGACTGAGATATATTACTAGTGATAAAGAACAGTAGTAATAAAACATATGAAATCAGCTTTGAATACTGTGGCACATTAGCTTCCTTTCTTTTTGTTGGTACTCTTTTCTTCAAAGTTGGAATTCAGAGATAATATCAAGATTCACAAGAAATCTATTTTAAACTTAATGAAGATGAGACAGTCTGATTTAAAAACAATTGTCCTGTACAACTTAGTTTGACAGCATTAGATTGGATAAATTGTAATTAATGAATACATTCAGCTTGTTCTTCCTTCTAAATTTGTTCCATGTGGAATTCAGTTTATTATCCCACACATCTGTGTTAGTTTTCCTTATAGCATTCCTGAAACGTTCCTCAATTTTTGTCTCATATATTATATATTGTAGAAGAGAAATAATGCCAGATTTTATTTTTAATTTTTTTTTCCAAAAAGTTTTTTTTTATTTTTATCTTTTACAAACATCTCTTTTGGTGAAAAGTGTGGTTCCAGGTTTTTACATTTCCATACAAACATTACCATAATTACATATCTATCTTACATATTCATTTTCTTATAATATCATTACATTTCCATTTTCTATAAATTTTCACAAGTATTATGTTTTTCACATTTATTTTATCCATTTTTAATTCATATCTTAACTTGTTCTGTTTTTCTAATTATACTCTTATCTTCTTTATATAACATCTCAAAATTCTTATTTCTTAATCTATTTTCATTATACTTTTATATCATATTTGCAATGCCATCACATATTCTTATTTCATTATTCAGTAAATTTCATCTTGATTTTAATAATTCCAAACATTTCCCCCTTAATTACCTTTGAGTGCACCACACTTTTATCTTATGCATCATTTAATTTACTCCCCTTTAACTCATATTAAAAAATTACCATACTATGATCATTTTTAGTTATCACCTAGGTACTACATATCCCATATACATTTTACGTTAGATTCCACATGGTATTCTTTTCTTTATTCTAAGACATTTATTTTATCTAATACATTGATCTTTTCAGCTAATTGTAGAAACTGATATTTGTCTTTTTAACACAATTCTCATAGTTCATTTTAACTATATTTTAATTTCATTTAATGTAATTAACATTCTTATAATAATTCTACATGTATTCCAGTTAATTTAACAATAATTCTTAGAAAATAACCAAATAGAAAAGAAAAAAAAATCAGTTCCAAACATTCCATTTTTTACAATCTATATTTTTATACCACTTTATGCATTACCTTGTAGAATCCCCTTTCGTATTCTCTGACTACCCATTATCTCTAGGTCTTCTAGCCATACAGCTTTTTTTCTTTTCTTTTTTCTTTTTTGATTTTCTATATCCCCTTTTTTTCTGGTCCTTTCCCTTATTCCTCTTCCTTTATTTTTCCCCTCCATTTCTGGCTCCAGTTTTTATCCCCTTCCCTCTTTTGAACTTTCTCCTGTAATTCCCTTTTCTGCTCTTTCCTTTTTCTTTGTTTGACTTTCCGAACAATTACCTCTTTAATTGTCTCCACAAACCTCCCGATTTTAATTTCCATCCCCCTCCCCCGCTTCAATGTTTGTTTTATAGTTTGTTCATTGAGGCTGGCCTCTTCTTTAATCAACTCCTCCCCTTATGGTTCTCCTTGTTCGTCTTTGTTCTCCAACGACACCATTTCTAGCATTCGTATAGCAATATTGCACAATTCCATTTTCCTCCATATCATTTCCCTTATACTTCTTAAGTCCGATTTTATTTCCAAACAGTATTCTGCTGTTTTTGTGCACCTCTTTTAATTTTAGTTTTTTTACCTTTTTCTTCAGTATTTAAGTTCAGTCCAGTTGTTCAGTAGTTAGTTTAAACCAGCTTCTAATCATCCACTTCTGTTAAGTTCTGTTTCAATTTTCCAGGGTCAAAATAGTCCAATGTTCATATATTTTTATTGTTAAGTTCCTTCTGTTAAGTTTTAAATTTTTCCCAAAATCACCTAGTATTCCCAGGGTTCAGGCTTCTTTCTTCTTCCTTTATGGTATGCTAGTTTCACTTTTCAGAGTTTATATCTTATTGTTTCAAGGTTCCTCTTACTTTGTATCAAGTTCCAATTGTTAAGGAACCAAACACTTTTTAAAGAGTCACAGAAATTTTTCTTTTATCATTAGGTGGCACTCTCTGTTATGTCCAAAACCTTTTCTTTTCATTTTCCTTTCCCTTTTAGGGTTTTTAAGTTTAAAAAAATCCAATAAATCCAATTATTGCATGCTTTTTCTCTTTTTGGCACATTGAAGTTTAGTATGCTTATTTAGTGCCAATTATATTATTTAATATAATCCAATTAACACAGATATCTTCTTTTAGTTTCCTTTTTCAATTTAATTATTTGTACAGTTCAAAGCCACTTTCACTTATGTCCTAATTTTTTTTTCACTCTGGTCACCGCTTTTCTGATCCTTTTTTAAAAAAGTCTCTTTAAAGTTTTAAATCCGGAGTACCTTATGTTTAGATATTGTGCTTGAGTTGCCTGGTCTCCACACTGTCCATTTCTTCATTGCTCCTGCACAATCTTTGTCCCAGCTACTGTGTTTCTCCAACAATACGGCCTCCACCAATAGGAAGCCCCACCATGTTTTATTGGCATAAAATCAAATTAAGCCCCTCCCCCCAAATTAAGGCCCATATTAAACATGCGAAATGGGGGGGGGGAATGGCGGGGGGCTTGCTGTTAGGAAGTACTTTTGTTGCATGCCCGGATATGGTGCTGCCTGCGTTGGTGGGGCACTTCGTATTGGGAGACCTTTCACCACCGTTGCTTTCCCTTCTCCCTTGCTGCCGCAACGTTTAGAGCAACGCCATGGTGTATAGCGCAGCCATGCGTGACCAGCCAGGTCTCCTCCCTGCAACCGGAGCCCGGCGGAGACACTCGGCTTCAGGTGCTCCTGTTGCCGCTTTCCCTTTGCCTTCGAAGGTAAAGCCAATTCTTGTAAAAATGACACCCTACTACAACAAAGCCTCCCCTGCCCGAGAGGGCAGCCCAACCCCACGTGGGGAGGCGAATCTCCTGGAGCCGCAACGCAGGATCGGCCCACCCCGGGAGAAGCACCCAGCCACCATCCCTGCCTGGCACCGGGCAGAGCAGGAAGAGCTTCACCTGGGGCGCCCAGCACAGCTGACAGGCGGGCCCTCCTTCCTGGCAGCAGAGCTCTCGCCAAGGCAGCAAGCGCCTCCCTGCAGGGCCCTCCGCTCATCCCACCAGGACCGTGGTGGAGCTGTGCGGGCTGGGCAGAGCTGGGAAAGCGAGCCGTGGGTGTGCGCCTGCCTGCCAGCCAGGTGAAAGAGCCGGGCCGACCCAAGCTTGGCTTCCTTCCCAAGTCCCTCCAGCCCGAACCCGAAGGGGCCACCAGGAGAGGCCGCCCGAGGCAGTGAAAGCGCCCACCCATCCGTGGACAGGGAGGCAAGGCGACGGCCTGCGCCACGTCCTCCCCCAAGCTGAGCCCTGCTGAGTCAGCGCCTCTGCCTGATGCCCATTCCTCTGCAGTGTTTGGAGCTGCTGCCGCATTTGGAGATGCGTGAGGATGGGGATGGCTGGGCGAGGGTGGAAAGGATGGGGGCTTCGGGCCTCTCCGACAGCCAGGGAAGAAGCGCTGCCATCACCTCGCCTCCCTGTCCGCGGACGGGTGGGCGCTATCACTGCCTCGGGCAGCCTCTCCCGGTGGCACCTTCAGGTTCGCGCTGGAGGGACTTGGGAAGGAAGCCAAGCTCAGGTCGGCCCAACTCTTTTGTTTGGCAGGCAGGCGCACACCCGTGGCGCACTTTCCTGGCTCTGCCCAGCCCGCAGGCTCTGGCAGGGCCATGGAGGGATGAGCGGAGGGTCCGGCGGGAGGCGCTCACTGCCTTGGTGAGAGCTCTGCTACCGGGAAGGAGGGCCCGCCTGTCAGCTGCGCTGGGTGCCCCAGGTGAAGATCTTCGCACTCTGCCCGGTGCCAGGCAGGGATGGTGGCTGGGCACTTCCCCCGAGATGGGCCGATCCTGCGCTGCGGCCCCGGGAGATTCACCTCCCCACGTGGGGTTGGGCTGCCCTCTCGGGCAGGGGAGGCTTTGTTGTAGTAGGGCGTTGTTTTTAAAATAATTGGCTTTACCTTCGAAGGCAAAGGGAAGGCGGCGACAGGAGCGCCTGAAGCCGAGTGTCTCCGCCGGGCTCCAGTTGCAGGGAGGAGCCCTGGCTGGCCACACGTGGCTGTGCCAAACACCGCGGCGTTGCTTTAAACACCACGGCAGCAAGGGAGAAGGGAAAGCAACGGTGATGGAAGGTGTCCCGATACGAAGTGCCCCACCAACGCCAAGGTCAACAACCAAGCTGTTGCCGCCTGCCCACCCGAGGATCAAGAGGGGGGAATTAAGTCACCCCTGAAAAGACGGCCTAGCCATTTTTTCGGTGGTCAAAAAAAAATAAGGCCCGGCCTTATTTTGTGAGAAACACGGTAGCTCTCCTTCTTCAGGGTGACCATACTTTGCCACCATTTCAGCCCGTCTTCGGGGAGTTTGCCTAGCCAAGGAGGGGAGATGCAGCTCCCCTCAATCTTCCCCACCCCTCCAAGATGGTTCTAGCCCCATTTGTAGCCCTCTAACACAGGGGTCGCCAACCTTTTGGACCTCAGGGACCACCAAACTCATAATTTTAGATCCCAGGGACCACTAACTGGTTCTGTGGGTGTGGCCTAATTTGTGGGTGTGGCTTGGTGGTCATGTGACTGGCTGGGCATGGCTTGTATGTAAATATTATAAATATTTATATAAATATTGAATTTTTTATAAAAAAGAGCAACTTTTACCCAAAATCAGGCAAAGCAGGCAGGCAGATTGAGTTGCTCACAGAATCACAGATTCATTCAGAAATCTATCTATCTGCATTGGCTAGCTCAGTCTGTCACATAAAATTTGCTTGCAAGCAAATTCATAAAATTTGCTAGCAAGCAAACTCACAAAATAACTCACAACACACCATGCATGTAAATATTGATTTTTTTATTAAAAAAGAGCAACTTTTACCCAAAATCAGGCAAAGCAGGCAGATTGAGTTGCTCACAGAATCATTCAGTTATCTATCTATTTGCCATCGGCTAGCTCAGTCTCTCAAATTTGGTTGCCGTGAGTCTGCACAGAATTTGCTTGCAAGCAAAACTTCAGTCCTCAGGGAGGTTCAGCTGTACTTAAAAGCAGAGCTGAAGATCTAAAGACTAGCTAGAAAGCAAGAAATCCAACCATTTTCTGCTTCCTAGCTAATCTAAATCTCCTGTCACAGAAAACAGATGATGGTTGGAAAAAGGAAAAACAGAAATTTAGCAGGCAAGTTTAAGGAGTAAGGGTAAGGAGTGAGTGGGCGGGAAAGGTTCCTGCGGGCCATGTGGGCAGTGCAGCCTTGTGTTTCTGCGCAGCCTGGATTGATTGTTTTGGGAGGTGCTCTTGGGGTGAGATTTCTCTGCTGCCCACCAAAATTTTCTCATGGCCCACCAGTGGGCCACGCCCCCCCTGTTGGCGATCACACCTCTAACAGGAACAACATGGAATGAAGCTGTGCACGATTGCAGTCTTCGGTCCATCCTCAAAGAAAACGCTACCAGAAGTCCTTTATTTTTAATTTTTGATTCAGATAAATTTGGATTTAATTTCATGATTTTTATTACTATCTTAAGATTCAAGATGAATTCTGGAAAGAAGAAATAAGAATCAATTGAAAATCAACATAAAAGCCCTTTCAGTCAGACATGTTTTGAATGAAATCTGCCTTTACTTTTATTACAAAATAAAAATCATTCTGATTTTTTAAAAAAAACCACATGGAAAGAAATATTTGATGTGGAGGCAAAATGTTGATAGCTGTTTCATTCATCCCTGTATGGAGCAGAATATTTACTTCATTGTGGGTAATGTGAGCTTCCCTTGTGCTAATAAGGTGGTATGTTAATAGGCAATGCAACTTGATATAAAAAGAAACACTACTTGTAAGAAATTGTTGAAATAACATTGTCTGCATTCAAATGGCAAACAGAATGAAAGATGAAGTGGTCTCACTTTTATACAATTCTTTAAGTTGCTTTACTAAAAATTTGCTAGCAGGAGAGCTGGACCTGGAACATTAACTTGCATTTGGAAGTTAGGTTTTTCAACTGGAATCCATTTTACAGAATCTGGAGAAGAGAGTAGATGACACATTACACTTTTTAGAGAGAGTTTTTGATTTGTCAATCACTTACAAGATAATGGGTATGAGTATAAACATGAGTAAGAATACAGGAAATAGGTAGGAATAAATGGGGACAATAGGACAGGGATGGTAGGCACAATTGTACACTTATGCACGCTCCTTACAGACTCTTGGGAATGGGGTGAGGTCAATAGTGAATAGTTTAAGGTTAAAGGAGTGGGGGTTAGAGGATGTAACAACAGAGTCAGGTAATGCTTTCCAGGCATTGACCACTCTGTTGCTGAAGTCGTACTTTCTGCAATCAAGTTTGGAGTGGTTTACATTGAGTTTGTATCTGTTGCGTGCTCTTGTATTGTTGCGGTTGAAGCTGAAGTAGTCATTAACTGGTAGGACATTGCAGCAGATAATTTTGTGTATTACACTTAAGTCTAACCGTAGGCAGCATAGTTCAAGGTTGTCCAAAGCCCAAAATTTCAAGCCTGGTGATATAGGATATTCTGTTGCAAGCAGAGGAGTGTAGTACTCTTCTCATGAAATACTTCTGGACTTGCTCTACCTTGCTCAATTGTATTAATGTCCAATATATAGTGCAGATTCCAGACAGATGAGCTGTATTCAAATATTGGCCTAACAAAGGTTTTGTATGCCCTAGTTAGCAATTCAATATTACCAGAGGAGATTAGATTTACAACTCTTAATGTCTTTTTGGCAATGCTGTTACAGTGAGCTCTGGTGCTTAGGTCGTTTGATATGAGTACTCCAAGATCCTTGACAGAATGAGGGTCGTCAACGAGGTCATATCTGCCTAGCTTGTATTTGGTGTACTGATTTTTTTTGCCAATGTGTAGGACAGAGCATTTGTTGGTCAAGATTTGGAGTTGCCATTTTTTTGACCATTCAGACAGATAATCAATGTCGCTTTGAAGGACAGTAGCATTGTTGGTGGTGTTGAATAGTTTTATGTCATCCACAAAGAGGACACAGTTGCTTATAAGGTGATTGCAAAGTAATTTATGTAGAATATAAAGAGGGTGGGTCCTAGAATGCTGCCTTGGGGGACACTGCTGTTAACTGGATCAAGGGTTTGATATAGCACTCCCTATTTTTCCTATTTGTTGCCTGTTTGATAGGAACACAGTAATCTACTTATGAAGGGATCCGGAAATGTTGTAAGAGTTTACTTTTAACAGTAGTTTGTTATGTACCACTGAATCAAAGGCTTTGCAGAAATCTATGTAAATTATGTCTATTGCTTTACCCTGGTCGAGTAGAGTAGTTCATATATTTTTTTAAAAAAAAATTATTTGGGTTTTCACAAAAACATAATACAAATAAAACTTTTTTTTTTAAGAATAGCATGATCCTGGGTTATCACTTCTTCATACAGACACAAACTCAATTTCATATTCATTTTTGTGTTCTATTCCATATCTTATTACTCTTTTAATATTTTCTCCATAATTTCCCCCTCCCTTGGTTTTCTCAACTTTATTTTTAATTATCTCATATCTAAATTCAATTGTATATCTTTTTCTAAGTTTCAATGTCTTTCCAATCATTATATTTATACTTTTGTCTGTCCTGTTTCAATTTCATATTATCTTTTCTCATTAAACAAATTTTACCATGTAGTTACTAATTGGAGTATGACACCTTTATATCTTTTAATTTTATCCATTCAACTCTTATTTAAACTTCAATTTATGCCTTTAAAATTATAACATTCAATATAGTACATAACTTCCAATCGAATTCTGCTTGGTATATTCTTAAAATACACACTATGTTCATATATATATATGTATGTATGTATATGTATATGTGTATGTGTGTGTGTGTGTGTGTGTGTGTGTGTGTGTGTGTGTGTATTCTTAAGTTTTCGCGGGTATTTATATGTATGGTATTCAGCTTTGTTCGGGTATTTTCCCAGGTCATTATAGTTGTGCTTTTAAAGTTGTAGCAACGTTTCGGCAGAATCTCATCTGCCATCATCAGGCTTCTGTAGCGAACACATCAGACGAACACAATACAGAAGCCTGATGATGGCAGATAAAATTCTGCTGAAACGTTGCTACAACTTTAAAAGCACAACTATAATGACGTGGGAAAATACCCCAAAAAAGCTGAATACCATATATATATACATATAAAACAGTAGTAAATAAAACACTCATTCTAATTCAATTCTATCATTAATATTAGTTAGAATCTTAACATCTTTAACATTTCTTTTCAATTGAATATCATACTTCCTTGTGAACACTTACAAACTTTCCATAATTGATTCTTTTTTTTCTCCATATTTCTCTTCACTTATATCTTTATAAATCATTAATAATAATTAAAATGTTCCCATCCTTTCCTAATTTCATTCTCTCATTCACTTTATTTCATTTATTTATTAACAAACATTCCACTGCATTACAATAAGTATTTTATCCATCATTTTAATCTTACATTGTTTCATATTTTCTAAAATTATTTCTGTTTCTAATATAACAATACTATCTTGTGTACCTTTGCAGAATCCCTTTTTCAATTAAATTTTCACCCATTATCTCTAAATAGGCTTATACTTTCAATCCTTATACTCTATATATCTTGTTTCTCTATATCTTGTTTCTGTCTTTTATAACTTTTTTTCCTTTACTTCTTCCCCCTCTTGTTCTCTGTCCCTCATTTGCCCCCTTGTCTCTCTACTTCTAATTCTCTCTTCTGTTGCTTCCTAATATTGTAATTATTTTTCAAAATATTCTTTTCTTTGGTTGTTTTTTCAAATCTTAAACTTTTCACTCTCTTTCCCCCTTTCTTTTTTCCCCCACATAAAATTACTTGATCATTAAAGTTGGCTTCTTCTTTGTCCAAACCTTCTTGTTCTACAAGCATTTCTTATTGTTTCTCATAGATCCAGATCTCCATTTCTAAAAATTGAAATGCAAAGCCAAAAGAACCTCTTCCTTCTTGTGCATCTTTCTGTTTTTTAAGTTCCATTTTCAGTTCTTCTAAAAGTGATGCCATTTTAAACACTTTTAAACAACCACCCGATTGATTTTAGTCATTTAAATCCAATAGCCAAAAATCCAAAAATCACCAAGTAATCCAAATAACCCAAAGCGGTTTGTTCTTGCTTCTGTTTTCCACTTTCTCTTCCTGGGGTTCTATTATTTTGTTACAAAGTTTCATTTAGAATGTATCTTTTAGGAATCTTGTTAAGGTTTCACTGTAAGTTCCTTTTAGTTCCAGGCAGTCTCCTTCATTTTTCCAAATCCCGCCCTTTTATTCTTTCCTTTTCTTTACTTTCCTGCTTTTAAAGGTTTTTGAGTATCCAAAAATCTTTATTATCCCTTTGACATTTTATTTTCAGCTTAAATGCCTATTGATGTCAAAGTGGGGGTTTTTTGTCATTTTTTTTAAAAAACAATTTTATTGGTTTTTAAAGACAAACAAAACAAACAAAACATAAAAATATCCAGCTTTCTTTCATAAATATACAAGCAGTATGTCAGTTGGTTTACCAGTTTTTTGTGCATCCATTTCGTAGTCTCAATTACAGTTACATTACATAATAACTCATATTATCAATCAGAGATTAAATACCCTAGTATCACTATTAAACAATCATTTGACTATAATTTTATTCATTCATACTTTACGAGATAACTATAATTTGCTTAATTTATTTTATAACAAATCATATAATCATACCAAATCTATCCTAAGAACATTATTGTAGATATGATATCAAAAAAAGAAATATATCTTTATATATTCATTAGTTCCTAGAATTCTAAATATTCTATTATTGTATTTTATTATCTAACCATTGATAGAAAAGGTCCCAAATTTTATAAAATTGTTTATCCTCTTGTTCTCTAATTTCAAATGTCAATCTACTCATTTCAGCACATTCCAATATTTTCTTAATAATTTCTTTCTGCGATGGTATTTTCTCATTTTTCCAGTTTTTAGCAAATACAATCCTAGCCGCTGTTAATACATTTACAACCAGGTATTTCAAATCTTTACTATATGTATCAGGTAAGATTCCCAATAAAAAGACCTCTGGTTTCAAGTCTATGTGTTTCTTTGTCATTTTTTCCAACCACATGCGAATTTTAATCCAATATTTTCTAGCGTTCTCACAAGTCCACCACATATGGTAATATGAGCCTGATGACATTTCCAGCATTTTTCGGATTTGTTCTTGAACATTCTTGCTATTCTTGTCAGGGGAAAGTGTCACCTGTAAAACATCTTATACAAATTTTCTTTATATGCTGTTGACATTGTCATTTTATAATTTTGAGACCACAATTTTTGCCATTTCTCTAAATCAATCCCATATCCAAAATTCTTCTCCCAAGCAATCATAGTTTCTTTAACTTGTTCTTCCTCTAGTTTAATTTCCAATAAATAACCATATAATTTTTTAATCACCTTTTCATCAGTACCTGTCAAAATCTTATCTAAATCAGTCAATTTATCATAGAATCCTTCTGTTTTAAAATCTTCATCATACCTTGAATGTATTTGCACATATGAAAACCAATTCATCTTTATACCTTGTTCCTCTAAATTTTGCATCGATTTAAGTTCACCCTTTTCATCCAATATTTCCCCATATCTAACTGTTTGTTGCTTCTTATAAATTATAGGATAGGAAAATGCTTCAATAGTCGATAACCAAACTGGAATTTTCAAATAACATTGTCTTTTAATCTTCTCCCAGTTTAACCACAAAGACTCCCGTATATGATGTCTTCTAAAATAGCCCTGTGTTTTAGTTCCCTTATACCATAGAAAAGCATGCCAGCCCAACAACAAATCATGTCCTTCTAGTGTCAACAATCTAGTCTTTCTTAATGTTATCCATTCCTTGACCCACATCAAATTTGCAGCTTGATAGTACAACTCCCAATTAGGCAAACCAAATCCTCCTCTAATTCTAGCATCCTGTAAAAGTTTTAACTTTATTCTCGCTTTCTTGCCTTGCCATACATACTTCAACACAATTTTATTTAAATCTTCAAAATATTTTTCCAAGCCTAATTGGTATTGTTTGAAACAAGTATAAGATTCTGGGTAGGATATTCATCTTGATTGTTGAGATTCTCCCTATTAATGACAATTGTAAGTTCTCCCATTTCATCAAGTCTAACGCTATCTGTTGTTTAAGTTTAATATAATTGTTCTCTTTTAATGTACTACTTCTTGATGTCAAATGTATCCCCAAATACTTAACCTTATTCGTAACTTGAATTTTCAACAGGCCTGCCAGTTCTTCTCTTTGTCTTAATAACATATTCTTTGTCAAGATCTTTGTTTTATCTTTGTTTATTTTCAAACCAGCCACCTCACCATATGTCTCTATCTTTTCCAATAATTTTGGAGCTGTGTCTAAGGGGTCTTCCAAAATAAAGGCCAAATCATCCGCAAAGGCTTGCAATTTAAATTCTTCCTTTTTAATTTTCATTCCTTTTATACTTTTATCATCTCTAATATTTCTGTTCAACACTTCCAAAGTTAATACAAATAGCAAAGGTGATAGTGGGCATCCTTGTCTTGCGCAAAAGGCATTTGATAATGTGAATTGGAGATTTATGTTATTATTACTGGAACAGATGGGTTTCACCAGAAAATTTATTCAAGCAATAGAAGCCATATACTATAAGCAAACGGCAAAGGTAATGATAGAGGGAGAATTTACAGATTCTATCAATATAAGGAAAGTGGATTTTTGTCAATTTCTTACTCAAATCTCTTAGCTGTCAGTATAAGGAAGGGAAGAAAAAAAAAGCCAAATCCTTTCCCTTCCCTCTCTCCTTCACTGCTTCGAAGTCTTATTTGGGAACAATGTTATTTTTTATAGTTCAAATTCCAGGGTACCTGATGTTGCTTTTTCAGTTTAACCCAGTCAACCAAAACTTTCTCTTCTTATCTTCCTCCTGCACATTCTTTTCCAGTCGAGTTTTTCTTTGAGGTGGCCATTTCTGACCACCGCTGCAACCTGGGAAAGGGATTAATGGCCAGCTGAGGAGGAGAGATGTGGCTCTCCTCGACCCTGCTGGCTGTCTCCCCCCTCTTCACCACCTCCTAGGGATGGCTTAGCCCCGAATCCAGCCAGCTTGGGGCGCTCCAGCAGTGAGCACGGATCGAAACTGCGCACAATCACGGATTTCGGTCCATCGCTGAAGAAGCTCAAACCAGAAGTCAGTAGTTCATATGTTTTTGCAGTGTAGGAGTTGTAGATTACAGAACATTTTTTTCCTGAAACCAGATTGTTTTCGGAGAGTAGGTTGTTTGACTCTAAGTGGAGGGTAATGGATTGGTTAATGATTGATTCCATGACTTTGCACATGATGCAACACAGTGAGATTGGTCTGTAGTTTTCAACCAAGCTGGGGTTACCTTTTTTGAAGATAGGGATGACTGTTGCTAAGGACCATAGGTTCGGTAAGGAGCTGGTTCTGAATGATATATCATAAACAATGCTTAGGGGTTCTGCTATGGCAGTGAAGAGCTTTTTAAAGAAGTATGCACATAATCCATTAAGGCCAATAGATAGGGATGGTTTTAGATTACGTAGTGCCTTTTCTACATTATCTTCTGTAAAGTCAATATGTAGTAGATCATTGCAGTTAATTGTGGTACAACTAGGAAATGTGGGGCATGTGCTATCGCTGTTTACAAAGACTGAACTGAAGAATATGTTGAAGAGATTGGCCTTAATGGCATCATTGCCGCAGACTTTCCTGTTTGGTCCTTTTAGGGGTGGTGTGGTACTTGAGTCCTTAAATTTGGTGTTTACAAAATTGTAGAAGGCGTGGGTGGATTTTGTGTGTAGGAGGTTTTCTTCTTGCCTGCAGTAGTAATTGGTGAATTCTGCCTTTATCTGTCGGCATAAGGTATTGTATTGATTTTTAAAGTTTGCTACATAGCTAGTTTTGTTTTTACACCATAGCGATTTTTTTTATTGAAGTTTCCTTATTGTTATGGGTAATTTGTTTTTGCTTTTGTTTTGGGGGGGTACTAATGGTACATATAGTTTAATGACTCTTTCAAGTTCAAGAAAGAATGCATTATAATGGTCTTCTGTAGTATTACAGCTAGAGACAATGTGCCAATTAAGAAATGATAAGTCAGCAGCTATGAAATCACAGTTGGCTTTTTTGAAGTTGTATTTGATGAGCCCCCTACCCTTCGGGAGCACTGCTGTTCAACAACGCCGGATGCCTCCTTTCATCTAGTGCCGGCCGCTGTCCTGCTGATCATGGTGGCATCTTCCAAGGGGCTAGCTGTGTAATAGAAGGCTGTGAGCAGTGGCGAAAGACTCCGGAGGCTGTTGGTGATGATGTGGTGCATTGCGATGCTCTGGACAGACACTACAATGGCAGCTGCTAATGGCCTTGTTCGGACTTTAAGGATAGGGAGGGCAAACAGGATGATTGTCTCTGGGGCTGCAATAACAATGCCTCTAGGGCTGTAATTGCTGTTAATTGCTCAGGGCTCATCATGAGAGAGGGAGGGGCTGCTGATCATTATTCAGTACTACCAACAGTCTGAGTGGAGTTGAGGTAATGCTGGCCAAGATTGCATCAGCAACCTCCTTGGGAGCGTCAGGAAGACGGGTGGTGGGAGGTTATGGGGTTAATGAGATAATAATAACATGGGTGTGTATAAACGGGAAGAGGAATTGTTACTCTGTGAGGCTGTTTTTGTGAGGGCATTGTTTCTATTTGCCCCATTTCAAACCTGTTGCCTAACCATAGCCATCATTGACAATAAATCTTCATCACGACGTCTGGTATGTAGTGTTACTTGTAAGTAACTATGGTTCTGGTCCTAAGGGCTTTGAGAGTATTTTGTGGATTCATCATTATGTTCCTCTTTGTGAGGGTGTAAGTTGAGACAAAAGTCAATCATACTGTGGTCATTGTTTGAAAAGGGTTCTTGTATTTGTAGGCGATAGATTGAGTTTGAGCTGTTGCAGAAGATGAGGTTGAAGCAGTTGTTGAGTCTAATGTTGTTAGTTACTAATTGATCCAGTCCCAGTGTAGTAATGGCATTGTACAGGGTTGCATGTGTGGGTTCTGATGTACATTCGTTTAGGATCCAATTTATAAAAGATAGATTGAGGCCACCATGGAAAATAAGAGGGTGTGGGCAAGAGGCAGTCCACGTTAGCAGTGAGGTTAGCTTGTTTGCATGAACTATGTCATAATCTGGGGCTCTGTAGCATAGTAAGAAGCGGATTGTGGTATTTAAGGATAGTTCACAGACAATGGTTTCTGGAAGGTGTTAATTTGTATGATTTTAATCTTTTTTAGATTTAGGGACTTTTTATAAAAGATAGAAACTCCACCTCCTCTACAGATTTACATGGTGATTGAGGGCAAGCAATGTTGGAGATTTTTCTTCAAGATGAGTTTTTCTACTGTGAAATATAACTATATATCACATTCCTATGGATATACTGTTTTTCTTCAGAGAGGAACAACTTTATCAGTTAAATGGGATGGTTAGGATAATTTTCCTTGTGTTTCTAGCAACAAAATGAACAAAAGCCTCATTCGAACATTCAAAAATCACAATGCTGACTATATGAACACTTCAGTTATAATTGCCTGCCACCAATGTCATTCAAATAGCAAAAGATTCCTTGTTGTCCAAGTATGTGTTGTGTATAATTATCTACAAGAAAATAAGGAGATTTAACTCTGTGGTACAGTTGAATTCATGCTAGTCTGCAAAAGTCAAAAGTAAAGAATAAAATATTTTTTATTTTCCTTCCTGATATCATATATCTTAAATTAACCTCCCCAATGGCATAGAAAACAGGATAAAATGAAGGCAATTACTGACAATAATGCATTCACCAATTTTATTGCTACTGGATACTTTTACTACTTATCTTGAAAGAGATTAAATCAATCATTGCTTATTTTTATTATATCTCTTTACCTGTTCAGAAATAGTAGATATTTAAAAAAAAACTTTTAAAATTTTATTAAGAAAGCATAACAGCAATAAAAATAATAATAGAATAATGATAATACAATAAAGAATTATATATATAATAGTGATAAAAATAAATTTGGTGAAGAAACTATAGAACACAAAAAACCCCACTGTTACAACATTACTGCTGTTGGATTTATTATCAAATCTTTTTAAATATATAATGCAAGATCATATATAGAAACAATGTTCATATTTTTTGCATATGAAGACATATCAAAAATTAATAAAGAAAACATATCTTGAATCCATTCTTTCACAACTGGAATAATAGATTTCCTTCCTTCCAGTTTGGTCTAGTGGTTAAGGGACAGGCTAGAAAGGAAGAGACGGTGTGTTCAAATCCAACCTTAGCCATGAAAGCCAGTCACTTTCTCTTAGCCCAACTCACCTCACCGGATGGTTACTGTGGGGAAAATAAGAGGAGAAAAGTTGTTGGATATGTTCACCACCTAGAATTATTTGTAAAAATAATAATAGTGGAATATAAATAGATAAAATAATACATATTATAATACTCATAAACTCATGTATTCGGAAGATGAGGAGGAGGTGGAATTGGGAATGCCTTCCTCTCCGGCAATGCCTTCCTCCCTGATTATGCCTCAGGTTTCCGCAGATAACCGAGAGAGACATCCTGAGGCTAATCAGGAGGAGGAGGAGGGCATATCGGAACAGCCTTTGACAGAGAATCAAGCAGATGAATGCTGGCTTGATGCTAGGCAACGTCGCAGGAAAAAGTGTGAGATGCAACGCAGGAGACATGGATGAATCAGAGACTGAGCTGAGTTAGTGACACACCCCACAGGGAATAAAAGTAGGTGTGTTTGCTCTGGGAACTCCGTACGGGACAAAGTGTGAATTTTTCTGTGGAGCTTCGGTGTATCCTGTTTCTTGAAAACTTTAGTGATTAATGCTTCTGTTATCTTGTCGGACTTGGCAGGCAGCGTGTGTGATACTGCCAAGAACATAGCCAGCTCAAAGGAATTAACTCAGTAAATACTGAATCTTATTGCTTGCTTGTATTTGGTCGGAGTTTGGACTTCTCATCTATCTTGTGAAGGTGAGACATAACACATACATACATGCTAAATGGTAACAAATTCATTTGAACCCATCCAAAAGACTTCCTAAGATCTTACCTCATCTCAGTGGAGATGGGGATTCTAAAATATTTTCTATGGCAGTTTGTGACTCTCCAAAGAGGCATGGTGGAACTCATGAAATGTTAAACACCTCATCATTTGATCTTACATGAAAATGAAAACAGTCTTGTGAGAAAAAACAGATTTGAAGCATGCTGAGATAAACTAATTCTACTTTATTGCAAAGTTACATTAATATTGCAAGCTGAAAATACATTTCTCTTCCATCTTCTTTATAGCTCCCCCCAAAAAAAAAACCCTAGAAAGTGTCTCTCCTGAAATGTTGGCTACACCCACATTCTGTGGGTTAACCTTCTCTTATATTCCACAATCACATTATTCCTTAATTGTGGCTCTTTCTCAAGTCTCCTAATGTCATTCCCCCATTATATTTACATACAGGATTTTGCAAATTCAAAACTGTTAAACTAATGTTTAGGAATCATGTAATAACCTGACATCTGTGAATTTTCTATATTAAAGATTTTGTTTTAAGTCCTATGTAAACAAAGTATACAGTATGTACTGCCAATGGATTGCTCTTGGGCCCTGACATTTGAGACCCATTAATTATGAAACTTGAGAAGCGGACTTATTCAAATGATGCCTTCTTCTCCCACTTTAATTCTTTTCCATATTAAATGCACAAAATATACAGCAGCTTTTTCACTTGGCAATTCACAACTCAGGATTTTGAGTATTGACCAATTTGAGAAACTATCTGGAAGCTATTCCAAATATCATTAGCAGATTGGTCAACAAACATAGAGGCTAGGATTCTCTGATCCTTTTGGTTATTCGGGTTTGTCGTATTTTGTAATAATACTCCTAACATGTGAGTTCTCTGCACACAAAACTACTTTATTTTTCTTAACTCCTCCTTTCCGGTTCCTTCTTACTGTGACACCTCAAAATATGTCCCTCACTACTCTCTGTCTAACATTGGTTCCTCTTCACAGTTAAACATCAACATGTTCCATTTACCCTACACCACAGGATCCAGAGTGTCAAGGAGGCAAATCCAGAAGGCTTCAGATGTTTCATCTTCTTTGTATACTATGTGTTATAATTCAAACTATTTTAATGGTTTCTGTCCCAACTCCTGAAGTGCTTATAGTAAATTTTCCTTACCTTTGGAGTATCATCTATGAATCACATCATTGTAGTTGCATGTAAGGCAGTTTACTGACCAGTTTACATTTGTGCTACCTGTCCAAGGGACTGGGTTTTATACTGTTTCATCAGTTTTTTGTCAAATAACTTGTAGAACTTGTCCTTTATGAGGAAAGTATTGATTACTTGCATCATATTCTTCCAGGAAGACAATGAGACAGATATTCAGTAATAATGACTATATTTACTTATTTATTTTTCTTCCTCAGAATGGAATCCACTGAAAAATGTGAAGCTGTAATTCAACATTTTAATGGAAAATACCTGAAAACACCACCAGGTGTGCCAGGTAAGCATTGTCTTCCACTGTTCATTCAATGAAAGATCAATAAAAGGACGGAACTCTGGGGCTGTAAGGTCCTAAAGAATAAATTTCTATTTCCATATACAGTTAGGAGTTATTGCTTGTTTAATGAGGTATCCATAGATCAGGAAAATTTATCACATGTTTAGCTTATCAATTTGCATGCATTCCTATTCCTCAGGTAAACTATTGGTGATTTAAGTATTTAATAGCTGATGTGAATTTTATGAATTTACATGTATTATGCATTTATTTTCTATATATTACTCAAGCTGAGATAAACAGTTATATGGAATAGACATCTGTTGGTTGCCAAACCTGAAGGCATTCTCAAAATGTTTTGATTTTAAAAATTAAACCAAAAACTGAACTTTTACACATTATTACTTTGAATGTTTAATGCAGTTGTAATTTATAGTGACATGCATTATTGTAGCATTAATACAAAATAATTAATGATAATTAATGGAAAAAATAGACTTACTTTTTTATAAGTAATTACACCTAATATTTGGATCTCTTTTCTTTCTTTTTTTTGCTAATCAGTTTTCTTTTCACTTTTTGTCACTTTTAGTTTATGTTAAATCAAAACACTTGAACAATAGTAGTTGATACTAGTTTATTGTATTTCAAGAGACCTGTCTCCTGAATACTTAATTTGTCTTGATGTAAGTTATGTTCTTTTAAAATTTGATTTAATATGCAGTAAAAGGGGGAGAGGAAAGATTCAAGAAAAACATGAAAGCAAGAGAAAAAAGACAAAAATGTATACATAAAAGGCAGTTCCAGTTTTAAACAAAGTTTTGTTTGATCATTAAATTTATATGTCATCCATCTCTTCAATAAAGTGCTTGTTGATGAGTTACTTTTTATCTGTAAAAAGATAACTAGAAAACCAGATAAAACTTTAAAACTGTGTATTAAAGAAAAATAATACCAGGAAACAATAGAAAAATACCAGGAAACAATAGAAAATGGTTTTGCATCAAGAATCTCTGATGGTGATATGTGAAAAGTATTTCAACAAGGCAGTATTAAAAGTTAATCAGATGAAATAGTAGTGGCTATGTTCTCATTAGGTCAGTACACAACCAGTTTATCAGCAGAGAACAAACATATTATCACTAGAATGATATGATATTTCCAGTACAAAAAAGTGATATTTTTGTTTTACCCATGTTCAATAAATCCTTAATTTTTCATATGGTAAATTCCATAACTTTGGCCTATAATTCAGAATCTGTTCTACTTTTTTAAAACTATGTATTCTTTTATAAATGCTATTAATATTCTAATGAGTATTAAACCAAAACAGAAGGTTAGTGTGGCAAGGCTATATCATATGAGCAAATAACCCTGAACAATTTTATATTTCTAATTAAATAGTCAGAAAGCATTTTCTAAAGACTAAAACCAGAGGTGGTATTCAGCAGGTTCTGACTAGTTCTGGAGAACCAGTAGTGGAAATTTTGAGTAGTTCACAGAATTGACAAATACTACCTCTGACTCGAAATTTTATAGTACTTCCCCTGCCACGCCCACCAAGCCACGCTCACAGAACCGGTAGTAAAAAAAATTGAATCCTATCACTGACTAAAACAGTGAAAAAATGTTGATTTACACTCATCTCATGATTGTAACAATATTAATACAGGTGACACTTGGAATTGGGACCAGAATTGTCATTACTAAGAGATATAGTTATAAAGCATGATATCACATGATTGCATTGCTTAGCAATGGCAATTCTTGCTAATGTCATTAAGTGAGAACTGTACAGGTCATTCAGCAATGATCTCACATGACTACAACTTTTACCATTTTCTCCATTGATCTTGGTTTTTGAAAGCTGCCAAGGAAAATCAGAAATCACAATGATGTGACTGTAGCTCATTGAAATGTGATCATTGTAAGCCAAGATTATGATCACATAGCTACAGGGCTAAGTCAACTGCTGGAAATTTAAGAACCTTTCTTGAGTATTCTTCATTTAGCAGTGTTATAATTTTGAATGACCACTCAGAGTATGACCATATTCTGAGGACTGCCTATAGGCAATATTTTTAATAATGTTAATATTATAATTCTAATATGATATATTCCTATTCTTTATTCCTAAGTTTTTTCAAATAACTAATATCTTCTTTAACAATACTTTTTAGTTGTTCGTAGAAAATACTATATTTTTGGAATTGCTCAACATATTTCAAGGCTGACACTAATTTGGGAATTTTAAATGCTCCTACTGCACGCTGGATCAAAGTATGAACTCAAAATATATATTGATTGAGTATACTGCCATTGAAAGAATTGTTGTGCTTTAAATAAATAAAACTTGATTGACAATTAGCTAATCTGCATATTGATAAAAATGTATTCTTTCAAAATACTGACATCACTTTATTGCAAGGTTTACAGCAACCCATCTCTTTAATTCCCTGGATTTTATGGTAGGAATCATATTAGAACTTCAACTCTTTGATGAAGAGAGGCTAGATGGAGTTTGAATCTAAAAAACACTAGCCACTTTCCAAATAACTGTTTCCAATTCCTTTATTAAAATTTTAAATTCAAGAAAGATGAGTATGAAAGTTGCATTTATAACAAAAATAAAAATTACTGTCCAATTGACATTAACACTTACTTATTGTCAGTATATGAGAGTTCATGAATTGGAATAGACATGATAACAAGTCAGCCAATGGTAACTATCTGGTGACTAAGAAACAGCACCTGTTGTGAGTCAGATGGCTTGGAGACTGAGCGTGGTGGCTTCGGGTTACTGGTCTGTATATAAGAGTTAGTTTCTCTGTAATCTTGCTTCTGTGTTTATATTGCTTCTGTGATTATGACTTCTGGATTCTGAGTTCTGGTTCTGGGTATTGTATACATGCATCATATTTTATATTATTGTATATAAACAAGTTTCTTCTACAAATGAATCATGCTGAATTATTTACTTGTGTGCTGGTTGGATTGCTGCAAACTCTGACAGGTTATGGGCCACAGTAAGACTGAACTGTAATCAAACTGATGGATTGCTTGCAGGGGTGGGATTCAAAATTTTTAACAACCGGTTCTGTGGGCATGGCTTAGTTGGTGGGTGTGGCTTGGTAGTCATGTGACTGGGTGGACGTGGCTTGGTGGTCATGTGACTGGGTGGACGTGGCCAACTCAATATCACTCACATCAAGGCACGCATCTCCTCGCCTGGTGTCTCATGACTATGGGGATGCTGCAACAGTCGTAAGTGTGAAAAATGGTCATGTCACTTTTTTCAGTGCCATTGTAACTTTGAGTGGTCATGCCACACAAGCAAAGTACCAGCAAAGGAGGGGGAAAAAACTCCAGAGACGTTCCTGAGACAGGAAGTCTAGTCCTGCCAAGAATGTAATAAGGGTTAACGGAGAGGCAGTTTCTGTAAGCAACACCAGAATGTTTCCTTCCTGCCTTCCTTACAGGATTAGGCCAGTAATTTCTTCTAACAACTGGTTCTCCAAACTGCTTAGAATGTTAACAACCGGTTCTAGCGAATAGGTGCAAACTGGTAGAATCCCACCCCTGATTGCTTGTGTTAAAAAAGTAAAAGGAACAAGGCAGAGAGGCTTGCAGGATGGTTGTTGAATTCAAGTAGAGGTCTCTGCCTCGTTTGGGACAGAAAAACAATATTATTTGGGCTGGAAAAATGAAATGTTTCCTGAAGGCTAAGGAGCTTTGAGATATTGTTATTAATCCACCCCAGGCACCATTAGCAGCAGCAGATCAAAGGCAACATGATAAGGCACTGGCCTATATCATCTTAAGTTTAGAAGATGAACAATTTTTGATTGTAGCTGATTTAAAGATTGCAAATGAGATTTGGCTGAAATTGAGAAATGTGCATGTGAGTGCATGAGCATGCAATTGTGCAATTATGGAGACAATTATAAAAGAGCCTGGTTGAACCACAAGAGAGTGTAGAGAGGCATTTGTTGCATAGGCAAACTTTATTTATTGAGTGTGGAATGAAGATTCCTGAATCTCAGAGGGTGCTGTTGGTGTTAAATTGTCTTAATGAAATGTGGGACATTGTTTCAGCAGTTTTTGAGTGCAAACCAGAACAAGACTTACAAATGCAAGCTCTAAAAGCCTGTTTGGTTCCAGAAGAAAACAAACACCATTTTAAGAAAAGGCAACCAGGAGAAATTCCTTCCCCTCCTCCAAGTTTTTTTATTTTATTCTACATATACACATCAATGCATCAACAGTGTGGCACCTAAACATCATACATTTTAGTGCAAACAAAAATAGCAACATTAATCATATCTCTTACATTCATCAAACTTATATAATTCTAATGTTAATACACATTTTTGTATTAAGTTATAGTCCTTCATTATTTAATTATTCAATATTCCAGTACATTCTTCTAATGCCAATCACCGTATTGTTTAAACATATATGATAATTTCATTATTCAGTTTCTTCTTTTGTTTTTATACATATATTTTATAAAAACATATCTTTTGGCGAGCAGTGTGGTTCCAGGTTTTTACATTTCAATACAAACATGACCATAGTTACATATTCACATTTCTAATTCAATTTCATATCACATTATTACTTATTCTATTTTCTTTTAAATATTCTCAAATATTAAATTCATTAAACTTATTTTATCCAATTTCAGTTTATATCTTAAGTTATTTCATTTTTTAAAAAAATATTCTCATATCTTACTTTACAATATTATCTGAAATTCTTATTTCATTTCTATATTGATTACACATATTACTTTTATCTGTCATATTTGCAATTTTATCACATACTATTCCATTTATTATTCAATAATTCCATCTTTGTTCTAATAGTTCTACAAATTGTCCCCTTTGGTTGTCAATTCGAGCTTACCACCTATTTACCTTGTACTTTCCCTCCATTTATTCCCTTTAATTCATTATAAAAATTTACTATAGTGCAGTCATTTTTTATTTTATTTTATTTTTCTAGAAAAAATTTTTATTTGACATACATTTAAAACAGACAAATCTCTCTATATATATGTATGTATGTATGTATGTATGTATGTATGTATGTATGTATGGCATTCAGCTTTGTTCGGGTATTTTCTCACGTCATTATAGTTGTGCTTTTAAAGTTGTAGCAATGTTTCAGCAGAATCTCATCTGCCATCATCAGGCTTCTGTATTGTGTTCATCTGTGGGTCAGGCTTTCACAGCCATTTCTGTTTTAAATTTGGTGCTAGCCTACTACCATGTTAGAATGTTTTTTTCTTCATCCTGGTTGGTTGGGAGTCTTCGTCTGTGTTTATTGGTCTTGGAGTTTACTGTGTTCTGCTTGATTGGTGTTTCTAATATCTTCTGTCTGTTTTGTGGCGTTTTTTTGTCTTGATTGGCTGGTAACATTGTATTTCCTGTATTGGAGGCTTTTAGTGCGGCTTGGCTTCGAGTAAACGGACAGCTATCATTTATTAGGAAGCTAGGTTTCATCTGGGTGCCTGGTTGGGGTGTGTCTTTGTGCCCAGGTGTTTGCTTGGCTTGTGGTATGGAGATTTTTTTGTTTGTGAGTGCAGGCTTCCAAATAATTGACAGTCTGGTGGAGTCACCTCTTCTATTCATGCTTTCTGGTCTTTTTTCAATCTCTATGGCTTCTCTGATAATTCTGTAGCTGGGGTTTTCTATAGTGGCTAGGGTTTTGGTGCCATTGAAGTGGATGCTACAACCTGTGGCTTTCATGTGTTGGACTAGTGAGGAAGTGTGCTCCAGCTTTTTAACTGCATTTTTGTGTTCATCCAGGTGGGTACTTATTCTTCTATTGGTCTGTCTGATGTATGTGGCAGGGCATGATGCGCAGGTGACTTCACATATGCCTTGGTTTTGACACTCATCTCTAGAACAAAATGCTTAGCCGACGAACAACACCTAAAAAACGAACTACACACACTCACTAATGTACTAACAGCCAATGGATTCCAAAGAAAGAAGATTACCCACCTAATCCAAAAACAAACCCCAACCAAAATCCAAGACAGAGAACAAGAGAACGACAAAGCCCTCCTCCCATATATAAAAGGCACTACAGACAAAATCAGCAAGATCCTCCAAAAACACAACATTAAGACAGCAGTCTGCACAAACAGAAAAATATCCACCATCCTAAGAAACCCTAAAGACAGAATTGAGTTAGAAAACCAAGGAGTATACGAAATCCCATGCACCGCCTGCCCTAACACATACATCGGACAAACCAACAGAAGAATTAGTGCACGCATTGAAGAACACAAGAACTCAATCAAAAAAGAAGAACCGACCTCTTCCCTGGTCCAGCACCTCAAAGCCACAGGACATGAGATTGACTTTAAAAATACCAGAACTATCGCCAAAACTCAACACTTCAACAACAGAATAATCAGAGAAGCCATAGAGATAGAAAAACGCCCATACAGCCTGAATAAACGAGATGATACCTCCCGCCTACCAGCCATTTGGAAACCCGCCCTCATTAATAAACGAGTACCTAACATGAAGAATGACACCAGACCCATACCCACGAAGGCTACACGAGATGCTACCACCACACTTCCACGTAGAAAGCAGATTGACACCCACACAGATGATGAGACACGACCACGGACCAGAAGCCGTACCGCAGCTGCATCACTACCCGCTTCAAACCTCTCCGACCCATACATGAAGCGAACTGACACCCAACATGAAGATGTGGCACGACCACGAACGCGAAGCCAAACAGCAGGATCACAGCTCACCAGCTCAAATCCCCCAGCAACTAAGACTAACCTGAGCACAACCAAGCCCCCACCTGAACAGAACACATCCCCCAGCCAATCAGAACACAGCCACCCCCAACCAATCAGATCACAGCCAGGCCCCCAACCAATGAAAACACACCCCCACCCAATCAGAACACAGCCAAGCCCCCACCCAGTCAAGCCGCACTCCCACTGGCAGTTAAAAAGAAAAAACAGCTGCAAGCTCACATTAGTCCAAGAAGCACAAAGCCGAAGACACAAGCCTGAAGATGACGAATGAGATTTCGTCGAAACGTCACCAAAATACTTCCAATTTTACGCGGGAGAAAACCCGATATATATATACACACATACATATATATATACATTTTTCAGCATATATTGAGCAATGGTTAATTTTTTTTTCTTTATCTTTATCATTGACGTGATCTGCTTTGTTACAATAATTCCTTTGTTCTTTTAATGTTTTAATTTCTCTATATAGTTTATGATTAAATGCACATCTTCTGTCATTTCCATAACTTATCCAAATATCAAATATTACCTTTTCTTTTACCACTCATACCAAATGTTCCATATTTCATAATAGTCACTATCTTGTTTATTTTTTCACAGTTTGGTTAGGCTATCCATCTCAGCGCATTCATGTATTTTTTTAATTACCATATCCTCTGAAGGATGGAAGACAGTTTCCAGTTTTGTGCATAAGTTATTCTGGCTGCAAAGTGTGCAAAATTAAATATTGATATTTTTTTCTCCATGTTTGAATCTATCATACTTAGCAGAAAGGTTTCGGGTTCAAGTTTTAAATTTTGTTTTGTTATATTTAAAATCCAATTTCTAATATTTCTCCAAAATTTCTGAGCACATGGGCCCACCACATGTGAAAATATGCTCCTTGTGTGTAGTTACATTTCCAACAGTTGGGTGGTAAGTTAGGGAACATCTTAGCCAGTCTCGCAGGAGGTAGGTGGCAGCGATGAACCATTTTATATAAGTTTTCTTTATACAAGACTGACATGGTTAATTTGTAATTTGTTTGCCAGATGTGTTCCCACTTATCTAATTCAATACTATGACCCACGTTTTTAGCCCAAATTATCATAGATCCTGTCACTGTTTCTTATTTTAATTTGTAGTCCAAAAGATATTTATATGTTTTACTAATTGTTTTCTTTTCTTCTCCTAGCCATATTTTATCTAATTCTTGTGGGGTCATATTAAAGCCAAATTGTTCTATATCTTTTTTATAATGGGCCACCATGCTATCTCCTTTCCTTGAATTTGGATTTGGTTCCTATTTTTAAGCTCTCCAGTGTCATATAATAAATCTTTATACCTGACAAAATTTTCATAATCCAATACATTTGGATGTGTGACTGCTTCCAATGTAGATAGCCACAATGGAACCTTTGGGTAGTGGTTTTTTTTAAATCTTTCCCCAGATATTGAACAACACATTTCTTACATGGTGCCTTTGGAAATATGAATGTTGTTTAGAGTTTCCATTCCACATGAAAGCGTGCCAGCCAAGTTGGAGATCAAAACCTTCTAATACTAATAACCTTCTATTTTCTAATTTAACCCAATCCTTAAGCCAGTTTACTATAGCGGCATAATATAATTCAAAATCTGGAAGGCCAAATCCTCCTTTTTTCTTGGCATCCTGTAATAATTTATATTTCACTCTGGGTTTTTTCCTCTGCCATATAAATTTAGATATACATTTGTTTAATTCTACAAAAAAATTCTTTTCCAACTTGATTGGCACTGTCTGAAAAAAGAACAATTTTGGCAAAATATTCATTTTTACTATCGAAATACGTCCCAATAGCGATAACTGCAATTTGGCCCAATTCTCTAAATCTTTAACTATTTGCGTTATTAACTTATCATAGTTATCTTTTTTAAGTGACGAACATCTAGCAGTCAACCAGATCTCTAGGTATTTTACTTTATTTACCACCTGCATACCTAATTTATTTGCTAGTTCTTCCTTCTGCTCCTTTGTACAGTTTTTTGTTAACACTTTTGTTTTTTATTTGTTAATTTTTAACCCTGCCACCTTTCCATATGATTCTATTTCTCTTATTAGTATAGGGTTCGCTTCTAAGGGTTCTTCTAATATAAATGCCATATCATCAGCGAATGCCTGGAGTTTATATTCCTCTTTTTTAATTTTTAGTCCTCTAATATCTTGTTTTTGCCTAATTTGTACTAGGAGAGTCTCTTCTGCCAATATATACAATAGAGGAGCTAGGGGGCAGCCTTGTCTTACTCCCTTATTTATCTTTATGGTATCTGTATTTTCCCCATTTATTAATATTTTTGCAGTTTGCATGTTATAAATTGTCTTAATGAATCCTATAAAATTTGACTCATTACATTATAAAATTTTCACCAAATTTCATGCCTATCAATTGTTTAATAAGGAAGTTCCAATTCAGGTTGTCAAATGCCTTCTGGGCGTCTAAAAATATCAATGCCATTGTCTTGGTTGAGTATACTTCATAATATTCTAATATATCCATAATGGTTCTTGTATTTGTTTTTATTTGCCTATGGGGAGGAAGCCATTCTGATCAGTGTGGATAATTCTACTTAATACTCTCTTTAATCTTTCCGCCAATATTGTGGCCATTATTTTGTAATCTACATTTAAAGTGATATTGGTCTATAGTTTTGAATTTTTTGTGGGTCTGATTGTTCTTTATAAATAAGGGTAATATATGCTTCCATCCATGATTTAGGCATGTTAGCATTCTCCAGGGCTTCATTGTACAAGTCCACCAATATCTCCTCTATTGTTTCTTGGAATTCCTTATAGAATTCCAAAGGAATCCCATCTGGGCCAGGGGTCTTATTTGCTTTCTGTGTTCCATTTGCCTTCCTAATTTCTTCTATAGATATTTTATTATTCACATTTTGTTTCTCTTCATCAGTAATTTCGGGCAAATTCTTTTCATTCAAATATTGATCAATAGATTATTCTGGTATTTCTTCCTGTTTATACAATTTCATAAAAAAACTCCTTAGCAATTTCTTTCTTTTCTTGGGTCTGCTTGCATAATTTCCCTTCCTGATCTTGGAGAGCTACAATCATTCTTTTTTCTTCTCCTATTTTAATTTTATGGGCTAACCACCTCCCCGGCTTATTTGCATTTTCAAAATAATTTTATTTTGCTAATTTAATTTTTCGGGCCAGATCTTCCTGTACATTTAGATTTATCTTATGTTTTACCAGATCTATTTCTTTCTTAATGTTTGAATTGTTCGGGTCCTTTTGTCTACTTGTTTCCAAATCTTTCAGTTTCTCCCTCCATATGTTTTGTTGCTGTCTTTTTTCTTTATCCTTTTTAATATTGTAAGCAATAGTTAGACCTCTCACATAGGCTTTGGCTGTATCCCAAAGATTCTGTAGGGAGGTATGTTCTCTTTTGTTTATTTTAAAAAATACGTTCAATTCTTTCTTTAACATTTCAATATATTCTTTAAATCTTAATATGGTATTGTTAAATGTCCATCTTCCAATTTTTCTTTTTCCTTTCCATTTAATTTGAATGGGATTATGATCAGCCCATAGATTTGGCAAAATCTCAATCATTTCAATATTTTCCATTAACCCAGGGTCCATCCATATTTGATCTATTCTGGACCAAGAGTGGTGGGGGTTCGAAAAAAAAGTATATTGTTTTTTATTTGGATTTAATTCTCTCCACACATCTTTCAAGTTAAGTTCTCTACACTGACTGTGTGAGGCATTTCTCATTTAATTCCTTGTTCTAGGCTCTCTTCTTCTTAGTCTGTTGCCTTCCCCTTATTAAAAGATGAAGGGAGTATTCTTCTTTCCTTTGGGGGAGGGGGAAAGTTCTGTAATCTTTATCTTTGTCTGGGATTGCATTATAGTCCCCAACAATGCATACATTAGCATACTCAAATTCTATTATCTCATGGTGAAGCCTATTATAAAAGTCTTTTTGATTTGTATTTGGGACATATATTGTGACTAATAACATCTTTTTCTGGTTTACATTTATTTCAATAAAGAGCATTCTCCCTTCTTGATCTTTGTATATTTGTTTATGTTGCAACCAGTCCTTTACATATACTACAATACCCCCTTTTTTTTTGTTTGCAGTGCCGAATACATTTTACCCAAATTTATATTCTTTAAGATGTCTGCTTGATTGTCTGGAATATGCATTTCTTGGATACAAGTTATGTCAGCGTTTTGTTTTTTGAGTTTCTCAAATATCTGTTTTCTTTTTGATGATAAATTTAAACCATTGATATTGACTGAAAATAAAGTGATTTCTCTATCAGTGTCACTGACTGTGTGAGGCATTTCTCATTTAATTCCTTGTTCTAGGCTCTCTTCTTCTTAGTCTGTTGCCTTCCCCTTCTTCTCTAAGATTTAGTGGTTCAGAGTGTGAATCAGATTCTTTTTCTCCGGAGAGTTGTTCCTCTTGGCTTCTCGTATTTAAGTCGTCTCTACTTTCTTGTTCTTCCTCAGGTCCTAGGTGTCATTCACAAAATTCCTGTGCTTTTTCAGTTATATCAATTTTGTATTTTTGTCCTGCCATGAAACTAAAAGCCCCTCTGGGGTGAGCCACCTAAATGGAATACCATTTCTAATAAGTTGAGTTGATAAAAATTGGTAGCACCTTCTCTGCTCTCTGACTCTCCTGGGTATCTGTTTCAGTGTAACCACTTCATGATCTTTGTATACAAGTGGTTCATCTCTGGTCTTGCTATAGAGCAGGTCTCGTGTTGTCTTCCTCGCAAATTGAATGTGAACCTCTTGGGGTAGTCTATGTCTCTTTGCATAGTGTGTATATATACTCTGTAGACCTCGTCTACATCATTTTCAATTTCCAATTTGGGTTTCTGTAAAGCTGCCGCTATCATCATAATTGCACGTAAATCTTCCTTTCTGTCTTCCACCACATTTTGGAACCTAAGATGAAATGATGCCTTCTCCCATGAGCTGTTCAGAGGATCCAGTAGTGGGAGGTGCTTCAGTCTCTGCATGTCTAGGCTGGGCTTAATTTGTGGAATGCTCCTCCTCCTCCACGGGACTCCTCCCCAGCGTTCCCCAGTTTTGGCTCAGCCTCGTTGTGGATAGGCAGTGCTTTTTGTTCTTCCTTGGCCGAAACGGGAATATTACTCAGCAGGTTTGGATATAGTCCAGTTTGTTTTTTCAGGCTTATAGCCTCCAAATCACATTAAGATCTCCCGACGTTAGCTCTCTCCATCTGGTCGTCGGAGATCATTTGCATTTTCGGGCAGCGCTGTTCCACGCCCCAAAGCAGCGGGCGGCTTTGGCATTGCTCTGAGCCCAACCCATCTGCTTGTTCTACCCCCTGCCATTGTGATTCTGCATTGCCTTTCTCTACATCGGCAATAGCGGCGTGGGCATTTTCGCTCTCATCCGAGTCATATCATTTGATTTTTCCCCTCAGAATGCTGTCTTGGTGTGGAAAGCAGTAAGCTTAATTCTTTCCACCCCTTTCCCAGCCGTTTCTTTTAGCCACAAGGAGAAGCTGGCATTTCCCCACACAGTGGGAGTTTGTTGCTGGGAAGCGTGTGTGCGCCAAAAGTAACGGCCATTGTTTTTGCCTTTGTTTTAAAAACTGTGTGGCTGCGCTGTTCGTTACTCAAGCTGTGTGAGTAGTTTCCTTCCCGATCAGAGGTTTTTCTTCTGATAACCTAAGGAATTATTACACCTCATTTTCTTATTAGATTTGAGGCCATCCGTGCATTATTGTTGACTTAACCCTCACAGACTTACCCACTCAGTGGCACAACAGTGAGCACCCAGGCCCGTGTCCACCTGTGCAGGGAAGCTGTTGAAGGCCTCTATTATCTTGGCCTTTTCAGGCGTTCTTAATTTGGCTGTTTGGATATTCACTATATCAAGCTGTTTTTCTATTAATTTAGATATATATATATTTATATCTCTATACATTGGTAACTATCATTCAATCCAATAATAATAATAATAACAATAACAACAAAATAACAACAACAGCAACAACAACAACAATAATAATAATAATAATAATCTTAATATCTTAATAACAAAAGATATTATTACTGTGATACAACTCATATTATATATACATATATCTTAATTAAAAAAAAACAACAAGGGGATAAGATATTATCAGGGCAACTGGTCCCTTCTTGGATCAGGCCCCTGGGCATGCCAACCGCCTCCACAGTATCGCTTTGAATAACAAGCATACTGCATCTCTTTCAATCAAAATGGCAGGCGGTAGTAGCTCTCAGACCTCAACATCAAGGGTCAAAGCTAAATCTCAGCACAAATCCAAGCAGACAAAAGGTCATTCTAAAGCTTCAGAAAACAATGCCAACAGGTGCCATAAAGCATTAGAAAAACAAATAGATAGGCATGCAAGGGAGGCACACAGGGCCTCACAGGACCTTCTGCCCCCCAGTCCAGTACCGTCTACCTCTTCCCCCCCCTCCTCCCCCCCTAGATCTCTCCCTCTCATCCAGACACAGCTTGGTTTCCCAGAGTCAACAGGCCCAGTTACCTGGAACACAGACCACGCGAAGGGCTCCTGAAGCTACATTCACTCCGACAGCTGCCGGTCTTCGACAGGACGACATTCTTCCAGAGGAAGTTCCAGAGAGAATGAAGACGTGGATGGAGCTGGCAATCCGCCAGGGAATTGCAGCAGGTCTTCAACATGCAGTTCTGACCAGGGAACGCCCTGTAACCACTGACTATGATTCTCAATCGGTAAGGTCGTTAACCAGATCGGAGCAACACTATACCCAGGTACAGTTTCAGGGGGACATTGCCCCTCCAGGGGCTGCAGGAGGAGGAGGAGGAGGAAGAGGCCGAAGAAGTGGATCAAATTGATCAAATGGAACAGATTGAATCAGGATCAATACATGACAGTGACCCGGCCCTGTCAGAAGCGGAACCCCTAGAAAGGGGGATGTCTGAGGATGAGGGCCTTGTTCCTGATCAACCTGTATTTACAGGCTTATTCCGCCCACAATTATTCCGATCACTTTTGTTTAAGGCAAAAAACATTGCACGCCTGAACAAGTCGGCCCCTTCTACCACTCCAACTCCTTCAGAAGTAGGACCAGAAGATCTAATTTTCTTTTCTTTTTTTTAAGTTTTATTTGGGCTTTCACACACACAAAATACAAGTAAAAAACTTTTTTGAAAATAACATGGTCCTGGGTTACACTTCTTTATACAGACACAAACTCAATTTCATGCTCATTTTTGTGTTCTGTTCCATATCTTATTACTATTCTGCATTTTCTATATAGTTTTTCCCCTCTTTTAATTTTCTTAACTTTATTTTGATTATCTCATCTCAATTCAAATCATTATGTTTATACTTTTGTCTGTCCTGTTTCAATTTCACATTATCTTTTCTCATTAAACAAATTTTCTCCTGTAGTTACTAATTGGAGTATGACACCTTTAAATCTTTTAATTTTATCCATTCAACTCTCACTTAAACTTCAATGTATACCTTAAGGTTATAACATTCAATATAATATATAATACATAACTTCCAATCGAATTCTGCTTGGTACATTTTTAAAATATACACTATATTCTTTAAAAAAAAGATTATAATTATATGTAATTAAAACCCTCATTCCATTCCAATTCAGTTCTATCATTAATATTCATTAAAGTCTTAACATCTTTAACATTTCTTTTCAATTAAATATCATATTTCCTTGGGGACACGTATAATCTTTCCATAATTAATTTCCCCCCTATTTCTCTTCACTTATGTTTTATAAATCATTAAATATTCATTTTATTACATTTATTTATTCACAAACATTCCACTAAATTACGATAACTATTTTATCCATCATTTTGATCATACATTGTTTCATATTTTCTGAAATTATTTCCATTTCTAATATAACAATATGTACCTTTGCAGAATCCCTTTTTCAATTAGATTTTCACCCATTATCTCTAAATAGGCCCTGATTCTCCATATCTTGTTTCTGTCCTTTATAACTTCTTTTCCTTTCTTCCCTCTCTTCTTCTCCCTCCCCCTTTTACCCCTTGTCTCTCTACTTCTAATTCTCTCTTCTGCATTTCCCTCTTCTGTTGCTTTCTAATTTTATACTTATTTTTCAAACTATACTTTTTTGGGTTGTTTTTCCAAATCTTAAACTTTTCATTCTCTTCCCCCCCCCCTTTCCTTTTTCCCCCACATAAAATTACTTGTTCCTTAAAGATGGCTTCTTCTTTGTCCCAGTCTTCTTGTTTTGCAGTCTTTTCTTGTTGTTTCTCATAGTTCCAAATCTCCATTTCTAAGAATTGAAATACGAAGCCAAAAGAACCTCTCCCTTCTTGTGCATCTTCTTTGTAGTTTTTAAGTTCCATTTTTAGTTCTTCTAAAAGTGGTGCCATTTTCAACACTTTTAAACAACCACCCAATTGATTTTAGTCATTCAAATGCAGTAACCAAAAATCCAGAAGTCACCAAGTAATCCAAATACTCCGAGCTGTTTCTTCTTACTTCTTTTTTCACTTTCTCTTCCTGGGGTTTTACTATTTTGTTGCCATGTTTCAGTTAAAATGTATCTTTTAGAAGTCTTGTTGAGATTTTACTGTAAGTTCTTTTTTATTCCAGACAGTCTCCTCCCTTCCAGATCCTGCCCTTTTATTCTTTTTCTCTCCTTTCCTACTTTCAAAAGCTTTTGAGTATTCAGAAATTTTTATTATCCCTTTGACATTTTATTTTCAGCTTAAATGCCTATTGATGTCAAAGTGGATTTTTTTTTTAATTTCTTGCTTAAGTCTCTTAGCTGTCAGTATAGGGGAAAGGAAGAGGAGAGAAAAAAACCTAAACCCTTTCCCTTTTCTCTCTCTTTCGCTGCTTGAAAATCTTCTTTGGGAACAGTGTTATTTTTTTTATAGATTAAATTCCAGGGTACCTTATTTGTTGCTTTTGCTGTTTTACCCGGTCAACCAGAACTTTCTCTTCTTATCTTCCTCCTGCACATTCTTTTCTGGTCGAGTTCCTCTTTGGGGTGGCCATTTCTGACCACCGCTACAACCGCCTTCGGGAAAGGGAGTAATGGCTAGCTGAGGAGGAGAGATGCGGCTCTCCTCAACCCTGCAGGCAGTCTCCCCCGTCTTCACCACCTCTACGGGGTGGCTTAGCCCCAAAACCAGATGGCTTGGGGTGCTCCAGCGGTGAGCACGGATCAAAACCATGCAGAGTCACGTTTTCGGTCTGTCGCTGAAGAAGCTCAAACCGGAAGATCCAGAAGATCTAATTTTCAACCAACCAGTAGTCAAGGCAGATGTGATTCCAGTTCCTCACATGTTTTCAGACCTGGTACAGAAACAGTGGGCGTCTGCAGCGGTGTACCCTGCCCCCATGGGATATGACAGGAAATATTTTAATTTGGCCCCTGATTTCTCAAAATTGTTGAATACTCCTGAGGTAAACGAACTATTGTGGGATTAGCTTTCTTATCCTCCATTCCCAGTGAAGCGCTGGAGGCATTAAAGCCGGAGGAAAAATGGGTCAAACTTGCCCTACGCAGGGCCCATCAGTCTGATGCATGGGCCATCAGAGCGGCCACGGCCGCTTCCTTCTTTACCCGTGCTTCTCTCAGGTGGCTCCGTCTCTTACGGGAGCATGTCCCTAATTCCAACATTAGAGTGCACCAAGATATTGCAAAACTTATATCAGCCGCTGAATTCTCAGCTGACGCAACTTATCATGCGGTCAAGTTTTCAGCCAGGAACTTCACAAAGGTTCTTGCAGCTCTTGCTGCTCATCTCTGAGGTGTACCTGTACAACTCCAGTGTTACCTTGATGATATATTAATTTTGTCATCTTCTGTTCATCAAGCAGAGATACTCAGACCACATTACAATCCCTACAACTACATGGGTTCTCAATAAATTGGAAAAAGAGTCATTTAACATCATCGACTCAATTAATCCATCTGGGGGCAATCATAGGTACAGTGGAAGGCAAAGTTTTCCTTTCACCAGATAGACAAAACAGCGTCCATCAATTAGTTAAGGAGATCAGAGTTCAAACAAGGGTACCCCTAGCTGACCTATCAAAATTGTTAGGCAAAATGATCTCATGTATATCTATTATTCCTTGGGCCCACCTTCACACTAGATCCCTCCAGTGGTTTCTGCTCCCGTACCAGCGATCCGGCTGAAGCAACTCCAAATGCAAGGTCAAGGTTCCATCAAAGGTCCTCATATCTCTCCACTGGTGGACCAGACCAGTCATAAACAGAGGTTGTCTCTTCAAAGAGCCCCACAGACTTATCATCATCACCTATGCCAGCCTGTTTGGATGAGGAGCTCACTTTCAATCGCTCACAGCCCAAGGCCGCTGGTCCTCCACAGAACAGTTGTGCAGCATAAACTGGCTGGAGCTTCGAGCAGTACACCTGGCTCTCCGCAGCTTCCTTCCACAGGTACGCAATCAACACATACTTATATTGACTGACAATGGAACAACAAAAGCTCACATAAACAAACGGGGGCACACAGTTGAAACACCTCATGCGGGAAGCAGAGCGCTTGTGTCATTGGGCGGAGAGCAACCTACTTTTCATTAGAGCAGAGCACATTTCGGGACTGCTGAATACACAGGCAGACTGGCTAAGCAGGGCCACGGTCGATCAATCATAGTGGTGTCTCCATCCGACCCTGTTTCAAGAGGTGGTCAGGACATTTGGACAGCCGGTGGTGGACCTGTTCGCTTCCCCCCTCAACACTCAGCTCCCAAGATTTTTTTCCAGGTACTCCTCGCAAGGAGCGGAGAACTTCAATTCGCTCCACTGTCATTGGCCCCCGGAACTTCTGTACGCATTCCCGCCACTTCCACTGCTTCCCAAGGTCATCCAGAAGCTGCTAGATGAGAGGGCGGAGCTGCTTCTAGTAGCTCCTTTCTGGCCCAGACGGCCATGGTTTGCAGACCTCCTCAGTCTATCCATATCAACACCATGGAGAATTCCACCAGACAGGGTCTTGCTAACCCAGGGACCCCTTCAACATCCGGACCCTCAATGGTTGCACCTGACCGTCTGGAGGTTGAGCGGAGTCGTCTGAAGAGTGAAAAGTTTTCCAACAGAGTTATTGCCACCATCCAAGCCGCCAGATGCCCCTCAACAACTCGCATTTACAATGCCACATGGTCCAGTTTCTGCAAATGGTGTACCAAGTCTCAAACTGATCCCATCTCTCCATCTGTGGCTCAAATCCTAGAGTTCTTGCAAGAGGGACTTGACAAGGGTTTATTACCTAATACATTGAAAAGACAGGTGGTGGCCTTGGCATCAGTTCTCACTTGTGGAGGTCTACTATCTCTTTCCCATCACCCACGCATACAGAGTTTCCTTCGAGGAGCCACAAATTTACGCCCACCAGCGGTACACCATTATTCCACCTGGGACCTTAGCAAGGCTCTCATTGCACTCACTAAGGGCCTTTTGAACCCTTGAAATCGTCAAGTCTCCAATTTCTGAGGTATAAAGTAGTTTTCCTTGTAGCGATCACTTCCGCTCATCGTATTTCGGAACTTGCAGCCTTGTCTATCAGACAAGATCTTTGTGTCTTCCATTCTGACCAGGTGGTGGTCCTACGTTTATACCAAAAATTAGCTCAGCTTTTCACAGGGCACAAGAGCTGATACTTCCTAATTTTTGTCCCAGACCATCCCAAGGGTTGGAACTACAATGGCATAGGCTTGATGTGAGGTGAGCATTGCGAATATATATTAACCGCATAGCAACTTTCAGAAAAACGGAAGCCTTATTTGTGCCCAACACTCAGGGACGCAAGGTCTCATCTTCTACAATAGGCCGTTGGCTACGGGCCGCGATAGCGAAAATGTATCAGACTCAATCACTACAGGTGCCCGGGGCATAACATCTCATTCAACAAGGAGCGCTGCAACATCGGCAGCGTGGGCCACACAGGCACCAATAACTGAAATTTGTCAAGCTGCAACCTGGGCCTCTCCATCGCCATTCATTAGGCATTATAAAATAGATGTGTTTGCATCTGCTGAGGCCTCCTTTGGCAGAAGAGTTCTGCAACAAGTCCACAGGGACCAGAAGGGAATTCCAGGCCAGAAGGAGTTCCTCCCGTAGGACAGGCCAAGCTTTGGTATGTCCCACTACTGGATGCTCTGAACAGCTCATGGGAGAAAGGGCATTGGTACTTACCTGGCATGGCCATTCTCTTTGAGCTGTGAAGAGCATCCAGCCCCACCTTTTTTCCATCTGGTGGGGTCCTGTTTCAGCCAATGAATTGTTAGGGCATTGAGGACGAGGGTGTTTATTTCTCTCGTCTTTGCCAAAGCTGGGGAAAGCTGGGGAGGAGTCCCGTGGAGGAGGAGGAGCGTTCCACAAATTAAGCCCAGCCTAGACATGCAGAGACTGAAGCATCTCCCACTACTGGATGCTCTTCACAGCTCAAAGAGAACGGGCGTGTCAGGTAAGTACCAACGCCCTTTCTCTAATTCCATGTGTACCATCGAATCCCGGAGTTTGCAGTAAAGCACTTTCCAATTTTGTTCTGAATCCTCTGATTTCTTCTCCACCATCTCCATTCTTGCCTCTACTAATTTTAATTTCTGTTCATTTTTTATCACTTCTTTCTGCCTCTTTCCAATCTTACTATTCAAATTTTGTATTTCATTTTTCACTTGTCCTATTTCAGTTCTCATCTCTGTTTTCATGTCTTCATGGTTCCTCACTATCAATTCGTGGGTTTTTGCCATCATTTCCTGCATCATAGTGAGCATTGCCTGTACTGTCTGCAGGCTTTGAGCTGAACTAGTTTTTTCTGCCAATAGCATTGCATGTATAGATCTCCACCTCATAGGTGAAGACATCGTTGTTGTAGTTTTCTTTCCTGATTTTACATTTGTAATTGATGTTGTCACCATTTTAACTATCTGTAGCAGCTCTTTCCAATCTACCATCAACTATCCCTAGTAGAGCACTATTTTCCTCTCCTTTTCAGTTCAATAGTAATATTAATGCATATATCATTATATTATTAATTAGCAAAATTCTATATGGAAAATCACAATCAGCTCTTATTTCTATTTTTTCTTATTGAACTTATTCAACTATTACAATACTTAAGAGAATTCAATATTAATCAAATACAGATATATTTACTCACAAAATCAACAGTCTTATATGCCTAATTAATTAATTTAAAGCAGCCAGTTCATTCAAGCAATTAAATTCTTATCTATATATAAATATCAATTAATCTATTTCTTTAGAGTTCTTAATTATATGCTTACCTCCGAATAAAAATATCTCAATTTCTTACTATATGATTATTATTTAAAGGTCTGAGTTCTATATTTATACAACACCCTTTCAATTGTCCAGTTATTCAAAAATTATTAACCAGTATTCTTAGCTCAATATTCTAACAGATATATATCTATTAAGATTATGTTTTACCAATATTATTTAGTTACATCTATGTTTGACCAGTTGAGTCATGTCTATGGATGATCTTCTTCTTCTTCTTCTTCTTCTTCTTCTTCTTCTTCTTCTTCTTCTTCTTCTTCTTCTTCTTCTTCTTCTTCTTCTTCTTCTTCTTCTTCTTCTTCTTCTTCTTCTTCTTCTTCTTCTTCTTCTTCTTCTTCTTCTTCTTCTTCTCCTCCTCCTCCTCCTCCTCCTCCTCCTCCTCCTCCTCCTCCTCCTCCTCCTCCTCCTCCTCCTCCTCCTCCTCCTCGTCCTCCTCCTCCTCCTTCTTTTTTGGATAAATACCTTATTACAGTTCTTAGTTCAAGTTCAAAATGTCATCTTTAAATTTGCACAGTCACTTCTACTGTTTTGTTTCTCCTTTCTGTTTTGGCTTCTTCTTCTTGCTCCTTTATTCTTTTTCTCCACACGTCCTAGTTCCACTTATAAATCTTAGTTATCTTATTTCTTCCTTTTTTCGTTATCACAGTTATCAGACAAATATTGCAATTATAAAGTTTCTTTCCTCAATCCTTTCCTTAAATCTTTCAAAGTATCAATTGTTCTTTCAAGTTTTTACTCTCAGCTGTTCTTCCGATCTCTCTGTCTCACTTGGACACCGTCACTGTCACTTTCTCTTTCTCTTTCTTCCCACAGTGCTCAAACGTCAAACGCCAAAAATATAATTATACAACCCACTTTTCAACTCCCAAGATAAAAGTAAACACTGTTGTCTCACCCTTCAGCTCCTCCGTTTTCAGCACTGCATTAATCAGCATGAATTCCTGCCATTTCTTTAGTTAGTACTTCTTCCGATATTTCTGCCGCTTCGCTACACTGTTTGGTTTGGAGTTTCAATTTTCAATTTCCCTTTGTAGTATAAATCAGTATTCTGGAAATCTTCTTTAATTTCACCTTTCCACTACTCAATTTGCTGTTCTCCACTCTTTGCTTCCTTTCTTCTTCTTTAAGCTGCTGGGCTGCAACGTCTTTGGTTCCGATCTGTACGATCTCCCTCTTCTGCTGCTGGTTTTCGGGGGATTCTCTTGTAATTTCTGGGATGGCCCCAAGATCTCCAGGTCTTCCCCTTTCGTCTCTCTACCCCTCCAAGGTCCGACACGCTCCTGGAAGCCACCAAACAGTGAAAATTGGATCCTTTCAGAGCGGCGATCTCAACTACGCATCAATGCAGCGCCTAGCCGGAAGCCAGTATAGTCATTTTTTAAATTACCTCATTCTACATTGATAACAATATTCTCCTATCTACTACATATCACATATGCATATATATTTTAAGTCAGATTGCACATGGTATTCTTTTTCTCAATTGCCTTATAAATCATCTATATATTTCAAAAATATTAATCTATTCAATTAATTAAAGAAAATAATATTAATCTTTCCATCACAATTCTCATTATTCATTTTAATTTTATTCATCACTAATTGTCAATTAATATTCTTATAATAATTTCCCATTTCCATGTCTATTTCAATAAAATCTATATCTGGTATAACGATAACCTTTAAAAAGAAAAAATATATCAGTTCCAATCTTATCTATTTTCAAATCCTTATTCTTAAATATCACAACACATTACCTTGCAGAATCTCCTTCCCTATCCTTCTTTAACCCATTGTCTCATTCTGCTAACGATGTAATTTCTTTTCATTCTTGTTTGCTTCCTGCCTCCCTTTATTTTCTGGTCCTTTCTCTTAATTCCCCCTTTTCCCTTTATATTTCCCTCCATTTCTCATTCCAGTTATTTATTTTACCCACCCTCCCTCTCTCAATCTTTCTTCTGTAATTCCCTCTTCGGCTTTTCCCTTTTCCTTTGTTTAACTTTCTGAATCATTCCCTCTTTCATTATCACATCAAACCACAGATCTTTAACTTTAATTCCCCCCCCCCTCCATTTAAATGTTCGTTCTTCCACTTGATCTTCAAGACTGGTTTCCTCTTTATTTAACTCCTCCCCCTCTGGTTCTCTTTTTTGTTCTTCCATCTGAATGGCCATTTCTAGTTTTTGTACTATAGTACTGCACATTTCCAAGCTTACTTTCACCATTTCCTTCATGTCTTGTAGATCCAGTCTCATTTCTGTAAATAATTCTCCCATTTTATACACTGCCCCTTTTTCCCCCTTCCTCAATAATTATATCCAATCCAAATGACCAGTAAGTTGTTTCAACCAGCATCTTTTATATTTAATTTCAACAATCAATGTCCATAAATCTTTGTTTCCAGGATCCTTCTATTAATTCCTTTTCCAACTTTTTCCCAGAGTCACTGGGAGTTCCAAAGCAATTTCTTCAAATATCCTTTCCTCTTGAATATTCTAATATTTCACTTTTTCAGGATTTTTATTTTATTATAATAGAGTTCTTCTTATTTTCTTTTAAGTTCCAAAATCCAATTTTAAAAAGACCAAATGCTTTTCAAAGAGTCCTGAAATTTTTCCTGTACCATTAGGTGGCGCTCTCAGTTCTATTTCCACATTCCACCCTTTCTTTCACTTTTCCTTTTTTTGTAAAACTTTTATTAATTTCACTAATTCCACTTTTTAGCTATTATTTCTATTTTTTTATAAAAAATTTATTGGTTTTTAAAACAAACATAAACAAACAAAACATAAAAACATCAAATCATCTTCCATATATATACATACAGTGTGCCGGTTGGTTTACAAATTGTTTTGTGCTTCCATTTCGTAGTCTTCAATTACAATTACATTGTATATGATCTTATATTTTCAATCCAATATTAAATACATTGGTATCATTATTAATCAATCATTTGACTATACTTTTATTCATTCATGCTGAGAAAATACCAACACAGGAGGAAGTTATTAAGAAAATATTGGAATGTGCTGAAATGAGTAGATTGACATTTGAAATCAGAGAACAAGAAGATAAACAATTTTATAAGATTTGGGATCTATTCTATCAATGGTTAGACAATAAAACATGGTAATGAAATATGTAGATTTTTAGAATATAAGGAATATATAAAGATGTATTATTTTTATTATATCTACAAAATGATTATAGGATAGATTTGAGATGATAATATGAACTGCTATAAAACAAATTAAGTAAAATATGGATTACCTTGTAAAACATGAATGAATAATAGCATAATCAAATGATTGATTAACAATGATATTAATGTATTTTGGAATATTTGATTGACAATACAAGAACATATACAATGTAATTGTAAGTGAAGACTATGAAGTGGAAGCACAAAACAATTTGTAAACCAACCAATACACTGTATGTTTATATATGGAAGGTGGCTTGATGTTTTTATGTTGTGTATGTTTGTCTTAAAAAACAATAAAACTTTTATTAAAAAAAAAAGAAACTAGGATCTGGTTCTCAGGAATGACACCCTTTGACGGTCTGTTTTTAATTAGTTCTAAGAGACAAACCACATTCACATGGCCATGTTTTATGGTGAAACAGAAAGAAAGTTAATAAAACATTCTTATATTTCTGACAATTTTACCTTATGAGAGAAAACCAGAAAAGTAATAAATGATTTATAAAGAAAGTAAACCCTGATGCTGTTAAACATTTAGAGTGAGGGTGGAACTGATGTTGCAGCAACATGACTGACTTCCACGGAACTCCTGGGGAATCCATTGATATCCTGACAGCCATTCTGGACCTAAATTGCCTCGGAGGGGTGATAATCAAGGAGGGGATGCTCTGTTGATCCCAGGGACACCGCAAAGTCCCTGGTTGATCCGAAGACAGCCTTTCCAGCCAGCAGGAAAGGAAAGTGGCCATTGCAAGCTGCTATGAGGTTGGGGAAGCTGCCGACAGAAAGAAGAAATAGAAGGAAGTGTGATCAATCTGGGTGAGAAAAAGAAATCTTTTTTTAAAATACTAAAGAAAGAGCCCCCTGGGAAGAACAGGGTGAAGGAAAGAGCCAAAGACAAAGGTGGAGGTGGGTTAATACTCCCCCTGGAAGAAAGCAGCGAGGAAAGCAGTTTCTGGCACAAATAGAGAAAGGAAGTCATTAATTAAGGACTTGTGAATGGATAGTAACTTTAAAACTGGACTGGATTTACTGGATTTACTGGACCAAGCTACAGGAAAATAAGAGGTATTTGCATTTTCCTTTTTCCTTTTTTTCTGATTTTCTAACTTCCTATATTTGAATATAAACTTTGAAGAACTTTAAATAATAAGGAATTGTTATAGTAAAGAGAAATGAGAAAATAATGCAACAATGCCACCTAAAGGCGAAAGGAGAAATAGAAGACAGAGGGAGAAATATATGACCTTGAAAGATAATGGTACTTTGTTGACAGTCAGAGTTAACACTAGCTGATCAAAGTAAGAAGAGAACAATTATCACATTGGAAATGGACTATTATTTAAGGTTTCAAAATATAGAGAAAGAAAAGGGAGATAATTTATCAGAAATAATGGCAGACTTGGTGGCAGGGGCATTAGAGGTGACTAAAGAAAAAGTGATGGTTGACAAAGAAGAAATATTTAGAGTCCAGATCAGATATGCATTGAGAAATAAACTACCAAGGGAGGTACATGTGAGATTTACAAAGAAAGATATAAGAACAGAAATCCTACAGAAAGCAAGAGATGACCCATTGAAGTATAAAGAAAAAGGAATAACAGTTTTGAAACAAATTCCAAGAAGAGTTAGAGATTTAAGGAGGGAATACCAATTTGTGACAAAGTGCCTAATTAAAAAAGGAATTAATTTCAGATGGCTGATACTACAGGGAATAATGGTGACATGGCAGGAACAGAAACACAGGTTAGACTGTATAGAGAAAGCGGAGCAGTTTTATTATCATTTCAGCGAACAAGAGAGAGGGGGGGGAATGGAAGAAATTAGCCATCGGGAAGAAGCTACAGGAGAAAGGAATGGACGACAAAAAGGAGAGGAAAGAGAACAACAAAAAAAATCAACAAGAGAAGAAAACAAAGGAGGCAAGAGAGACAAGAGCGACAAGAACAACAAAACCTTATAATAAATAAAGATATGGAAGAGGAAATAAAGTTAATGTAAATTAATATAAATGGACTGAATTCAGCAAGAAAAAGAAAAATGATTTTTAATAAATTAGAGAAATTAAAATAGGATAATTTGTCTACAGAAGGTTCACATCAAAAAGCAACATAATAAAGTATTGGACTACCCTAAAATGGGAATCTATACATCTCCCTGGCACAACAAAGCAAAAAAGGAGTATCATTATATATTAAAGATACAATAAAAGCCAAACAAATGTTCCAAGATGATGATGGGAGAGTATTAATAGTGGAAATAACTGTAAACAGACATTATTAGTGGCAATATACGCACCAAATCAGAATCAGGACTAATTCTATAATAAACTACACAAGAAAATAATGGAATTGGAGTATGAAAGTATATGCATTTTAGGAGACTTTAATGCAATAGTGGATGCTGAAATGGACTATAAAACACAAAAAAAATACACAGGAAAACATTACCAAAATCCTTCTCCAGGATGATGGAAGAGTTAGCAATCCAAGATGTATGGTGAGAAATGCACCCAAAAAATAACCAATATACATTTTACTCAAATAGACCAGGATTGATATGATACGGGCATCAAAAGATGCAATCTGTAATATACAAGAAATAAATATTGAATCAAACACTTGGGCAGATCATAATACAATAAAAATAATATGGAAGGAACAAAAAAAGAGGTCAAGATGGACAATGAACAATTCAATATTGAAAGAAAAGGAATTTATTATATATATGGAAAAAGAACTGAAATTCTTCTTTGTTGAAAACAGAAGAGAAGAAACCTCACTACAAAATGTATGGGACATAACAAAGGCTTACATCAGAGGACTAACTATAATGTATGAGGAAAAGAGAAATAGAAAAAGGAGACAAGCATAAAAGACATTAGAAGAATATAAAAAGCTGGAGAAGGAATTACAAAGAAACCGACAAAGAAAGGATACACAAGATAAAATGAATTATATAAAGCATAAAATGGAACTAACAGACAAAGAAGAACTAGCACAAAAAATTAAAAGATCAAAACAAAACTTCTTTGAAAATGCAAATAAACCAGGAAGATGGTTAGCATATAGAATTAAAAAAGAGAAGGAACAGAAGTGGATCTCACAACTGATAGATGACAAAGGAAACCTTTGCTATAGAAATAAAGATAAAAAAGAAATAGTCCAAAAATAATGTGGGGAATTATATGAACAAGAGCAAGTTGGAGAAGGAGAAATTAAAGAATACTATTTAAAAAGCAGAACTACCTAAAGTACTAGAAGATATTTTAAAAAATGTTAGAGGAAAGAATTACAATGATGGAATTAACAGAAGCAATAAAAAGACAAAATAATGGGAAAGCACCAGGGTCGGATGCTCTACCAGCAGAATTGTATAAAAGTTTTCAGGACTCCCTTAGCAATACAGTGTTGGAAGTATTAAACAAAGTATTGATAGAAGCGAAAATACCCAATTAATGGGTGGAAGCCTATATTACCCTCATACCGAAAAGAGACTCTGACTTACAACAGATAAAAACTTATAGACCAATATCGTTATTGAACTCGGACTATAAAATATTTGCTTCAATAATGGCAGAGAAACTAAAGAGATTTTTAAACCATTTTATACACCCAGATAAAAATGTTTTTTTACCCAAGAGACAAATAAAAGACAATATGAGAATAATCCTGAACACTTAGGAATACTATGAAGCACATTCAGAAAAACAGATGGCATTGATCTTCTTAGATGCACAGAAGGCATTTGACAATGTGAACTGGCAATTCATTTTGCCAGTTTGCATCATGAACATTTGCATCATGGGGAGAGGTTTATTAAAATGATTGACAATATATTATACACAATATGCAAAAGTGATGGTAAATGGAGAATTGACTGGAAAAATTGATATTAAGAAGGAAACAAGACAAGGGTGTCCCTTATCACCACTATTATTTGTATTAATGTTGAAAGTGTTAAATAGGAATATTAGGAAAGACAAGGAAATAAAAGGGATGGAAATAAGAAAGGAAGAATACAAACTACAGGCATTCGCAGATGATCCGGTTTTTATATTAGAAGACCACTAGGAGAAGGACCCAAATTGATAAATAAGATAGAAGAATATGGGAAAGTGGCAGGATTCAAAATAAACAAAGGGAAAACTAAGATTTTAGCAAAAAACATGACAGAGAAACAGAAAAGAGAGTTAATAGATAGATTAGACATTAGAAAGTGAAATATTTGGGGATCCAACTAACAGCTAGATGTGGAACAATCAAGGAAGATAATTATTATAAACTGAAACAACAAATTAAGACAGATTTGGAAAAATGGGGTAATATGCAGTTATCGTTAATAGGAAGAATTGACTGCCAGATTTGTATTTACTCAGAATTGGAAAAGCGAAAAAATTCCAGCACAGGGAAAGGTGATTGAGAAAATATTAGAATGTGCAGATATGAAGAGATTAATATTGGCAATCAAAGAAAAAGAAAAAACTGAATATTATATGATATGGGACTCATTTTATCAGTGGTTGGAAAATAAAACAAGTTAAAACTGAGTAGATGAATATATAGAGAAATAAGTTAAGATTATTATAAAGATAATAAATATAAGAGATAAAGGTTTATAAAGGAATGTTATATTGATTATTGTTATATTGGTAAGAAGGTATTAATTACAATTGTTCACACAAGATATATCTACCCAGTCAACACACTGTTTAAATGAAAGATGGATTTATTGTAAGTATAAAATAAAAAACCTTGGAGGAAAAAATTTTATTTAGAGTAATCAAAAGCTACAGCATAGAATAGATTTGGATTATTTTCAAATAATAGGCATTTTGTTATTTTTATTTTTGATCAACAACCTTTTGAACATTTGTTGATTAATATTAACTGTAAATGACTATTTTATGACAGTAGACAAGGATCTCAGCTGGGAAGCATATGGAAGGTCATATGCCATCTATCTTAAGCTATGAGGATTTAATGGGGGAACCAAATTAAGTTGATTGAGGAAAAATGCCCTTGATCTTTCATTTTCTCAAATAGATTATTTTTTTCTAAACATTTAGATTTAAATTACATCCCAATGACTACATGGACACATTATGTAGTTTTCTTGGTTTGCTATTGTCTTCTTCTAGGATGTTTATCAGTTTACTGGGCAAATTAATCATGTTCAAGCCAACTGCATTTATGTAGGGTCAGCCAAGGCTACCATGTAGCTACCATTTCTAAATTTAAATGGTAAGTCAATTTGTATTGTTATAAAGTTTGGGATATTATAATTTGAGTGCATCCAAAATACAAGAACAGAGGTGGTATTCAGCAGTTTCTGACCAGTTCTGGAGAACCGGTAGCGGAAATTTTGAGTAGTTCGGAGAACTGGCAAATACCACTTCTGACGGGAGATTTTACAGTATCCTTCCCCTGCTACAAAACCAGTAGTAAAAAATTTTGAATCCCACCACTGAACAATAAGAATTTCATCAAAATGATAACGTGTTTAATTTGTCTTTTTTCTTTGCTTTGATGCATGGAATGCTGATTATAGGAGCATAAAGAAATATTATTATATGTGAGAAATCTACAGTTACATTTAATCCAAGACTGGTGAGAATATAATTCAAGTCTTACCTAAGGACCTAGTAATTATTAAGATAGCATCTAAGAATTTAAGCAGGATGGTCATTTGTAAAATTAGAGTATTCAGGATGATAAATGTATTATTCCCAAATATCTAGGAAGTTTTTTGAGATGGTTAGATAATGTTATTTATGCAATGGGCATGAATTTGGGCAAACTCATAGAGACAGTGGAGAACTGGCATCTTATGGTTCATAGGGTTGTGAAGAGTCAGACACATCTTATCAGCTGAACAACTACAAAGGGAAATTCTTTAGTATCACTTCAAGTTTTCCAGTCATGATTGATAAAACAATGGGTTTCTTCTTCCATATTTACCAATATTTAATAATTATTTCCAGCTGTTTTTCCTCAATACTATTATCAACAGGTACGGTATAGCAACATCCATAACCCAGATTTTTTTTCAACAATTGTTATACCAGGCATGCCATGAACAAGATGCTAGTCTCTTTGTATTTTAAAATTCTGTAAAAACTTAACCCACTTGTTTTCTAAAACCTTATCAACTCGATGCTCCAGTAATTTTTACTACATTCAAATCAGAGTTGGTATTCAGCAGATTCTGACCAGTTCTGGAGAACCGGTAGCGAAAATTTTGAGTAGTTCAGAGAACCGGTGGTAACCTTCCCCCAGGAGTGGGGAGGGAATGGAGGTTTTACAGTATCCTCCTCCTGGAGTGGGGTGGGAATGGAGATTTAACAGTATCTGTCAGATGGTGCTCCATTCAAAATCCAAGAAAGAAATACTTAGACTCCATTAATTAGAGAAAAGATATCTTTTACTGGAATTCAAGTAGTAGCAACAAAAGAATTCTGAATCTGAGAAAATGAGCGCGTAAATCACATATACAAAGTGATGGCAAGGTTCCCACCCCCAATAGTTCAATTGGCTCATCCAATTAAAAGTTGTGTATAGCATCATGTGGGCACCAGGTGGTGATGAGGCCTCTGTCCGTTGACCTTGACATATTTTGATAAAGATTTGCGGCTGCGCGTAGCATAGGATAGAAGCCTAAGCAAGAACTCCTCCCCCAACTTATACAGTTCTGTTATGTAACACCTCCAGCTTGCTTCCCATATCATGTTCCCCCTCCTCCCCCCATTACTTATGACAGCTGAAAGATGCAAAGCAAAGGAAGAAAATCTTGAAGGCTGACAGTCTCCTTCCTCTGGAGTGGGGTAGGAATGGAGATTTCACAATATCCTTGCCCTGCCATGCCCACCAAGCCATACCCACCAAGCCATGCCCACAGAACCAGTAGTAAAAATTTTTGGCTCCCACCACTGATTCAAATCCCAACTTCTGGCAAATATATTATTATTATATACTTTATTCATTAAACATAAAACTCAGTCAACTGAACATTTAAAAATGTATCACAAATACCAGTGACTTAGCACAGGTAGCACAGTTTTTTGCAGTTCCGCTGGTGAGATTGCAGGAAGCTGCAATTTCTTGATGTGTTTTGTAAAATTCTTAGACATGGTATCAAGATCCCCTATGACAATGGCTATCACTGTTACATGTTTCATCCATAACCGTGTAGTTTTGATGACCAGGTTGCGATATTTCGTGATATTTTCCAGTTCTTTTTCTTCAATTCTGGCATCTCCTGATACAGCAATATCAATAAATTGTACGCTTCGGCCCTCAACAACCATAATATCTGGTGTGTTGTGTTCCCAAGTGCTGATCCGTCTGTATTTGAAAGTCCCACAAGATCTTCACCATCTCATTTTTGACAACTTTTTTCCACTTTATGTTCCCATGGTAACATAAAGGTAGGGTGTATCTTTTACATAATGACCAGTGGATTAATTTAGTAACTCAGTTATGACTAGCTTTGTAGTCAGTTTGCGTGATTTTTCTGCACTCACATATTATGTGTGAAACAGTTTCAACTTTGTCATTGCAAAGTCTGCAGTTTGGATTGTCAGTGGATTTTTCTATCTTTGCTTTCATGGCTTTAGTTTGTAGTGCTTGTTCTTGAATAGCAAGTATTAAACCTTCAATTTCTTTCTCTCTTAAGCCATGCCCATGTCAAGTTGTTATCACATTTTCCTTCAATGTTTTTCGAGTGCTGTCCATGCTTTGGTTTTCCATCTATTTAATCTGTCATCTTTTCTTATATTCTGCCTTTTCCCCCCTTATATTCTGCCTTTGTTTCTGTTGTTTTTATAATGTTCTCCATTTTTACAGCCTGTAGCAATTTTTCTGTACTTTGGTTCACATAATCATTCAAACTTTCTTTTTCTTCTTCTACAGTTTGATGGATTTGCAATAGCCCTCTGCCCCCTATTTTTCTTAGCAGGTATAACCTGTTGATGTCACTTTGTGGATGTAAAATATGGTAAATATTCAACAGTTTACACATTTTATGGTCCAGGTTTTCCAGTTCAGCCACAGTCCAGTTGATGATTCCAGCTGGGTAGCGTATCACTGGAACTGCCCATGTATTAATGGATTTAATTATGTTTCTAGAATTCAATTTTGATTTTAATATTTTGTGGACCTTCCTGATGTATTCTTTTTGCTTTGACTCTTTGACTTTTCCATTCAAGATAGCATCTGCTTCCAATATGCTTAGGCATTTGTAACCGTCATCCTTTACTAATGCTTTCACAATGCTTCAATTTCACAGTTCTAGTCCTTCTATTTTTTCCATTTTTCCTCATTGCATGGAATAGTATAGCACATTTTTCAAGTCCAAAGTGCATTCTGATGTTGTTGCTGAACAGTTGAACTGTGTTGAGCATTGATTCAAGTTAAGCTGGACTTTTTAGAGTTTTAAGTCATCCATGTAGAGTAGATGGTTTATCTTGCCATGTTGGCTTGAGATTTGGTAGCCCAGTTTTGTGTTTTGTAGAATTACTGCCAGTGGAATTTATGCGATGTTGAATAGTAGTGGCGAAAGTGAATCCCCTTGGAAGATTCCTCATCTCATATTGACTTCACCAATGTTCTCCCCATTTGCTATTAGAACTGTTTTCCATTTTTTCATATTTGCTTTCAAAAATGTACAAATATTCCAAAGTTTTTCAGACATGCATTAATCTAGCTGTGGAGTAGAGTGTCAAATGCCTTCTTTTAACCTATCCATGCCATATTTAAATTTGTTCTTCTTTGTTTTGCATTTTGTAGTACCATTTTGTCAATGAGCAGCTGATCTTTTGTTCCTCTTGATTTTTTTGTAATTTCCTTTTTGTTCTACTGGGTACAAACTGTTTTCCATCATATGATTGAATACTGAATTTGCCAGTACACTTGTAAAAAGTTTGAACATTGTTGGCAGACAAGTAATTGGGCGATAGTTGCTTGGTTCTATGCCCTTTTCTGGATCTTGCATTATCAAGTATGTTCGGCCAGCTGTTAACCATTCTTCGCTTGTTGCATTTTGAAGCATTTCATCAAATTGAGTGGCCATGCGATGATGGAGGCTGATCAGGAGTTTTAACCAGTATCCATGCAGTTTGTCCAGGCCTCCAGTTCTTGACCTTCTTTACTTGTGCAACCATATCAGTTGTTATTACAATATTTTCCATTTTGTTTTGTGTTGTTTGTTTTGAGTATCTTTGATCTAGGAGGCAGTTTTATCATGCTCCACTGGGTTTTCCCACAGTTGTTTCCAAAAGTTCAAAGTTTTTTCTTTACATAGGTAAACATTAGTATGGACTCGACTTTCATCAAGTGACTGGTAGAAGAGATGTTGGTTTCTTCTGAACTGGACATTTTCACGATATAATTTTATTCATCCTTCGTATTTTTCAACTTCCTTTGCTGCTGCTATTACATGCTGTTGTTGTTGTTATTATTATTATTATTGGCTAATCTTTAGTGAGATTCACAACCTTTGGGGCTGGTTGGTAGCTCAACAGCTCGAGTCCTAACCAAGGACCTAGGAAACTGTTCAGCTAGCGTCAGAAGATATAAGCTGTTCCAAGGAGGGTGTTTTTTTGTAGAATCAGGGTAGGAATATGTGCCTACTTCTTAAAAAAGCTATCCACTGTCATAGCTGAACCTCTAAGCATAATCTTTAAAAAATCTTTCAGGACCAGCTCCTTGCCAAAACTATGGTCACAACCCACGGTCATCCCCATCTTCAAAAAGGGAGACCCCAGCCTAGTTGAAAATTACAGATCAATCTCTTTATGCTGTGTCACCTGTAAAATAAATAAATAAATATTCAAGTCTGATAAATTCAGGATTTCCAAATAGCGAGGTAGCCCTTTAGATATTGCTCCAAGGGCTCCAATTACAATTGGCATAACACACAATTTCTTTTTCCAAAGTCGCTCAACTTCAATTTGTAAGTCCAATATTTTGTGATTTTTTCTTGCTATGTATCTACAATTCGTGCATCACCAGATAGTGCAATGTCAATGAACCAAACCCTTTTCTTCTCAACTATTGTTATGTCAGGCATGTTGTGGGCCAAATGCCTTTCTGTCTGAATTCTGAAGTCCCACAAGATCTTGACTTTTTCATTTTCCAGAACTTTCTCAACCTGATGTTCCCTGTAGTTGTTACTATACTCAAATCCAAACTTTTGGCATAGTTTCCAGTGAATGATTTTTAGCAACTCGGTTATGGCATTCTAAATATTTATTTATTTATTTATTTATTTGTTTGTTTGTTTGTTTATTTATTTATTTATTTATTTATTTATTTATTTATTTATTTATTTATTTATTTCAATTGCTTACAAGATAATAGGTATAAGTAAAAACATATGGATACATGGATACATATAAGAAAAATAAAAAAATAAAAGAATCAATAGGACAGGGATGGTAGGCACGTTGGTGCGCTAAGGCACGCCCCCTACAGACCTCTTAGGAAAGGGGTGAGGTCAATAGTAGACAGTCTAAGGTTAAAGTTTTTGGAGTTTGGGGAAGAAACCACAGAGTCAGGTAGAGTATTCCAGACATTAACCACTCTGTTGCTGAAGTCGTATTTCCTGCAATCAAGTTTGCTGCGATTAAGCTTGAGTTTGTATCTATTGTTTGCTCTTGTGTTGTTATGGTAGAAGCTGAAGTATTCATTGACAGGTAGGACATTGCAATGTATGATTTTATATACTATACTTAGATTGGACTGAAGGCGGCGTAGTTCTAAGTTTTCTAGTTCTAGAATTTCGAGTCTAGTGGCATAAGGTATTCTGCAATGAGTAGAGGAGTGGAGAACTCTTCTTGTGAAATATTTCTGGACTTTCTCAACTGTGTTAATGTCAGATACGTAATGTGGGTTCCAGACTGATGAGCTGTATTCGAGTATTGGTCTAGCAAATGTTTTGTATTTTCTAGTTATTAGTGTAATATTACCAGAGAAAAAGCTACGTAAGATTAGGTTAACAACTCTTAATGCCTTTTTGGCTATGCAGTTACAGTGGGCTCTAGCACTTAGATCATTAGAGATGAGTACTCCAAAATCCTTTGGATCATCAACAAGGTCTTGACTATTCAGCCTGTATTTTATTGTCTGATTATTATTTTTTTGCCAATATGTAGGATTTATTTGTTGAGATTTGAAGTTGCCATTGTTTGACCATTCTGATACATAGTCAAGGTCTTTTTGAAGGGTAGCAATATTGTCTGTGGTGTTGAATAGTTTTACATCATCAGCGAAGAGAACGCAGTTGCTCTTGATATGATCACAGAGGTTATTTATGTACAATATGAAAAGAGTTGGTCCTAGAACACTGCCTTGGGAGACACCACTGTTGACAGGTACAGAATTTGATAGGACGCTCCCAATTTTGACCATTTGTTGTCTGTTTGACAGGAATGCTTCTATCCAGTTATGCAGGTGACCAGGGATACCGTAAGATTTTAATATTAGGAGTAGTTTGTCGTGTACCACTGAATCAAAGGCTTTACAGAAGACAATGTAGATTGCGTCCATTGCTTTGCCCTGATAGAGTTCTGTAGTCCATATGTTTTTGCAGTGTAAGAGTTGCAGATTACATGATAGTTTTTTCCTGAAACCAATTTTTTTATTAGAGAGTAGGTTGTTTGTTTCTAAGTGGAGGATGATGGATTGGTTAATAATTGATTCCATGACTTTCCAGGTGATGCAGCATAAAGAGATTGGTCTGTAATTTTCAACTAGGCTGGGGTCAGTTTGTAAAATTTTGCTGCATCCACTGATTAAATGGTCAACTGTTTCATCATTCTCATTACAGAGGCAGCATTTGCTGTTGGTGGTGACATGCTGAATCTTTGCTTTCATGAAATTTGTGGCTAAGGCTTGTTTTTGAGCAGCCAAGATAAAGCCTTGACTTTCTTTTTTCAGTATTCCTGATTTTAACCAATCCCAAGTAAGCTTTTGGTCAGCTTTGCCTTCAATACTTTTCAGGTATTGGCCATGCATAGCTTTGCTTTTCCAATTTTCAATTTGCTTCTCAATTACTTCTTTTTTATATTCAGCTTTTGACTTGGTTGTCTTCAAAAGGCCTCCTTTATGTACTCCCTTAATCATTGGCTCTTCACTTTTCTGGATGTAGTCATTCAAGCCATGTCTTTCTTCTTCTACAATCTGCTTTACTTGTAGGAGACCTCAACTACCCTCTGCTCTCGGTAGATATAATCGATCAACATCACTTTTAGGATGCAAAGCATGATTCATAGTCATAAGCTTCCTTGTTTTTCTGTCCAAATTGTCCAGTTCCATCTGGGTCCAGTCAATTATTCCTGCAGAGTATTGAATCACAAGTATAGCCCAGGTATTTATTGCTTTTATCATGTTTCCACCACTCAATTTGGACTTTAAAATCTTGTGAATTCTTTGAAATTACTTGGCTGAAGTTGATTCCTTGACTATATAATGCATTAAATCAGAGGCTTCTAAAATCCCTAAGTACTTGTAGCCTGCTTCTGGTTTCATTGCCTTTATCATTTCTTCATTGTCAAGTTCTATTCCATCACCTTCTATGACCTTGCCTGTTTTGATTGCCATTGTTGCATGTTTGTCAATTCCACAGTGCATGCCGATGTCCTGGCTAAATTCTTTTGTACTTTCAATTAGTGAATTCAGTTCACTTTTTGTTTACCAAACAGCTTCAAATCATCCATGTACAACAAACGTGAAATTTTCAATCCTTTCTTTGCAAGTTCATATCCACCGTTCACCTTCTTTAAAATGGTTGACAGTGGTAGCATTGACAGAATAAATAATAGGAGTGACCCTGGAAGATGCCTCGTTTAATTTCAACACCTAGTTCTTCTCCATTAGCCATAAGCTTTGTTTTCCAGCGATTCATTGAAATTTCCATGAATTTTCGAATGTTGCTGCTGATGCCAAAGATTTCCAGGCATTTCTTAATCCAGCTGTGGGGGACTGAATCGAACACTTTCTTGTTGTCTATCCAAGCCATGAACAGATTGGTTCAATTTTTGTTTGAATTCTTCAGAATTAGCTTGTCAAACAGCAGCTGGTCTTTTGTTCCTCTTGAGTTTTGCAGCACCCTTTCTGTTCTACTGGAAGCAGATCTTTCCTTTTCAAGCATCCATAAATTTGATTTGCAATTATGCCAATAAGAAGCTTATAGCTTGTTGGCAAGCAGGTAATTGGTTGGTAATTTCCTGGATCATTTCCTTTGTCTTTCTCTTTCTGAATTAAAAAAATCTTTCCAATTGTTAGCCATTCATCATTTTCAGGCATTTCTATAATTTGATTCATTTGGACAGCAAGTCTTTCATGTAACCTTGTTAATGCCTTCAGCCAAAAGCCATGCAGCTCATCTGATCCAGGTGCGCTCCAGTTCTTTATTCTTCTTGACTGCCTTTGAACCATTTCATTTGTTATTTTCACATCTTCCATTTTGGGCACTTTCATTGTGGACTCAATCTGTTTCATCCAGTTTGCATTTGTTTTGTGCTTCTTGTCATTTTCCCACAGGTTCTTCTGGAATTTCAGAGCTTTTTCTTTATCAGGCTTTTCATTTGTTGTTACCCCGTCTTCCCTTTCCAGGTTTTTATAAAACTGGTGCTGATTTGCTCTGAACTGTGAGTTTTGTTAAAACTGGATTAATCAATTTTCATATCTCTTAATCTTTTCAGCAATGGCAACAACTCTGTGCTTCAGCTCTTCAATTACTGCAGCAATCTCCTTGCATTCCAAATCATATCTTGCAGCCAAGATGCTTTTGATCTGCTTGTTCTTTAGCTGGCCTTGCCTTAGATTCTTCGGGTTGCTCAAGTCTCCACGTAGTTTCTTAATTTTCAATTCCACCCGAATTTTCCACTTTGACTTCCCTTTCTTGCCTCTTTGGTTCTTTTGTATTTTCAAACCCAATTCTTTTGTGGTTATGTAGGCTGCTGCATACATCAGCTGATTAGTTTCAGCTAATGTAGTAATTGGGATGGTTTGCACAGCTTCATTGACTTTCTCCAGTGCATTTGCTAGTGCTTTCCGATTAACTTGGTTCAGTTTTGGCAAGCGCGTTCTTTCAGTGTCTTCCATTTGATCCTTTATTTTCTCAGCTAATTTATCTTTATCTGCTGGTGTTTCTTGATCTTCACTTTTTTCTTGTTCTTTATCTTCACCAATTTCCACAACTTCTTCCCCTCTTTCTTCTGCAGGTTGTTCTTGAATCTGCAATTCACTCACATTATCATTTTTCTCTGTTGGTATGGCTCAGGCCATTAGTTGCTTTCTTTTCAATTTCTCTTAATTCTGTTGCAGTGAAAAAAATGTGGCTCAGAATCACACATCGTTGGTCCATTAACCTTTGTTCACTGATGTCACAGTCCATGCAATTTGCCTTCCAGATCTGCTACATTTGTTTTTGAAATCCACGTTTTGCTGACTCAGATTGGTAGTAAGCTTCCATAATCAAGATATTTTCTTCCCTGGTCCAGATTTTTCGCTTTTTCACTTTTTCTTCCAGTAGCTGGTCAGCCCCATGCCCTGGTTGCCTAGCAGAGGGAGCTGAGCCCTGTAGCTCATTTTGCGAAGAATGCCCAGGAGCCATAGCATCCAACGGAATCCTTGTTAATCTGGGCGACGATTCAGCCGGCGTAAATTTCATTTTTCTTGTATTCACCATGTTTAAATGGGTTGTGGAGCAAATTTTGTCTGGCCCTTCACCTAAGACCTGTCTGATATGGTTGCACCTGTTCATCATAGCCCCTAGGATCACTAGGACATGCAAGCTGCTCAACCATGATAGGGTAAAGCTTCTCGGAGGGGTTGTTATTATAATAATGATAATGATCGTGATCATGATCATCATCTTCATCATGATGATGATGATCATCATCATCATCATTATCATTAATAATAGTAATAGTAATAAAATTAGCATCAGACCTTAGTGACCTTTGTGGTGATCAGTTCTCAATCTGGTGCTTCAAGTCTTCCAACATTGTGTCCATCACCACTGTACTCATGTTCATCGATCTTGCTGCTGGTTATGCTCTTTTTCTCCTTCCTTTCACATTACTCAGCATTATGGAATTATAAAGAAGCCAGAATCTTCTTATAAAGTGACCCTATTATGATAGTTTGAGCCTGGTCATTTGAGCCTCAAATGAGAAATCTGGATTGATTTATTTTATCTATTTGTGTGAATGTTTGGCTATGCATGTTATTCTCAGGAATCTTCTTTTAACACCAATATTTAAAAGCACCAATACTGTTTCTAGCCTGCCTCCTTAAACTCCAACTTTTAGAGGGTTACAGGGAAAGCCATTATCTACATGATATTAAGCATTGTAAATATAAATACTTTAAATATTGCAAGATATACTGCATCTAAATATATAAAATGTTGCCCTTTGCAAATTTTCCAATTCTACATAAAGTAATCTGGTTAGCTTTTTAAATTATTATTTGCTATTCTTTTTAAGGATGCTCTTTTATATCTCTTCCTACTTGTAAAAGTTAGGAATATCTATATTGATAAAGCTATTTCTAAAAATCTCAATAAATGCACAGGGTAGGTGAAAAGATTAACATTAAACATTTGAGGTTATAAGAGGTAGGGATGGCTGAATTTTTCTTTGGAGGCATAGTTAACACACACTGGGTTTTCCTGTCTTTACAGCCCCAACAGAACCTTTGCTGTGCAAATTTGCTGATGGAGGGCAAAAGAAACGACAGAATCAAAGCAAATATATCCAGAATGGGAGACTCTGCCCAAGAGAAGGAGAGGTAAGTCAAAATAGTTATAATTATTTTTGAAGAAATTGACAAACTTGAAGAAAATGAGTTTTCATCATTACTAAAGTCAAAATAAGAAAAATGCAGCAAAATTCAAATGAGTTTAATTCCATTTATCTTTGATTCAGGGGCATGCGCTAGTTATCAAAAGACTTGAGACTTCAACCTGATACTCAATGAATTCATAAAAATCAATATTTTGCAGTGCTGATAAAATAAGATTTTGTACATCATTATTGTTCATTGTAGTTTTGATTGCATTCAGATTGGAACTAACTTAACTTTCATTTTAAAGGGAACTAATATTATGTGAATCCATTAGCACAGCTCTTGTTATTAAATAATATCCAGACATGACAGAAAAACATAGATGCCATACTTTGATTGTGACAGAGAAATTAAGTTGTATTAGATTGGCTTGCTCTATTGCAGGAATGTCAAACTCAAGGCCCAGGGGCCAGATACAGACCACAATGTGGTTATATCTGGCCTGCAGAACCACCCTAGAAACAGTGAAGGACAAGCCCGCGGCAGCCCGGCTCAGGCCAACCAAGTGCTGATTTACAACCTGATGGTGGCCATCCAGGATGGAATGTGGTCAGCCTTAGATCCTTGGGGATGCTCTATAGTCAGTGAGGGGCCACCCCCTCCCCCAGGTGCAATTAGAGGAAGTGGCAAGCTTCTATGGGGCTTGGCATTCCTGGGCACCATCTTGCCCTGCAGGCTGACTGTGTTCTGAGTGCTTCTCTTTCACCCAGGATGCACATGCTCATCGCCCAGGAGGCCGAGGTAGCAAAAGAAAATTGAAATCAGGGAAGTGAAAGGGGGTGTCTATATACCGATATATTTGGGGAGGGAGGGAGGGAGATTATAATGAGAGGGAGTGAGGGTCTGACGGAAGTTCTATCTTAGCACTTAGCACTGCTGTCCTTTTCCCATCCCCTTATCTCCCCCTCGTACCTTCCTGATGGTCTCCCATCCAATAAACTTGACAACAAAACACACTGTAGTTTCTCCTAATCTGTTGTAATTGTCTTCTTCCAACATCTTTTCTTGTCTACAAATTTTTTGTTTTGATGCTGTGTGAGAGGATGACTAAGTAGGTTTCAATTAATGCAAGAAGTAGAAAGTGAATTACCATAGCATTAAGCAAAATATATAATTTTACTCTTCACCTTACACCCAAATCATGGACCTGACATCAATTATTGCTATTTTGGAATATCAGAAAAGAAAAGAAACAAAGAAAACAATAGTAGATCTCCATCCATGGTCATATTTATTTTCTATATATTGATTTGTATAAAATATTTACCACAGTGCTTCCAGAAGCAACAAAGCTAATCTTTAAGTTGCTAACAAGAGGCAAATGGAAACAGGGTGCGTGTGTCCCCCCACGTAGCCTAATCATGATACAAATATACCTTTGTGATGCTCACTATCCCATGAATTTATTATCTATGAATGAGATGAATGAATGAATGAATGGTCAAGTATGATTAGACATACAAGGAATTTGTCTTGGTGTATATGCTCTCACTGTACATAAAAAGAAAAGATACATTCGTCAAGAATCATAAGGTACGACACTTAATACAGTCATAGGGTACAAATCATACTAGGAAACAGTCAATATAAATTGTAAGGATACAAGCAACAAAGTTTCAGTCATACAGTCATAAGTGGGAGAGGATGGCTGATAGGAGTGATTGATAGATTTAATCATATTTTAAAGGTACTGTTATTAGAGTGTTTTCTCATTTATGCCATCAGTTAAATTTTCTTATCAAGCTTTACTTGATGTGAAAGTTAATTTGGCACCATTGGCACTGAATTTTTCACTTGATAATTTATGTCAACTCTGACTGGAAAAATAGTGGAATTAAAAGACAAAAATTAAAACAATACATTAAATATTTTGATAAGTCGTAAAATTTTAAAATATGTTACATTTTGGGCTATTTTGCAGCAAAATCATAACAGCAGTTGCAACTAAGATCAGAATAATGTTTATTGCCAATTCCATGAAGATTTGAGCACATTTCCTTTGCCTCTGGTCCCAAGTCAGCTCATGCCATTCTTCTTTTGCTGCACTTCTTGTTGCACTGGTATATTTGGTGACTATCTCCCATAATGTAGGGAAGGAGAGCAGTCACATAAGATCAGAACAGTACCAATTTATGCTCCCCAAGATGACTGCTGCGTGGTAAAAGCTTTTCTTTTCTCTTACCCATGATTTGCTGATTTTACTGTCAATGCTGGTTCTCTGGCAGTGCTGCATTTGAATGGGAGCATTTAGGAATAACCAAAGACAACTTTTGAATAACCATGGATCCAGTGGGGAAAGAGAGTCTTGAAAATTCTAGTTCCCTCTGGAAGCAATTGAAAAGTCATTGGGCATATACATGTTCCTGCTATCAGGTTCATTTTCTTAATCAATGCCTTGAATCTTGACTTTCACTTTTGAATTTATTTATTTATGTATTTATTTAGCTTGTTTATTTATCTTTGCTTTAAAATTGGATTAGCAGCTGAACGCTGATTTATTTCAATCCCTTTCTGGACTTTTTTTCTTTCCCCCTCTCCCTTGGTGTATATTGTTTTGGATAACTTTGATTCCTTCCATAAGGAAGCATGACACACTTTGGCTGAAGACCTTTTATTTGACTTCTTTCAAAATTAGACTTTCATCACAGAATTTTTGTACTTTTTGAATTTATAAAATATTTGGAATTTATCTTTTAAAAAAAAATTTTTTAACCTTGGATTGAAATATACAGAAAAATTTAGAAAACATCCTGTAAGCACTGGACCCAGGAAGCTTTGCAGTTGTTTGCGAGTATGGGACGGATCCCAATCGATGACAGTTTTTACTTTTTGTGGGTCCACCTCTATTTCCTCGTGGTATATTCTATATCCCAGGTAGTCAATTTTTTCTTGGTGGAATTCACATTTAGAGAGTTTTGCATATAGTTTGGCATTTTGGAGTTTTGTGAGAACTGCTCGGAGTAATTTGATGTGTTCTGCTTTTGTTTCAATGTAGATTAAAATATCATGAAGATAAATGAGAACCCCTTTGTACAAAAATTCATGGAGGGTCCCATTAATTAATTGCATGAACACAGGAGGGGCTCCTTGTAATCCAAAAGGGAGCACTTTAAATTGGTAGCATCCCAGTGAGGTGTTAAAAGCCATCTTCCATTCATCCCCTTCCCTTATTCTAATGCCTCTCGTAAGCCTAACTTTGAATTTTTTTTTCCTTTAGAGAGGTACATATTTTCCACACTGATGGCATTAAGATTTTTGTAATTAACACATAGATGCACCGAGCCATCTTTCCCTTCACGGAATAATACTGGGGCTGCTATTTTTGGTTGGGTAGGTTCGAAGAAACCCCTTTGTAGATTTTTATCGATAAATGCCCTGAGTTCTTTTAATTCTCTGGGGGACATGCAGTTCATTTTCAGTTTTGGAAGTTTAGCCCCTGGTAGGATTTCAATGACGCAGTCTGTGGCATGATGGGGTGGGAGTTCATCAGAAGCCTCCTTGCTAAATTCTTGCGCTAAATCCTGGTACTCTTGGGGATGTTAAGGGGTTCAGCAGGCTGACCGGCCATGGCTGGTTCTCTGTTCTCTGTTCTCTTTCTTTTCTTTTCCTCTGGGCTGTTTGCAAATGCTACATGTTTCTGGAAATGTACGGTTCCTCCCTTCCAGTTTATTTTTGGATTCCATTTCCATAGCCACGTGAGTCCTAGTACTAGTGGCCCTTCCATTCCTTGGGCTACAATGAATGTGAGCATCTCACTATGGTTCCCTAGTCTTATTTTCAATGGTTCTGTGGCAAAACTGGCTGGCTCCCCCCCACCGCTATAGTTCTATCTAATTGGCAAAAAGCGATGGGATTTTCCATTTTCTTTAGTTAGATTCCCATTTTCTCTGCTAGGGTGGGGTTGATTAGGCACCAGGTGCATCCCGAATCCAGTAACGCTGCAACTTCCTCCCCCTTCCCTCAGCTGGGGATAAACAGTCTTAGGGGAAGAGTGATTGGTTCAGTTGGGTCGCTTACCAGCAGATCATCTTCCGGATCGCTTTCAGACTGGCTCAGGTCCCCTCAGGGCATTGGGGGTTCTTCCTCTGGGTTGGGGGACCAGAACCTCACAGCCTCTTGGCTTCTCAGGCCAGTTTCTTTTCCCCGAGGGTTGGGTTTTCTGGGTTTTCCCCCGATGGGGTCTGGCTTTCTGGCAGGGGTTTTTGAACGGCATTCTGCTGCATGGTGCCCCTCTTTTCCACACTTAAAGCAGCCAGCTGATCTTGGGGTCATGGTGGTTTGGGGTTTGAAAAATTCCTGCTTTCCCTGGGGTGGGGATCTTCTCCAAAGTTTGCCATTGTGGTAGTGGTTTTGGGTCATGTCTATCTCCGCCTCCTCTGCCATCAGGTACCATTCATGCAGGAGGTTTGGGGCCCCATGGGCCAGGCAGGCAGCATACTGGTTGTCATTGAGTCCATCTTTGAACCAACAGACTAGGATATCTTCTGACCAGTCGATTCAGCTGGCCAGGTCACGAAATTCCTCGATGTACTCAGTAACCTGGTGACGGCTGTGCTTTACGACTCTAATGTGGTTGTGGGCTTTTCTATCAGCGAGGGGGTCTTCAAAGTGGTGGCCTAGGGCTGTCATGAATCGGTCGAGGTTCCTCAGTTCTGGGGCATTGACATTGTGGAGCAACACCATCCATCTGGCTGCTGCCCTTTCTAGGGCCAGGGTGACAACTCGCACTCGGGCCCCCTGGCTTGGGAAATTCTGCCCGTATTCTTGCATGTAGGTGAGGACTTGTGCCAGGAAAAATCCCAGTTTCTGGGGGTCCCCATCGAATTTTACCCCCAAGGGTGGGAGCTTTCTCTGCAGTTGTATGTCTCTGGGTTGGTTAATCTCCTGCTGTAGGGCGACAAGGGTCGGGTTCCTGGTATGGCTGCTGGTCCTTCAGCTTGTTCCACTGCCTGATCATTCTCAGCTGGATCAGGGGTGATGGCTTGGGTTCTTTTAATTTCTAGTTCCCTCGCTCTCCTATGTTGGTGACCTGGTCCATCCCTCACATAGAAGTCCTCCAGGCCTTCCTTCACGAGGCGATTTATGTACCGTTTCAGTCGGTCATCTGCCGGTGGTTCCTTGACCCATTCTTCCTGATCAGACCCATTCTTCCTGATCAGGCCTCCAGCTCCAATTTCTACCCGGGTTTATGGTTACCCTAGGTGAGAATTACTCCCTTGCTTCTTCCATTCCAGCTGTCTCTCTTTCCTACGCCTATAGACCACCAGGGCTTTGTGGAATTTTTGCCGGCAACTTCACTGTCTTTGAAGTCAGTGTCTGGCTGGGGAGTTGTCGAAGTTTCTCCCCAGCATTCAGCTTCACCTTGCTCCTTGCTATATTCAGACATTTTTGCAGGGTCCCCTCAGTAGAGTGAAGTTGTTTTTTTAAAAATTCCTCTTCGGGTTGACCTCTATTGCGGACTCTGCTTTGTCAGATCTGTGTATCTGCCATTCTTCATGGAAGACGTGGCGGGGGGGAGTAGGTATAAGAAATCCTTTTTGATGTAACATGGATATATTAAATCTTATATTGAATTTGGATAACCCATGATATACTATGGAGGGACGGAAACCTGTCTGTTCTGTCCCACCTGTATCCACAGGTGAAACTTCAAGTCACAGAGTTCACAATACTTTACGTAATCAGAGACAGAAGATTCAGTTGCTCTGTTATCACAGTCCTTTGGCAATCCTCCTAGAATCTTTCCGGCAATTCTGTAAAGTTTGTAAATCAGACGCAGTCCTTTCCAAGGCAACACTCACTTTGTTTCCAGCAAATATTACAAAGTCAGGTGCTCCCTTTTATCCTCTAAGGGAGGGCATGACAGTCTCATTAATGAATCCTTTGCTGAACGTCTCTTTTCTAATTGAGATTGACGTCTCAATCTCCTCCTAGTTCTGGCATTCATCCAGCATCCGGCAGTGTCATCTCCACTTGAAACCTCCGACACACTTTCCTGATTAACAGTTAACACCTGAGGTTCAATTAAGGAATTAGATTCAGGGGAGAGAGAGACCTCTGAATCTTCTAATAAATCAGGTTCATCTCTCAACTCTAACTCGTCTCCCTCTACGTGACTCCCCTCTAAGTCACTTAATAATGCAGGCTCGTATCTCAGTGCCATATCTTCTTCACTCGAACCCACATCTGCTGATTGATTAGGTTCAAGTCTCGGAGTCACAACACCTGTCACCTCTGAAAGAGACAGCCACAGGATGAAGAGACCGTAAAAAATCCTGCTGGGAGATGTCTTCTGGGAACTTCAAAAAAGATTGTTCTCAGAAGAGGGGGGGAATAATCATGTTGGCTCTTTGTTTTACTAAATACACATCAAAAGAAGGGGAAGGGTCTTAAACTCCCTTATCTATCCCTGCATGCCTGAGGCACGTTAGATGCTGCTTTTAATCCCTACATGACTATGCTTTGACTAGTGCTGGGATTCACTCCCTTTCAATAAAGGATTCCTTTTGATACGTTTGGTTTTCAGAAGTTTATTCTTGTTGATTGAATGGGAAAAGTTCTGTAGCCTGACAACTTTATGTAAGCACTGGACTTTTTCCCTTCAATCGAAAAGAATGAACTTCTGAAAGCTAGATATTTCAAAAGGAATCCTTTATTGAAAGGGAGTGAATCCCAGCACTAGTCAAAGCATAGTCTAAGATGTTTCCAGGCATACAGTAATAGATAAAGGGAGTTAGAATCCATCCCCTTATTTAAATGTGGATTTAGTCAAAGAACTAACATGTTAATTCCCCTCTCCCCTTCTCTGGGAACGTTTCTTAGGATAGTTCCCAGGAGTATCTTCCAGAGCTGGAATTTTTATGGTCCCTTCTCATCTTGTTATCTCTTCAAGAGGTGACAAGTTTCTAGACATCTGGCTCCAATCCTCCAGTTGTATCTCATATGCAAGTTATACAGAATCAATATAAAATTTAATATATCCAGGTTACATCAAAAAGGATTACTTGTACCAACCCCCCCTTCTTGTTCCATTGAAGAATGGCAGATACACGGATCTGACACATCCCTTTGGTTTCCTTCTGCTTCAGTGCTCCCTGATCAAGTTTCGCAGACTAAGGAATGACTGAACAGTAGGTGAAATCAGAAAAGATGGTTGGGTAGTATGCAGCTTCTAGCTGAATGTCTTTTTCTAAAAAGCTTGATGAGACAATCATGATCATGCAAAATATGCTGGGGCATAAAAGTTTGGATAAAGACATACAAAAAAGACTTTATCCAGACAAAAGTGATATTTTCACAGCTGGAGAACTAACTGACTTGATTCCATCTATTTCTCTGAAGTTTTAAGCCTGCATACAATGTTAGGACATGATTGAATGTGGAAATGAAAAATTTCTTTTTCCTATGAAGATTGTGGAAGACCTGATAGTTTTATTACACCTAACTAGAAACCACTTCTATTTGGACTTTGATGGGAAGATATAATAATCTATTATATTTAATTAGAAGATATAATATTCTATTATATTTAATGAGACAACAAATAGATAAGAAATGATGTTAAGAAACAAACATAGATATTTGATCCAGGTTGAACTATTTTTTAACTTTTGGGATGATTTGGAATAGATAAGATGCTGTGGTAAACTTTTTAGTAGTGGATTGCAATAACAATTTATTAACAGAGTTTTGAAACTTTAATTTTGTTTCATTTTAGTATTATTTATTCTTCGTCTTAATGATTTTGTTACTAATATAATATATAGAAGACAGGTCAATAAGTTGCAAATAGATTTATTAGTTTAAAAATTGTGGGGGGAGCTATTTCACAGGGGAGGGAACCAATGTCATAGTAATGTATTAATCAGTATTCAGTTAATATGTGTTTATGTGTTTGGGTTTTTTTGATGCACCTTTTTTCTTTTTTTTTCTTTTTTAATGTCTTTTTTCAATTTTTTATTTGTTTTATTTATTCATATAACATATAAAAATTCAATTTCAACAGTGTGTTGGCTGCAATTATTTTTAGAAAATCATAATCAAAATCTTTACAATAATATTCATCACATTGATATTAATTCAATGATAATGACAACAACAACAACAACAACAATAATAATAATAATACCTGGGTATACTGCAGCTGGATAATATCAAGCACGAGCAAGTGAAAAATGTGGTCAGTAAAGAATACACACAAAGGGTCAGAAAACTTCTAAAAAGCAAACTGAATGGCGGTAACACCATCAAGGCTATAAATACCTGGGCCATACCTGTCATCAGATGTACTGCTGGGATCATAAACTGGACACAGGCAGAGCTGGACAGCTTGGATAGAAAAACAAGAAAACTGATTACCATACACTATGTGCTGCACCTGCGTAGTGACGTCAACAGGTTATATTTGCCCAGAAAAGCAGGAGGCAGAGGACTTTTGCAAGTGAAGCAGACAGTCGAAGAAGAGAAGCACGCTCTGGCAGATTATGTGAAAGACAGTGTTGAACCAGCTTTGATGGAGGTCAACAAGAGGAAGCTGCTCAAAGTGCAGCAAATCAAGAATCAATATAGAAAAACAGCGATGCAAACTCAGGCTGACAGCTGGTGTAACAAAGCATTGCATGGACAGTTCCTTGAAAAGATCCAAGGAAAAGTAGATAAGGAAAAGACCTGGTTATGGCTGACCAACGGAACACTGAAGAAAGAAACAGAAGGCCTGATTCTTGCAGCCCAAGAACAAGCCATCAGAACGAATGTAATCAAAGCCCGAACAGAAAAATCTGCTAATGACCCCAAATGCAGACTCTGCAAAGAAGCGGATGAAGCCATTAATCACATACTGAGCTGTTGCAAGACAATAGCTCAGACTGACTACAAACAACATCACAACACAGTCACTCAGATGGTCTACTGGAACTTGTGCCACAACTACCATCTGCCTGTAGCAAAGAACTGGTGGGATCATAAGCCTGAAAAAGTGGTCGAAAATGAGCATGCAAAACCACTGTGGGACTTCCGAATACAGACTGATAAAGTTTTAGAACACAATACCCCAGATATCACGATTGTGGAGAAGAAAAATGTGTGGATCATCGACATTGCCATACCTGGTGATAACAGAATCAACGAGAAACAACTTGAAAAAGTTACCAGATATCAGGACTTGAGAATTGAACTGCAGAGACTCTGGCATAAACCAGTGCAGGTGGTTCACAGTGGTGCTTGGCACATTGGGTGCTGTGCCTAAAGACCGAGGCAAGCACTTAAAAACAATTGGCGCTGACAAGATCACCATTGGTCAGCTGCAGGACACTTTACTGGGATCTGCTCGCATAATCTGTCAATACATCACGCAGTCCTAAACACTTGGGAAGTGTTCGACTAGTGATTTGTGATACAAAACCCAGCATGGTAATCTCGTCTGCTGTGTATACTGTCATTTTTGTGAATAATAATAATAATAATAATAATAATAATAATAATAATAATAATAATAATAATAATAATAATAATAATAATAATATTATTATTATTATTATTATTATTATTATTATTATTATGTATTATGTGTATTATTATTATTATTTTCTTAACAACTTTAACAAATCTCTTTTATAACATTAACCCTTTTTGTATCCCCATGTTTCTAACTTCTGTTTTTATTATCTAACCATTGGTAAAATAAGTCCCATGTTGAGAAATATTTAGTTCCTTTCTTTTCCTTAACTATAAGCATTAATCTGCCCATTTCTGCACATTCTAATATTTTTTTTATTACATCTCATCTGTTGGGATCTCTTCGCTTTTCTATTGTTGTGCAAATACAATTCTGGCTGCAGTTAGTATATGTAAAATCAAATATACCATACCTTTACCATACTTTCCTGGTGGGATGTCCAACAAAAATATTTCTAGTTTCAAATCTATATGTTGCTTTATCATTTTTTTCCAATCAAGTATGTATTTTTGTCCAATATTTTTTGCCTTTGGGCATGTTCACCACATATGATAATACGAACCAGATGTCTGATTATACTTCCCATATTTAGTGGACCTGTCTTTAAACATCTTTGCCAATCTTGTTGGTGAAAAATGCCATCTATAAAACATTTAATACAAGTTTTCTTTATATGCAGTTGACATAGTTTATTTAACATTCCTATCCCACAGTTTCTGCCATTTATCCAGTTCTATTATGTATCCAAGAATTTTAGCCCAAACTATCACTGTCTCCTTTACTTGCTCACTTTTCAATTTTATGCTTAATAAATAGCTATATATTTTCTTTATTAATTTTTCATCTATCCCAGTTAATATCTGGTCTAATTCTGTTAGTTCTTTATTAAAATAATACATTTTAGTATCTCTCATATCAAGATTGTATCTGCACCATGCTATATCCTTCTCTTGACTACTCAATTCTTGCTTAGTTTTTAATTCCCCTTTTCATTCAAAATATCTTTATATCTTATATTTTTTTCCATATTGATAACATTTGGATGTATCAGTGCTTCCATTGTGGAAAATCAGACTGGTTTTTCAAATAGTGTTGTTCTTTAATTTTTACCCATACTGATAGTAGTGCATTTCTAATATTGAAAATAGCTATGTATCTTATCTTTCCCAAACCATAAAAAAGCATGCCAAATCAATTGAAGTTCATGTCCCTCTAAGGTCTTTTGTGCCTCAAATTATTCCATTCTTTCACCCACATAAGTACTGACACCTGATAATACAATTCCCAATCTGGCAACCCAAAGCCCCCTCTTTTTTTTTTTTTTGCAATCTTGCAACATTTTCAGGCTTTGATTTTTTCCTAGCCAAATATATCTTAGTATTATTTTTTTAGTTCTTCAAAATATTTCCCCCAGTTTTATTGGAATTGTTTAAAATAAGTATAATAGTCTTTACAAAACATCCATTTTTCTAGTCGTTATTCTTCCTGTCAATGACAGTTGCAAGCTTTGCCATTTCTCCAAATGTGATTTGATTTGTTGCATCAGCTTATTATAATTGTCCTCTTTAATTGTTGCACATTTTTCTGTTAGTTGCATCCCTAGGTACTTTACTTCCTTGACTATCTGTATATCAGTTCTTTTCATTAGCTCTCTTTTCTGTGTATCTGAAAGATTTTTAACTAGTATTTTGATATTTTCTTTGTTTATTTTCAGTCCTGCAACTTCATCATATTCTTCTTTTTTTAAAAAATTAACTTACGTCCAGTTTCTTGTTGATCTTCTAAGATATTTTCTTGCTTCTCTCTTTTTCCTCATATGACTCAAAATACTGGTTGTAGAATTGCTCTGCTTTGTCTATTGTATCTAGTCTGTGTCTTTTTTCCATCCAAGTCACCAATATTCCCTCAGGTGTCAGCCATCTGAAGTTTAATTAATTGTCTTGTCAAAAATTGGTATTGCTTCCTTGTGTTTCTTACTCTTCTGGGTATCTATTTCAGGACTACTATTTCTCTCTCTTTGTATTTCAATGGTTCATCTCTTGCTCTTTGAAGTATTTCTGCTCTTTTTGCCTTCTTTGAGAATTTCACATGCACATCTCTGGGGAGTTTATTCCTCCTCATGTGCCTTGTGTGTATTCTAAATATTTCATCCATCCCAGCAAGTATTTCCTGTTTGATCACCTCCAACACATCCACCAACAACTCTGCCATCTTCTCAGTCAGATCTTCCTCCTTTTCCTCCTCAATATTCTGAAATCTCAAAAAATATTCTGCTCTATCCATCTCCAGCGTAATTACAGTTCACTCAAGATTCTTATCTGCCTGGGTGAGTTTGTAGTCCATCTCTTCCACATTTTTATCTGTTTGTTCTGTTTCTGTTCTTCTTTCTGGATCCATTGGTCATTTTTAGTTATTATTTGCTGGATGTTATCCATTTTATCCTCCATCTTTTGCACTCTTTCCATCATGTCATCATGATTCTTGGATATGGCTTCTTATTGGAACATTTATTTTATTTCTGTTTGGAAAGTATCCAGTTTTTCCTGTTGCAACATACTGTGTAATGATCATTGATTAGCTGGACTAGATGCTGCTGCTGCTGATGGCGCAGATGTGTTTTTTCTCCCTATTTACTTAAATATGAATTACTTGTCATTTGATTATCTTAAATAATAAGATATTTAGAAGAAACAATCAATAATAAATCAAATGGTACTCTACAATGCTCACTTTACAGAATTAACCTCAAAACAATCCACCACAAAATTCTCTTTCTTTCCCCCTCCCCCTTCTTATTTTCAGTCCCCAGGCAAGAGTAAACACTCTTTACTATTAGGATTCACAAAACCAAATTATCCATAGTCCAAAGTTTTTTTTCAAAAAGTTATTTTCTTCTTAATAAATTTGTAATCCACAAAGGCCCACTAAACCCCAATATTGTGCCAAAAGAACTTATAAGTCACCAAATAGGAGAGCTAAAAAATTCTTCCACTTGATTTAAAAACAAATCCTGCTGCTTTCCAGCTTCAATTTACTCAATCTGTTTAGAATCCATATACATTCAGAGAACTACAATGTTTTAAAAATCACAATGTTTCCCCTCTCTTTCTCTGCAGTCGTCTATAAACAATTTAACTTTCCTTTACTTTCACTTCTAAGTGTTTTTTCCAGACTGTCAATGTTGCTGTTGCTCTATTTCTCTCTTTTTCCTCTCCTTTTAGCTTAACTTTAGCTTAAGCCAAATCTTTTTGGGGGGGTGGGGGGGGAGGGAGGGTTTCCAAGCTCCAAATTTTACATTCTGAAAAGGTTTTCAATTCAGTAATATACAATTAGTATTGTCATTAAAATAACCAGTCCAAATTTCCTCATTTTAAACTTATTTCGTTTAAATAGTTCACTTTTCATTTCAGAATCTATAGTCAGCTCTTATGCTTGCTTGCTTTCCGCTATTCCATCCCCTTCTTTTTGAGTCCCACTTTCACCCAGGCCAAATATTAAGGGGAAAATTCCTCAAAGAAGTTGGAAAGTTCTCACCCACATTGGCCACACTGTTATTCAATCTTTATTCCATTTTTCTCCAATTGAGCTGTCACAGCCTCAGTCAGGCATGCAATGGCCATCTTTTTCTTCCTGCCAGATTGAGAGCTTCCTCTGGATTAAACAAGAATTTTGCAGTCTCGGCTTCTGGTTTGAAAGGCTTCGGCGGCGGCAGGAATCTGCGATCGTGCGCGGTTCCTGTCGCGCTCACCGCTGGCATGCCCCTGATCCAGCTGGATTTGGGGGTTAATAGTCACCCCGTAGAGGTGACTGAAGATAGAGGAGGCCCAACAGGGGTCCGGGGGGATCGCACCCCCCCCCTCAGCTGGCTCAACTCCTTTCTCCAAAAGTGGTGGAGCGGCGGTCAGCAATGGCCGCCACAAAGAAACTTTCATCTGGACAAGACTGCAGGAGGAAGCTGAGAAAGTGAAAGTTTTTGGCTGAACCGGGATAACAAGTAACATCTAAATACCCTAGAAATTCAACTTTGTTAAAGATACATTGTTCCCTAAGAAGATCGTAAAAAGTGGCGGAAGAAAGTTTAAAAGGGAAAGTTTTTTTTCTCACTCTCCTTCCCTATGGAAATAGCAGAAGGAAATCAGAAAAACCCGTCTTGGCAACAGAAGGTAATTAAATTTGAAAAATAAAACCAAGGGGATATTAAAGTTTTCTGAACATTGGAATCAAAAAATTTAAAAATTCTTTTTTTGCTATAAGTGGGAAGGGAGAGATAAAGAATTTATCTTAAGACTTTGCTGGAGGAGATTGCTTGGAGCTTATAAGACCAGAGACAAACTGTAATAAGACTTCTAAAAAATACATTTGGGAACTTTGCAATTGATTCTACCCAAAGAAGAGAAAGTATAAAAAGAAGAAAGTGCTAAATGAAACAGTTTGTGTAGATTAGGGTTGCTTGGTGACTTTGGGACTTTTAGAAACTATTTTTTGAAAGACTAAAAACTTTTGGGTTGTTTAAAAAATCTCACAATGGCATTATCTGTTGAAGAATTGAAAATGGAATTTCAAAAGTTAAGAGAAGAGGAACAAGAAGGGAAGGGCTCTTCTGGATCTGTTTTTCACTTTTTGGAAATGGCGATTTCTACCTACCAGGAATTACAACAACAAGAAAGCTGGGATGAAGAAGAAGAAGCCATCTTTAATGAACAAATAACTTTAGTTGAGGAAGAAAAGGGAAAGAGAGGAAAGAGAATGGAGAATTCAAGACTTAAAAAAAACAACCAAAAAAAGGAAAAATAAGGTGAAAAATCGATACAATGTCAGAAAGCAACAGAAAAGAGGAATACAACAGAGAGGGGAGATTAAGAGGGTGGAGATTAAGAGATTGGGGGGGGGGTAAAAAGGCTAGATTTGACAAGAAAGGAAGGGGAAAAGGGAAGAGAAGTTACAAAGGCTTGAAACAAGATGTAAAAAAACAGATCTTTTTCAGAGACAAAGGGTAAAATACAATTTAAAAAGAGATTCTGCAAAAGCACACAAGATTGTATTGTAGTATTGTATTTGAAATAGAGTTAGAAAACTGGAATATTATATGATTTAATAAAATATTAAAGGGAATATGTAAAATGTTTAAGACTTAATGATAGAGTTTAATTTGCTTTGGATTATTGTTTCAACTATATTATAAACATATCATTTTCTTATTTTAAAATATATGTAGAATGTACTAAGCAGAATCAGAATGGAAATTATATATTATCTTAAGTGTTAAATTTAGGGGAAAGATAGACCCCAGGAAGAGAAAGTTTAAAAAGAAGAAAGGGCTAAATGAAATAGCTTGTGTTTACAGAAGAGAGTGGAGATCAAAAGGGTGGAGATTAAGAGACGGGGGGGAGGGGGTAAAAAGACTAGGATTACAAAAGAGATTCTGCAAAAGTACATAAGATTGTATTCTTGTATCTTTACTTGAAACAATGTTAGAAAACTGGATCTTTATAGGATTTAACAAAATACCAAAATGCATAAATGATAAAGTTTAATATACTATGGATTATTGTTTCAATTATATTATAAATTTATTATTTTTCTATCTTAAAATGTAGTAGGTAGTTTTAGAATGTGCTAAGCAGAATCAGAATGAGAATTATATATTATTTTAAGTGTTAAATTTAGGGGAAAGATATAAAGGCGTCATACTTTAATTAGTGATTACAGGAGAAATATTGTGTTAATAAGAAAAGAAAAATAGATGATTACAGAACGGACAAAAGATATCAGTATAATGATCTAAATCAAGATGAAATAAAATAGAATTAAGAGAGTGAAAAGAGGGGAGAAGCCATATAGAAAATATAGAATGGTAAAAAAGATATGAAATGGTATATAAAGTGAGCATGAACTTGATTTATGTCTGTACCAAAAGATGTAACCCGGGACTAGGCCACTTTCCAAAAAGAAGTTTTATGTTTTTATGTTTTGTGTTTTGTTTGTGTATGTTTGTTTATTGAAAATTAATAAAATTCATTAAAAAAAAAAGAATTTTGCAGTCTCCTTGTGATATATGGAGATCTCTATCTTCATCACCTTTCCAGGCTGACTTAGGTCCCAGAAGACCTTCTAGCAGAAAGAATTTGGCGAACTCCCATAGAGCTCTGTGAAAGTGCCCCATATTGCCATGATGTCAGCTCTGCCTCCTTCTCTTTTTTAATCTCTTGATTATTTTGTATTCTTTTCTTTTTTTGTCCTTTTTGTGGATTTGTTGGAGTTTTGTATTTTAACCTTGTCTTGAATAAAATAAAAACAAACAGAAAAAAATAAGACCAGAACAGTACCATTTGTGTCATGACTCACATTATAAGCAGAATATGGATTAGCAATAACAATATTAAATTTCAGGCTAGCAGGGTTTGTTGATGACTCACCAATAGGATATATACAGTGGTGGGATTCAAAAACTTTTACTACTGGTTTTGTGGGCGTGGCTTATTTTGTGAGTGTGGCTTGGTGGTCATGTGACTGGGTACTTGGTGGTCATGTGACTGTGTGGGCATGGCCAACTCAATGTCACCCACGTCAAGGGGTGCCTTGCCTGGCCCCTCCCCTCCCAGCCATTCCTTGTCACACTCAGCCTCAGTGTATCTATAGTTCTGTAAAAATGTTTTTTTTGACTTTATTATCTACATACTATAGATGTACTTTCATGGACCACTGAAAGGAGGAAATGGCTCACATGCTTTGCCCAAGAACAGGCTTTTAAGGGACTACCAGAAAGAGGGGGGGCAATATATTTTACAAAACACCAGAAGGCAAACAAGAAGCAATGGATGGAAACTGAACAAAGCAACCTAAAACTAAGGAGAAATTTCCTGACAGTGAGAACAATTAGCCAGTAGACCTGCTTGTCTCCAGAAGTTCTGGGTGCTCAATCACTGGAAGTTTTAAGAAAAGACTGGACAGCCATTTCTCTGAATGGTATAGAGTTCCCCGCAAGGTCCCTTCTAAGTGTTATTCTGTTATTCTGACACCTTTCCCAGGATCTCTACTCAGATTTTGGCACCCTCAGACTCTTAGCTATTTAGCTGAGGAATAACAGAGTTGAAAGGGACTTTGGAGGTCTTCTAGTCCAACCCACTGCTCAGGCAGGAAAACTGAGGATGCCAAAATCTGAGTAGAGGTCCTGGGAAAGGTATCAGAATAACAGAATAACACTTAGAAGGGACCTTGGGGGAAAACCCTATACCATTTCAGTATTTCAACTGCAGGTTTCTAAAAATCTTATTTAAAAATTAGATTAATATCCTAATAACATTTTTAGAAACCTGCAGTTGAAAGTTCTTTATGTCTCCTTACCCTGAAGACCCAATTTCATTTGGAATTTAATCCCAAACTGATTGCCTTTTTAGCATTTCTCTTGATACTTCTCCAAATACATCTCCATTTCTCTCTCTCTCTGTCAAGAGATCTAAAGGGGGAGAAACTACAGTACTACTGGCATTAATAGTCTTTCCAAAGACATGTACAAGGGTCTAAACAGAAAATATAAGCAGGAGTCAGAAAATATTAACATTACTGACAAATCCCTCCTGGAAAATCAGTTTTAATGTTTCCAAAATGCAATCCTTTGTAGAGCAAAATGCTCTGGACTACAGACATTGAATGCATGTAAATCAACCCACACACACACACACAAACACACACCTATGTCTCTCTCTCTCTCTCTCTCTCTGTCTCTCTCTCTCTCTCTCTCTCTCTCTCTCTCACACACACACACACACACACACACACACACACATCTGGTCTGACTGGAACGGCATAAGAAGGCAGAAAGCGAGCAGCGAGGGTGGCGACCAGAGCATGCCGCTCGCTTTGTTTATTTTGTCCCCCGAGAGAAAGGCAGAAAGGAAGTGGTATTCCTGGAGGGCAGGGCAGGCGGATGTACTGGGGCTGCTGCACATGTGCACCTCCACCACCCCTCTCAACCCCAGCACAGCGGAGATGCCCTCCGAGGGCTGCCCGCCCACCTGCTGGCCAGGCCAGGTCAGAAGCGGCACATTCCCAGGGAGGAGGCACAAATCGAGTGGCAGGATCTGGGGCATGCAGCCACCTGGCTGCATACTTTCTTCATTCTGCTGTCCCCAGGGAGAAGGCATGCTTTATTTCTGCCTTCTCCCTGGGTACAGTGGAATGAAGAAAGCATGCAGCCAGGTGACTGCATGCCCTGGACCCCGCTGCTCGATTTCTGCCTTCTCCCTGGGGACAGCAGAATTAAGACATCTCATGACAAGGGGGGGCAAGATGCAGGCTGGCAGGGAGTCCAGCGGCTCTCAGCCCTGGCTTGCCTTCCCTGGCAGCCAGGGCTGGGAGGAAGGTAAGGTCGCAGCCACGGACTACAAAAGAGGCGGTTGTAGGGCAGTGAGGAGATTAAGGGCTGGGGCCTCTGAAGAAGAGGAAACTGGACAACGCATCGTGCTTAAAGGAGAGCATGTGGTGAGTGGGCGGCGGTTCCAGGGCAAAGCTGGAGCCAGGGAATCACGTTTCCTGACCTGGCTAAGGTCCCACCACCGCTGGTAATTACAGAGAATGAGGTGCCAGGTCTATTTCATAGACAAAAACCAGGGAAAGCACCAGGCCCAGACAAGATAACGCCTTGCTTAAAAGCTTATGCTGACCAACTGGCCCCCTATTCACCCACATCTTTAATAACTAGAGATGTGCTATGTTCCTTCTTGCTTTAAATGCTCTACTATCATCCCAGTGCCGAAGAAACCTTCCATCAAGGAACTGAATGATTTCAGACCAGTTATTCTAATATTCATAGTTATGAAAATCTTTGAAAGGTTAGTGCTGGCCCACCTGAAAACCATTATGGATGTGCTGTTAGACCCCACACAATTTGCAAATAAATTGATAGATGATGCTGTTAATATGACCCTGCACTATATCCTACAACATCTCCAAAGATCTATGCAAAGGTCCTCTTTGTAGACTCAGCTCAGCATTCTATACCACCATTCCAGATATTCTTCTAACTAAACTTAAACAGCTAGCTGAACTTGACCACACTTGTAAATGGATCATAAGTTTCCTGAAAGACAGGAAGCAGCAGGTGAAGCTAGGCAAAATCAGATCAGATACCTGTACAATTAACCCCCCAGGGATGTGGGTTCTCTCCACTTCTCTCTATATACCAATGACATCTCAAAAGATCTCTCTGTTAAAATACTGAAGTTTGCAGATGGTACAACAGTGATTGGTCTCATTTGAGACAATGATGAATCTGCATACAGACGGGAGGTTGAACAACTTAGCCTTGTGGTGCAACCAGAACAATCTTGAACTAAATACACTCAAAACCATAGAAATGGTGATAGACATTAGGAGAAAACGTCCTATACAACCACCTGTGATGACCCACAAAACAAACACAGTCACAGAAAACAGGTGAAACCCCTTTTATTCCTTCACTTTGCTTCCAAGCTCTGAATATTCTTGACGGAAGACAAAAAGCTCCCACACAAACAGTTACAAGAAGAAGGGAAAAAGCAATACAAACCAGGCAAGGTAAGGGTTGGAGGACGTCCACAGATAACACACACTGGGAAGGACGCCAAACTCAGAGAGGAACCATAAACTAGAGATATTTCCATTCTTTGTTTCCAGCGTTCCCCCGTACGCATGTCCGTCCTCTTATTCAGTTGTCACAGCTGCAGTCCATGAAGAAGATCAAGGCCCTCTCCTCCCGAGTAGACCATGTCTCTCCCTTATCCTCTCCTCCCTGTGTGCCCTAGGATGGATAGGGAATGGGCCTGAGTCCTCCTCTGACTGCTCAGCCAGCCTCTACTCTTCCCCAGCCTCCTCCACAACCTCCAGAGCCACACTTCCACTCCCTGTCAGCTGTTCCTCCTCTCCCTCAGTCTCCACCAGGTGCATGACACCACCTCTTACAATACTAGACAACACAGTATCAACAGAAGAGACCTTCAAGTTTCTAGGTTCTATCATACCTCAAAACGTAAAATGGACATCTAACATCAAAAACGTCAACAAAAAAGAACAACAAAGAATGTTCTTTCTGTACCAACTCAGAAAACTCAAACTGACCAAAGAGCTGCTGATTCAATTCTACAGAGGAATTATTGAGTCTGTCATCTGCACCTCTATAACAGTCTGGTTTGGCTCTGCAACCAGACAAGATAGACACAGACTTCAACGGATAATTAGAACTGCAGAAAAAACAATTACTACCAACGTGCCTTCCATTGAGGACCTGAGTCAAAATGAGGGTTGTGAAAATATCTAGACCCCTCACATCCTGGACATAAATTGTTTCAGTGAACAAACTGTGTGTTTGCGGCAACTGCCAACTGCAAGCTTAGAAGCTACCCAACTGCGGGTGAGTGTCTCCCCCGGCTCCTTATAGATCGGTGGTGCATTTTTCAGTGGGAGGAAGGAGCAGGTAAACGGCTCGAAGATTTACTGTGGACTCAAGTCAGAAACAACTTAAAAAGAGAAGACTCCAGAGCGGAAGGGGTGAGTGTGGAGATTAAGCGGCAGCGGCTTAATTTATGTTTTTACTCTCAAACTGGAAATTAAATGGCAGCTTGAGAAAAGAGTGATTAAAGGAGAAAAAAAGAGAAAAAAGGGGGACTAGACGAGAAGAAGAGGTGTGAAGGTTTTTATTCAGGAAAACTGCCTTTTGAAACTGAGATTGATTGTGAATTCCGATGATGGAAGAACTGGAATGATGTCTACAGTCTCCATTTAAATCAAATCACCAAAAATAATTCTAAATGGCCACCAATTGGTGAGACAAAGGAGACTCATGGAGACTCATTGATAGTCTCCATATAAATCACCCAGCTCCATTTAAACAACCCAGCTGATTAGTCAGCCTGAATTTAAATTCCCACTCAGCTGATTTGACAACCTCCACTAAACCCCCACCCAAACTCCTTTCCAAACTCCAAAGTAGATGATTGGTGAGCTCATTCAAATTTTCTCCATTCAAATCTATCAAACAGCAACGCTTCCTCTTTGAAACAAAAACAAAACAAAACAAAAACCAAAAAGCATGGCTTTAAGGAAAAACAAAGGAACTTTTCACAACCAACCTCCAATACTATACTACTTCCACTATTTCAGTACCTCAAGACCAAATATTTATAGATAATGCTTTGTCTATAATCATTGATTTATCATATAATAGTATAATAATTAATTGTTAAATGACCACTAATTTACTGATTCATTGAACTATAGAGATTTAATACTGTATCATTGATTATCTAGTCGATTGATTGATTGATTCTTAGTGATTCATTGATTGATTGATTTTTAGTAATAAGTAACCTTACTTTTGATTTGTTCTCTAATTTATCAATTAACATTTGTTAATTATCAACATTCATTAAGTAACTGTCTACCTATCACATTAATTAGCTATTGTAATTGTTTAGTGTACTATTGTCATTGACCATGCCAGCCAGAAACTCCAGAAACTCCAAATCCTCCACTACCAAACAACAACAAAAAATATCTCTACCAATGACTTCCCAGACTCCTGTACATGCTTCAGATGTCTTAAAACCATCAACAAAAATGAAAATAACATCAAATGTTACCTATGTGACAATCAAGCCCACCTTACCTGCTTAAACTTAAACAAAGACCTAGCTAACCTCCTGAAAGCATCAGATACTTTCCCTTGTCTAGGTCCATCATGTTTTCCTAAGCTAAACAAACCAAGTACCCTGCCTGAGTTGATAGCATAGAATCACTCATGCACTCAATAGAAAAATGCTGAGCAACACATTTTGAAACAATTATACAAGAAAGCCTAATTTTTCTTGAAAAAAAATACAGCACTGATAAGCGACTACCTATCAGCACAAAATCAAATCCCAATCCAACAACCACTACCACAACTACTACCTCAACTACAATCACAACTACAACCAAAAATAACCACCAAACCACAACCACAAATAATTACTATCCCATCGAATAATTCCACAAATGATATCTCCTTACTCATCAGAGACACCATTGAACGTGATCAGAAACGTCCAAATGCCATCTTATTTGGTCTTGAAGACACCAAAGAATCAGATGACATCACCAAAGTTTGTAATATCATAAGCAACTCAAATACAACAAACATCTCTCCTGAAGATATCATTGAAGTAACCAGACATGGCCCTGAGTCCAAATACAATGATGGCTCGGTGGCCCCAAAATTTTGTAGAGTTGTTTGCAAAAATGAATCCCGCAAACGCATATTCATTCATACAATAAATGCCATTGCAAAAATCAGTCCCAACCACAAAAAACTTCGCTCAAGACCAGACTTATCCATACTGCAAAGAATCCGCTCCCATGAACTCTGTAAGGGACTCAAAAGACATCTAGACAATGGAGAGAAGGATCTCTACATTGACTACCGCGCTGATTGTATCAAAAGTAAGTCACACAACCCACAACTCCACATCCAACCTTACCTAATCCAACCCACCATCACTCAAAACTAGGCACGCATGCCCCTAACTACCTCAATTCCAACTACAACTGACCTTAAATGCAAGCTACTCAATGCAAGAAGCCTTGTGAATAAAATACCTGAATTTCTCCTCTTACTAAATATGGCTAAATTCTACATCATATTTGTCTGTGAATCAAGGCTCAATGCACCTCTCCCTGACTCCATTACCACAGTAAGAGACTATCATGTTGACTGATCAGATCGTGAAATCTGTAGAGGAGGCGGTATTGCTATCTTCTATAAAAAGTCCTTACATCTAAAAAATGTCCAAGTTACCCAAGAGCTTGCTCTTCCTGAGACCATCGTCTGTGAACTGTCCTTAAATATCATATTTCGATTCTTACTATGTTACAGAGCCCCTGATTATGACATCGAACATGTAAACAAACTAAATTCACTACTAACATGGGAAACATCCTGCCCACACACTTTTATCTTTCGTGGTGACTTCAATCTATTTCACATTAACTGGACCCTAAACGAATGTAAAACTGAACCCATACATGCAACCTTCTACAATGCTGTAACAAATCTGGGACTGGAACAACTAGTAACCAACAATATTAGACTTAACAACTGCCTCGATCTCATCTTCTGCAATAGTTTGAATTCAATTTATGGAATACAAATTAAAGAACCCTTTTCCAACAGTGACCACAGCATGATTGACTTTTGTCTCAACATACGTCCACACAAAAATCAACACAATGATGTGATCCCCAATTATAACTTCAAAAAAGGCAACTATGATCTTATAGACAATGATCTCTCATCCCTTGATTGGCAATTTCTATTCACTGGATGCAATACTGTTGAAGACCATTACAACATATTTTTACTTGAAGTCAAAAGAGTTGTCAAACTATATGTACCAATAACAACTCCAAAAACCAGAAAAAAACAGATTACCCATAACAATAAGGAAGCTTCAATCCAAAAAGAGATCACTTTGGTGGAAAAACAAATCTGGTCATGTTGCCAACTTCAAAAGCCTATACAAAAATTTATGCCACCAGATAAAGACTGAATGCACCAATTATCACATTAAACAAGAGGAAAACCTTCTAAGCACCAATTCCACCCGCGCTTTCTACAATTTTGTAAACAACAAACTAAAAGACTCAAGGTCCATCCCTGAAAGGACCTAATGGTAAAGTCTGCAACGATGACACTATTAAAGCCAACCTCTTTAACACATTCTTTGGCTCAGTATTTGTAAACAGCAATAGATCATTTCCTAGTCGAACCACAGACAGCTACAATGATCTAATACATATCGATTTTACAGTAGACAATGTTAAAAAAGCACTATGCAATCTAAAACCATATCTATCTATTGGACCTGACGGAATATGTGCCTACTTCTTAAAAAAGCTATCCACTGCCATAGCCGAACCTCTAAGCATAAACTTCGAAAAATCTTTCAGGACCAGCTCCTTGCCAAAACTATGGTCACAAGCCACAGCAATCCCCATCTTCAAAAAGGGAGACCCCAGCCTAGTTGAAAATTACAGATCAATCTCTTTATGCTGTGTCACCTATAAAATAAATAAATAAATATTCAGGTCTGATAAATTCAGGATTTCCAAATAGCGAGGTAGCCCTTTAGATATTGCTCCAAGGGCTCCAATTACAATTGGCATAACACACAATTTCTTTTTCCAAAGTCGCTCAATTTCAATTTGTAAGTCCGATATTTTGTGATTTTTTTCTTGCTGCATATCTACAATTCGTGTATCACCAGATAGTGCAATGTCAATGAACCAAACCCTTAATCTTTGAAAAATCTTTCAGGGCCAGGTCCTTGCCTAACCTATGGTAACAAGCCACAGTCATCCCCATCTTTAAAAAGGGAGCCTAGTTGAAAATTACAGACCAATCTCCTTATGCTGCGTCACCTGTAAAGTCATGGAATCAATTATTAACCAATCCATTATCCTCCACTTAGAGACAAACAACCTACTCTCAAATAAACAATTTGGTTTCAGGAAAAAACTATCCTGTAATCTGCAACTCTTACACTGCAAAAACATATGGACTACACAACTCGATCAGGGCAAAGCAATATACATAATTTACATAGACTTCTGTAAAGCCTTTGATTCAGTGGTACATGACAAACTACTCCTAAAACTAAAATCTTATGGTATCTCTGGATACCTGCATAACTGGATAGAAGCATTCCTGTCAAACAGACAACAAATGGTCAAAATTAGGAGTGTCCTATCAAATTCTGTACCTGTCAATAGTAGTGTCCCCCAAGGCAGTGGTCTAGGACCAACTCTCTTCATACTCTACATAAATGATCTCTGTGATCATATTAAGAGCAACTGCATTGTCTTTGCTGATGATGTAAAGCTATTCAACACCACAGACAATACTGCTACCCTTCAAAAAGACCCTGACTATGTATCAGAATGGTCAAACAAATGGCAACTTCAAATCTCAACAAACAAATGCTCTGTCTTACATATTGGCAAAAAAAATCAGAAAATAAAATACAAGCTGAATAGTCAAGACCTTGATGATCTAAACTCTGTCAAGGATCTTGGAGTACTCATCTCTAATGATCTAAGTGCTAGAGCCCACTGTAACTACATAGCCAAAAAGGCATTAAGAGTTGTTAACCTAACCTTACGTAGCTTTTTCTCTGGCAATAATACACTACTAACTAGAGCATACAAAACATTTGCTAGACCAATACTTGAATACAGTTCAACAGTCTGGAACCCACATTATGTATCTGATATTAACACAGTTGAGAAAGTTGAGAAATATTTCACAAGAAGAGTTCTCCACTCCTCTACTCGTTGCAGAATACCTTATTCCACCAGACTCAAAATTCTAGACCTAGAAAACCTAGAACTACGCCGCCTTTGGTCTGATCTAAGTATAGTATATAAAATCATACATTGCAATGTCCTACCTGTCAATGAATACTTCAGCTTCAACCATAACAATACAAGAGCAAACAATAGATACAAACTCAAGGTAAATCACACCAAACTTGATTGCAGGAAATATGACCTCAGCAACAGAGTGGTCAATGTCTGGAATACTCTACCTGACTCTGTGGTTTCTTCCCCAAACCCCAAAAACTTTAACCTTAGACTTTCTACTATTTTACCTCACTCCTTTCCTAAGAGGTCTGTAGGGGGCGTGTATAAGCGCACCAACGTGCCTACCGTCCCTGTCCTATTGTTTCTTTTATTTTTCTTATATGTATCCATGTATTCATAACTATGTTTTACTTATACCTATTATCTTGTAAGCAATTGACAAACCAAATAAAATAAATAAATAAATAAACTTCTTCCATCAAAACGACACTAGAGTGCACTGTACACCAGAACAATTAGACAGAAGGACAGTTTTTCCCCGAACGCCATCACTCCACAACACTGTCAACTTATTTACTAAGATTGTATTACTATTCTTCCTCTTATCCTTCCTAGTACCTATCTGTTCCCACTATAATCATGTTGCTTTTATCTTTACAATTTATATTGTTTTAATTTGTTTCCTAGTATGATTTGATTACTTATTAGTAACCCATGACTATCACTAAGTGTTGTATCTTATGATTCTTGATGAATGTATTTTTTTCATTTATGTACACTGAGAGCATATGCACAAAGACAAAGTCCAATCACATTTGGCCAATAAAGAATTCTATTCTATTCTATTCTATTCTATTCTATTCTATTCTATTCTATTCTATTCTATTCTATTCTATTCTATTCTATTCTTTGTTTAATTTTCCTTGCCACATTACTTTTCATATTTTAAAATCATATTCATACCTTTATAACCTCTTTCCTCTGTATCAGTCTATCCCTTGCTTTGTTTTATTTTGAAATTCTGGTTCTTATTTACCACCTAATTACTATATGATTTCTTGTAAGTCTTCCATTTCATACTCCACCTAATTTATTAGTCTTTGGCAACAGTATTCATTGCTCACGTTATCTATTTGATACTCTACATGTTTGATATTCTTGCTCCTTTAGCAAGGCAATTTATTTTGATACTTCCAAATGTTTAAGATGAAAAAGATAAAAATAATTTACTTGGGTTTCTCAAAAAGAAAGCTTTCAAAGGTACTAATTTCACAGCACTTTCAAAACAAAGAGTGCCAGATTTCTTCCCCCCTCTCGATAAATTGGTTCTTGGTTATAGTGATATGACGAGTTGACTATTATGGCTGAACATTCTGAGAATAATAATCCCAAACTATCTGGATGGCAGATTGAGGAAAACTAGTTTCACTGATTTCTGGTTTGCTATGTCAGTTGTGGCTTATATTTTAGGGTAATGTTTTGATGGTAGAACTGTTTTCAATTTCAAAATTGGACACATAAATTGCACACACAATCATATTCAGTTTCTTAGAAAACAAAAATCAGTACCAACACAGAACAGTTTATATCAACAATGGAGGCTATTTAATGCTCTCCTCTATTTAATATCTCTTCAAATGATGATACAATGGCTTATTAATCTCTTTCATTTGTCTTGAAGTAGTATTATATTTTTTTAACTCAAGAAGAGTAATCTTCTTATTTCTTTCTTCTGTATAGGCTGGCATGGCCTTGACATATGACCCTACAGCTACTATACATAATGGGTGAGTAATATATTCTTTACTGTTTTTAATGGCATTGTGATATTTTCTAAAGCATTTTAAATTGTTAGCACAATTTCAAAACAACTCAAGTGGTATTATTTGAGACAACTTAAATATGCATTAAGCAGGAAAAATCATTTCCCCTCATTTATTTCTAGACTATTAATTATGAATTGGGAATGATTGAATTGAATTTTAAAAATGATTTGCTTCAATTTTAATATTCTCTAAAGCTAACTTATTGACACTGATCAAGTTGTTCAGTGAGGCAGGCTATGAATAGGAGATAGGCATGTTTTAAAGAATCTTGAATAAGGCAAACAGTTCTATTCATTTATCTATTCATCATGTATAAATGCTATTTATATCTCACAGTGCAATACTCATTTTATTCCTACAACAAGTATAGGTAAACAGAACTGAGAGGTAATTGAATGGGCCAGTGTAATTTGTGAAATCCACAGTTGGGTTTAAATATGAATCTCCCTGCTCCAAGATCAACAACTCAACCATTAGACTAGTCTTTCTCTTCAGAGAATAGTTACTAGACTATTACTGAATAATGTGAATATCAAAAAGTTACCTTATTTTTGTTTGTTTAGTAATTTCAGGCAGATGCTGTACTTGACGATGTTTTGGAATCAGAAATGGGGCAAGGTTATTCCAGAATGGCTCACATAGCATATTACACAAATTTTATTTTGCTTCTCTTCCACTTGGTACATCTTATGTTTTTCAGGAGAGATAGACTTTGTGTAGAAAAATATCCAATATTTCTAAAATAAACAAACAATCAGTTGCATCCCCCCTTCCCCTGCAAGCCATTCAAAAGTGAGCAAGACAATTGGTTGAAAAAACAACTATTTAGAAGTAATTCTAACAACATTCAGCAGAGCCCTAGCTGCCCTCTTCCTTGGCAGGGTGAGGCTTGGAGCATTCGGTGGCGCAGTGGTTAGAGTGCAGTACTGCAAGCTACTCCCACTGCAATTTGGCAGATTGAATCCCACCAGGCTCAAGGTTGACTCAGCCTTCCATCCTTCCGAGCAGTGGTCGTATTCAGCTGGTTCACACCGGATCGGGCGAACCGGTAGCAAGAATTTGGTGCAGGTTGCCAAACCGGTAGTAAGTTCTGGCTGGCCATGCCCCCCCACCCGGTCACCCTCCTGCCCGATGCTCACTCACCCCGCCCACCCGCCTGACATTTGCTTAAGGTGTTTCTTTCTTTTTTTTCTCTACCGATAATCAGCTGTAGATAAGATCAGCTGTGCCGGGATTCCCCTTGCTGAGGCCCAGGAAGGCAAAAAATGGAGGGAGGAGCTCAGCTCACCTCCATTTTTTGCCTTCCAGAGCCCCAGAGGAGCCTTAGGGAGCAAAAACATTCCCTCAGAGGCACTTCTGAGACTAGGAAGCTCCCAAAATGGAGTTTGGAGGGGTGCTGCATGCCCCTCCCATGCTCTGTTCCTTTTCTTCCAGAGCCCCAGAGGAGCCTTAGGGGAGCAAAAACGCCCCCCAGAGGCTCTTCTGAGGCTAGGAAGCTCCCAAAACGGAGCTTGGAGGGGTGCTGTGTGCTCCTCCCATGCTCTGTTCCTTTTCTTCCTGAGCCCCAGAGGAGCCTTAGGGGAGCAAAAACACCCCCCAGATGCTCCTCTGTGGCTAAGAAGCTCCCCAAAATGGGTGGGGGCTGCAAAAAACCCATGCCCACCCAGTCACATGGCCACGCCCATCAAGCCACACCCACAGAACCGGTAGTAAAGGTTTTTGAATCCCATCACTGCCTCCCATGGTCTGTTCCTTTTCTTCCTGAGCCCCAGAGGAGCCTGAGGGGAGCAAAAACACCCCCCAGAGGCTCCTCTGTGGTAAGAAGCTCCCAAAAATGTGTAGGGGCTGCAAAAAAAGCCACGCCCACCCAGTCACATGGCCATGCCCACAGAACCAGTAGTAAAAGTTTTTGAATCCCACCATTGCTTCCGAGGTGGGTAAAATGAAGACCCAAATTGTTGGGGGCAATATGCTGACTTTGTAAACTGCTTTGAGAGGGCTGTAAAGCACTATATAAAGCAGTATATAAGTCTAAGTGCTATTGCTATTGCTATTCAGCCTTTAGTTGGGGCTCCCAGCATGGCAACAGACGAGAGCATTGGGTGAGCCCTGCTTTGCAGGATGAAGCAGGCCGATGTAATTGCAAGTCCGGCCCCGGCTATGACAAGGAGTAGCGATTGCATCTAGGCCCAGGGGCTGAGAAAAAGGAACAGGTGTTAAGCCCCAAGTAACATGTCCCAAAAATAAAGTCCATGGAACCCATTTTCTATTTCAAGTCCATTTATTAGGAACACATTAAATTGGCACAGACTTGATGTAATTCCGACTCTGAACCGGATCTGGAATTACACCCAATAAAATAAAAAGTGTGAAGCATTCTCCCTGAGTCACAATCTGCAATCACTTCTTGGTTCCATAGTCCCACAACTCCAAACTCCACCTTCATCTAGCTGCAGGCATCTTGAGCCGTTCTCACGGGAAAGGAATGCCACCTAGACATAACATTCCCCCTTTATCTCTACAACCCCCCTGGGCGAACCTGAAGTATCACTAAATTCAATTACTATAAATCTAAAAGCTAATAGAAAAAGAAATATTAAGGCTAATATAAAGTATGGCTACACATATGTCATCTTCAGGGTCGACAACAGGAGGGGTGTGGTGGCTGGGCTGCATTCTGGCCTATTGCATTTGGGTTTTTGCTTTGGTTACAGGCATATAGCCTGACCATTGCTGAAATGCAAGAGGGTTTCTCTATCAACAGGGTTTGGGAGACTGAAGTCCTCCATTTTTGTGACCATGCAGTTCTAAAATTGATGGGCTGCTGCTAGGGAGGGGAATCAATATAGGTCAAAACAAGCATTGTCCACCACAGTTTATTATGTGCCAAGTTTTCCTTGGATTTTCCTATCTCTTCTGACTATTAAAATCACATTGGCAAGGTCTGTACCAAACACCATGCGGCAGTATTACTTGGTCTGTTGTGTGGATGCTTGTGTGTTTTTAGGAGGCAGGGAATTTTGGTGGGTGGGGAGGTGTTTGGGGATTATGTTATGTGAAATTCGTTGTATGTGTACTGTGTATATATGAGGGCTATCCAAAAATTTTGTTTTTGCATGACAATGCCTGACCACACACAGCAAATCATACTTGAGAAGTCCTGAATGCTTTCAAGTGGGAGATTTTTCCTCATCCGCCCTACAGCCCCGATCTTACACCAAGCAACTACCACTTGTTTCCGAGGATGAAGAGCTGGCTTGGAAAAAAAAAATTGAGCTTAACTTTCCTCTACGCTTATTCTGAATTGCTTTTCTTAGTTTTTCAATTTTTCAATTAAAATTTCAATCGGTTTATGGTTTTTTGCCAACAAAAACCTTATCACTGATCGCACCTCACAACTCGCGGGATTTTCAATTGCAGCACACATTTCAAACGTTTGCTGTGACATAACGGGCAACGATACGAACCTCCCACTAGCATGACTAGATGCAGACTGAGCGGCAGACGCACAGACCAAAGATGGCCACGCTAGCTCCACCCCTTCTTGCTACAGACGAAAACGTAATCTATTTTGTGGATACATACAATGACAATAAAGAATTCAATTCAATTCAAACTAGTCAGCCAGATTTTAGCCTAACCTGTAGTGCAATACCAGGCCACATTCTAGAGGTAAGAGCTGCAAAATTGCTCCATTATCTACTCTTGCCTTTAACAGCAATAACTACGTTCTTTGATGTATTTGCTAGCACCCTTTATGCTGTGAACTTCTCTTTCCGTCTTGGGGAAAGAATTCAGAAGTGCTAGATTTATTTTTCCTGCTAATTACGGTATACTTTGTGGGTTTTTTAAGAAGCTGTGAGAAAAAAATGTGCCTGAAAATTAAAGGATGTATGGATTGAGTTGTGAGACAGGAAAGGGAATTACATGGACTTGTGTACTTCCAATTGCTGACAAATGAGAGACTAATGTTCTAACCTGACACCTGCATGCTCTCAGGTCCCAAAGATTATTTTCATTCTTCATAGGCCAGTATTGTGAATTAACTAAGTTCTTCTGGATTTTGATTTTAAGGTGAGCTATAGAGGCCATTGATCTTCTTAAATGGATAATAATAAAATAATAACTGAAGGCTCAAGGGGAAGGCAGATTAGAAAGACCTTTTGGAGTCTTCAATTCCCTTCATGTTAAGAGTTCCTTAATAAGGTTTGCTCTTCCTTCCTAAACCAATAATCAATTTTCAGATTTTTTTACAGAAAACATGTGAAACATGCTGTAGTTAGCGATTTAATTGTTTTCTTTTTGCCTATGTTTTAATTTGCATAATGTATGTTTAATCGAGGGGGCTTGGAAAGGTTGAAGTGGCCAGTATGGAGACTGCATCTTGCCTTCCAGATGTGTCTTCCCTGCAGATTTCTGGAGACGAGACTGTGACAGGGGAGCTGCATGATGGAAGACTTCCCCAACAAGCCTGCATCCTTATTATGCATGATTGGAAACAGGGATTCCCTTTTGGGAAGAGCCAGCCTTCCTTGTTGCTTCCCTGCCTCCTCCACTTGCTCTCCAGAGATCTGTCAAGGCAGAAGTTGGACTCAGAGGAAATTCCCTCCTGCAAACTTTCTCCTTTGTGCTTCCATACGCAGCAGTGTCATCCTCCACCTCCTGCTTTGCTGGGAGCAGGCACCAGACAGGAAAATGCCAATGATGTCTGGCATTGGGATGAGAAAGTCTTTGGCGTGCTGTGCACATGCATGCACACACCCCATTCCAAGCTTGGAGACTTTTATCCACATCTGAGCTTACAAACTGTCAATCATGACTGGACTTGGGGAAAAGGGCCCTCTCCTTCCTCTGTGGAAAAAAGTCTGCAAATTTGGAATGGTGTGTGTGTGTGTGTGTGTGTGTGTGTGTGTGTGTGTGTGTGCATGCACATGTGCGTGTGCACGTGCACACATGCATGCACACACACACACACATGGGCATGCACTTGGCTGCAAGCAGTTTGGGGAAGGGAGGAGCTTGTGGGACACCAAATTGTCCCGACATCATGTTAACCCATGCAAGTTGTTTCATCCCAACCCAGCTGTCCTGAATCAGCCACACCCAGTGAGTAGCATTGAGTTGACTACGCTCACCCAGCCACACCTACCTAGTCATGGTGATGCCGCTACTGACCCTTTGACAACAACCATAATGCTGATGCAGCCCTTAATGAAATTGAGTTTGACACCCCTGGTTTAGATAAACTACTGTTTGCACAATGCAATTGTGGCTGTACTTAGTTATGACTTTAAATAGACACATATTTATCTGATGGAGATGATACCTGGAATTCCTTCCCATTAATTAAGACTGGGAACCTTTCTTCTGGGTGAGATCAATTGTTCCATTACTAAGAACGTCAGATAGGTTTCTTTGGAAGGATGTTTCTCAGCTGTCCCTGTCTGATGATGGAATTAGCTGAAATGACAAAATCGACCTTTTTGATCACGGACAAGGCAATAAATATGTTTCTTAAAGACCAAAAGCCTTTTTAAAATTATTTTAATTATTTTTTTACTAAAAATGAAAACAATATCCTTTGTGATTTAGGGATTTGTTGATTAAAAGGGTTGAACAATGGGAAGAAGAAAAATATATAATTTTAAAAAATGAAATTGTGAAGATTTATTTGCCAACTTCTATATAGGAAATATAGAAAAAAAGAGTCACTTTTTTTACATTCTCTTCTTGTTTCTATTTGCTTTTTTCCTCATAATTTTCTAATTTTTTCACTATTCACTATTTTTTCTTTTTTTAATTTAATTTTACTTTATGTTTATTTTTTTTATACAAAATTTTTTATTTTTTAAGACAAACGTATACAAACAAAAAATAAAAATGTAGAACCGTCTTCCATTTTGTACACATAGTGTGTCAGTTGATTATAAATCTTTTGTGCTATTCTTTTGTAGTCATTACTCACAGTTTATATAATTTTTCACCTTGTCAAAGTAACATATGCTTATTTATCAGTTATTAATCACCCATGACTGAACTATTTATTCCATCATTTTATATGAGATATTCTAAATTTTATTTTAAAATTTATATTGTACTTTCATCCAATGGTTATATATGCCTACATTGTGTTTTATATCAATCTATTGAACTTCTATTACAAAAATATCTAATCTATTACATTACCATGTCTTTTTGTCCAACCATTGATAAAATAAATCCCATATCATATAAAATTGCTTATCTTCTTGCTCTCTAATTTCAAATGTCAATTTACTCATTTCAGCACAGTCCATAATTTTCTTAATAACTTCCTCCTGCATAGGTATTTTTTCATTTTTCCAATTCTTAGCAAATACAATTCTACCTGCTGTTAAGGCATTTACAATAAAATATTTCAGCTCTTTATTGTATATTTCCGGTATAATTCCCAATAAGAATATCTCAGGTTTAAAGTCTATGTGTTGTTTTATCATTTTTTCCAATCATGTGTGGATTATAGTCCAGTATCTTTTTGCATCCGAGCATGTCCACCACATATGGTAATATGAGCCAGGTATCTGATGACATTTCCAACATTTATCCGATTTGTTCTTGAACATTGTCACAATTCTCGGCGGGAGTAGGTGCCACCTGTAAAACATCTTATACAAATTTTCTTTATATGCAGTTGACATTGTCATTTTATAATTTTGAGACCACAATTTTTGCCATTTATCTAAGTCAATCCCATATCCAAAAATTTTCCCCCAAGCAATCATTGTTTCTTTAACTTGTTCTTTCTCTAATTTAAACTCCAGCAAATGTCCATAAAGTTTTTTAATTACTTTTTCATCAGTACCTGTCAAAATTTTATCTAAGTCAGTCAACTTATCATAGATGCCTTCTCTTGAGGTAATTCCCCGTTAGGAGAATGAGCGCATACAGGGAGACGTATTTGAGAGTAGTGTTTGAATAATACACACACAGAACACAGGTACACTGTACAGTAAATGTTGGTTTTTACTTCCAGAAAGGTTTAATCAAAGTCTGAAATAGGCAGTCCAAAGTCATTCACAGGTAAATCAGTCAGTTTTTCAATCCAGGGATAATTCAATAACAAAGTCCAGTGTCAAAAATAGTTCAGTATCAGACTTACATCAAATCCAGTAATATCAGTCAATTAGAAGAAATGGAGGAACGGCAATACTTTCCAACAGAAGGAAACAGAGAGACTCACTCAGACACACTCTCTTCTGAGACTAAGACTAAGACAAACCAGGTTTCTGGCTCCATCTTATGGCCGTTTGAGAAACCACACCTAATTAGTTTTGCATTTTCTTAAAGATACAGTTTTAAAATGTTTATCCTGGTTTATATATTTCTAACCCAAATACCTGTTAGGTGACTTATATTCCTAATACCTTCTGTTTTAATATCTTTATCAAATCTAGATTGTATTTGCAAATATGAAAACCAATTCATTTTTACACCTTGTTCTTCCAATGCTTGCATACGTTTAAGTTCACCTTTTTCATTCAATATCTCACCATATCTAACTGTTTGTTCCTTTTTATATATTATTGGATAAGAAAAAGCTTCAATAGTAGATATCCATAATGGAATTTTCAAGTAATATTGTCTTTTTATCTTCTCCCAGTTGAAAAACAATGCCTCTCTAATGTAATGTCTTCTAAAATACCCATGTGTTTTAGTTCCCTTATACCACAGGAAGGCATGCCATCCCAGCAGCAAGTCATGCCCTTCTAAAGTCAATAATCTACTGTTCCTTAATGTTATCCATTCCTTTACCCACATCAAATTTGTTGCTTGATAATATAACTCCCAGTTAGCCAAGGCAAACCCTCCTGTTGTTCTTGCATCTTGTAAGAGTTTAAGTTTTATTCTCACTTTCTTGCCCTGCCAAATATATTTCAGCACAATTCTATTTTAGTCTTCAAAAAATTCTTTCCCTAGTCAAATTGGAATTGTCTGAAATAAATACAGAATTCTAGTCAATACATTCATCTTAATTCATCTTAAAATTTTATAATCTGAGTTTAATAGGGATATAGGTCTGTAATTTTTAACTTGCTGTGGGTCTGTGTCCTCCTTCAGTACAAGTTTCTTCTTGTACAGTTTCTTCTTGTACATACTTCTTGTACAGAAGTATGCTTCTGACCATGTTTTGGGTATTCTCTTCCTTGTCATAACTTCATTCATAACTTTTAATAAGTGAAGATTCAATGATTCAATAAGTGAAGATTCAATGTTTCCTGAAATGTCTTATAAAATTCCGCTGGCAAACCGTCCGGACCTGTGCTTTCCCAATATTTTGCTTTTATAAAGCTTCTGTTAATTCCATCGTTGTTATATTCCCTTCTAGCATTGTTTCAATGTCCTTGGGTATCTGGAGTAAATTCGCTTTCTGTAAATATTGCTTAACTTTTTCTTCTTGGATATTCTCTTGATAATATAATTTTATATAGTAATCTTGTATAATTTTTTTCTTCTCATTTTCATAGCAGACATGTCCTTCTTCATTTATTAATTGACTAATCCTTCTTGATTCTCTTTCCTTTCTCAATTTATAGGCTAACCATCTGCCTGGTTTGTTTGCATCTTCAAAGTAATTCTGTTTAGCATTTTTAATTTTCTGTGCTCATTCCTCTTTTTCCATTAGTCCCATTTTATGTTTAGTTATGTCCATTTTAATTTAATGTCTTTTTTTGCGGGGACTTCTGCAATTCTTTTTCCAGTCTTTTATAGTCATCTTCTAATGCTTTGAAAGTCTTTTTCTATTTTCTGTTTCTTTTCCTTGTATAATCTATTATCAAGCCTCTTGTGTAGGCCTTCATCGTGTCCCAGAGATTCTGTAAAGATGTATCCTCTTTTCTATTTTCTTTAAAAAAGAATCCCAATTCTTTCTCTATTTTTTGTTTAAAGTCTTTTTCCTTTAATATCATATTATTTAAAGTCCATCTAGATCTCCTCTTTTGTCCTTTCTAGATGACTGTCATTGGGTTGTGGTCTGCCGAAGTGCTTGTTTCTATTTCAATTTCTCGTATGTTAGAAAGTAATTCTGCTGACATCCATATCATGTCTATTCTAGACCATGATGCATGTCTGTTTGAGTAAAAAGTATATTGCTTGTTTTCCACATTTCTCTCTCTCCATGCAGTTTGCTCCATAAGTTTGCTTCTTCTATCATTCAAAACAAAGATTTTGGTAGTATCTTTCTAGTTTGTTGATTTCTGCGTTTTGTAGTCCAACTGGTCAATAATTATTCCATTGAAATCTCCCATCATACAAATATTAGTATAATCCAGTTCAATTATTTTCATATGTAATTTCCTGAAAAATTCATCTTGATTGTCATTTGGGGCATAAATTACAATTAAAAGTGTTTTAACATTATTGTCCATTATTTTTACCATCAAAATCCTTCCATCGTCATCTGTATAAATTAGTTCTGCCAAAATTGTACCTCTAATATATAAGACCACACCTCTTTTTTTTACATTGCTCTAATTTTTTTTGTTTCAATATATATTCATGTTGTTTTTTGATATGAATTTTTTGTAAGCAAATTATATCAAATTTTAATTTCTCTAATTTATGGAATACTTTTCTTCTTTTAGTAGCCAAATTAAGTCCATTTATGTTAATCATAATCAATTTTCTTTCATCCATATTAAGCTTTATAAGAGGGTTTTATTGCTCTAGTAGATCTTAGTTCTCGTTGCTCTCTGGGTACACCACCTACGGCTCCTTCTTCTTTTTCAATTACTGCTATACATTTCTCTTGAAATTCAATTAACAACTCTTCTTTTCTTGTATCTTCCTCCTTTCCTCTGAAGTATTCCAGATAGAATAACTCAGCTTTTTCAACTGCATCAATTCTGTGTATTTGTTTCTGCCAGGTAAACATGAGACCTTCTGGTATCAGCCACCTGTAATTTATTCCTCTCTTGAGTAGCTCTTTAGTCAAAAATAAATATTCTCTTCTCATCTCTCTTACTCTTCTTGGTACCTGCTTCAGCACCACAATTTCTTTGTCTTTGTACTTTAATGTTTTCTCTCTTGCCACCTGCAGTATCTGTGTTTTAATGATCTTTTTCGTAAATCTGATGTGAACTTCTCTTGGTAACCTATTTCTCATTGCATATGTTGTATAGACATGGAACACTTCATCTATCCCATCCATCATCTTTTCTTTGGTTATCTCTTGCACTTCTGCCAGTATTTCTGTCATTATTTCAGCAAGGTTTTCACCTTTACCTTCTTCTACATTTTGAAATCTCAGATAAAATTCTGATCTATCAATTTCCAAGTCTAATGGTCCACTCCTGCCCTTTTCAGTATCACTCAGTCGAGTATCAATATCTCCAATTTTCTTATCCCTTTGTATATCTTCTTCAATTTTCTTAAATCTGTCCTCATAGTTCATCATCATCTGTTGAATGTTCTCTATTTTCTCACCTGTCTTTTCAGTTCTTTGTTCAATATTCTCAGCCCTTTGCTCAATATTCTCTGTTCTCTTTTCAGTCTTCTGAATTCCTTGTATAATCATCATCTGCAGTGTCACTTCCTTCTCTTTCTCCTGTTGTAACATTGTCTATATTGATCGTTGTCCTCCAGATGGTGAAGAGGCTATTGATATTCAGGAAGCTGGAGCTGTTGTCTTTCTGCTCATCTTGTAATACTTATCTGTAAAAAGAAGAAAGAGAAAGAAAAAAAAGGGAAAGGAAAAAAAAAGAGCAAAGGCAGACAACTGCCACTCCAAAAAATAAAAAGGGGGAAAAGAAAAAAAAATCTTCAGGCATTTGTATACCTTAATCCAATTAGTCTTTTTGAAGAAAAAGAAATAAAGAAAAAAAGAAATAATAGTCTATGTATTTCTCTTAGTAAAAAAAACAAAAAGAGCAAAAGAAAAAAATTACATTCTAGTTCCTGGGTTAAAAAGTTAAATTCCAAATATAAAAATCCAGTTAGAGGGGAACTAAAAAAGAAGGTAAGAAATAACAAACAATTGTAAAAGAAAACAAGCCACTGCCACTAAATATCTAAGGCTCTTTAGTAAATCAACTCAGACTTTCAAGTTCCAGTATTTTCTATTTCATTACCATGTCTTTTTATCTAACCATTGATAAAATAAATCCCATATCATATAAAATTGTTTGTCTTCTTGTTCTCTGATTTCAAATGTCAATTTACTCATTTCAGCACAGTCCATGATTTTCTTAATAATTTCCTCCTCCATAGGTATTTTTTCATTTTTCCAATTCTTAGCAAATACAATTCTAGCCGCTGCTAAGACATTTACAACCAAACATTTCAGCTCTTTATTGTATATTTCCGGTATAATTCCCAATAAGAATATCTCAGGTTTAAAGTCTATGTGTTGTTTTATCATTTTTTCCAGCCATGTGTGGATTATAGTCCAGTATCTTTTTGCATCCGAGCATGTCCACCACATATGGTAATATGAGCCAGGTATCTGATGACATTTCCAACATTTATCCGATTTGTTCTTGAACATTGTCACAATTTTTGTTGGGGGTAGGTGCCACCTGTAAACCATCTTATACAAATTTTCTTTATATGCAGTTGACATTGTCATTTTATAATTTTGAGACCACAATTTTTGCCATTTATCTAAGTCAATCCCATATCCAAAATTTTTCCCCCAAGCAATCATTGTTTCTTTAACTTGTTCTTCCTCTAATTTAAACTCCAGCAAATTTCTATAAAGATTTTTAATTACTTTTTCATCAGTACCTGTCAAAATTTTTATCTAAGTCAGTCAACTTATCATAGATGCCTTCTGTTTTAATATCTTTATCAAATCTAGATTGTATTTACAAATATGAAAACCAATTCATTTTTACACCTTGTTCTTCCAACGCTTGCATAGATTTAAGTTCACCCTTTTCATTCAATATCTCACCATATCTAACTGTTTGTTCCTTTTTTTATATTATTGGATAAGAAAAAGCTTCAATAGTAGATATCCATAATGGAATTTTCAAGTAATATTGTCTTTTTATCTTCTCCCAGTTGAAAAACAATGCCTCTCTAATGTAATGTCTTCTAAAATACCCCAATTCCCTTATACCAGAGGAAGGCAAGCCATTCCAGCAGCAAGTCATGCCCTTCTAAATCTACTGTTCCTTAATGTTATTCATTCCTTTACCCACATCAAATTTGTCACTTGATAATATAATTCCCAGTTAGGCAAGGCAAACACTCCTGTTGTTCTTGCATCTTGTAAAAGTTTAAGTTTTATTCTCACTTTCTTGCCCTGCCAAATATATTTCAGCACAATTCTATTTAAGTCTTCAAAAAATTCTTTTCCTAGTCAAATTGGAATTGTCTGAAATAGATATAGAATTCTAGGCAATACGTTCATCTTAATTGTTGATGTTCTCCCAATCAATGATAATTGTAAATTTTCCCATTTTATCAAATCTGTTGCAATCTGTTGTTTGAGTTTAAGATAGTTATCCTCCTTAAGTGTGCTACATCTTTGTGTTATGTGTATCTATAAATACTTAACCTTATTTGTGACCTGGATCCCCAAAACTTCCTCCAATTCTTTTTTTCATCTTGCTAATATGTTCTTTGTTAAGATCTTTGTTTTATCTTTATTTATTTTCAGACCTGCTACTTTTCTATACTCTTCTATCTTTTCTATCAGTTTAGGTGCTGACTCCAATGGGTCCTCTAATATGAATATCAGGTCATCTGCAAAAGCTTGCAATTTATACTCTTCTTTTTAAATTTTCATTGCTTTTATTTCTTTTTCTTCTCTGATGTTCCTTTTCAGCACTTCCAGTGTTAACACAAACAACAGAGACGACAATGGACAGCCTTGTCTAGTCCCTTTTCTTATATCTATAAAGTCTGTCAACTCTCCATTTATCATAACCTTTGCAGTTTGTTTACAATATATCGTTTCTATGGCTTGGGTAAATTTTTTACCAAAGCCCATTTGGTCCAATTGTAGCAGCTAAAACATCTAAAAACATCAAAGCCATTTGTTTTTCGGGATTAGCCTCAAAGTATTCCAGTGTGTCTAAAATTATTCTCATATTATCTTTAATTTGTCTCTTTGGCAGAAATCCATTTTGATCAGAATGAATAAAATTGTTTAAGTATCTTTTCAGTCTTTCTGCCAGAATTGAAGCAAAAATTTTATAATCTGAGTTTAATAGGGATATTGGTCTGTTTTTAACTTGCTGTGGGTCTGTGTCCTCCTTCAGTACAAGTGTAATATATGCTTCTGACCATGTTTTGGGTATTCTCTTCCTTGTCATAACTTCATTCATAACTTTTAATAAGTGAAGATTCAATGATTCAATAAGTGAAGATTCAATGTTTCCTGAAATGTCTTATAAAATTCCGCTGGCAAACCATCCAGACCTGGTGCTTTCCCAATATTTTGCTTTTATAAAGCTTCTGTTAATTCCATCGTTGTTATGTTACTTTCTAACATTATTTCAATATCTTTGGGTTTCTGGGGCAGATTTGCTTCCTGTAGGTATTGTTGAATTCTTTCTTCCTGAACATTCTCTTGATGGTACAATTTTCCATAATAATCTTGAATAATTTTCTTCTTCTCCGCATTACCATAGCATGCATGTCCTTGTTCATTTATCAATTGATTTATCCTTCTTGAATCTCTTTTCTTTCTCAACTTATATGCTATCCATCTGCCTGGTTTATTTGCATTTCAAAATAGTTCTGCTTAGCATTTTTATTTTTTTGTGCTATTTCCTCTTTTTCCATTAACCCCATTTTATGTTTAGTCATGTCCATTTTAATTTTAATGTCCTTTTTTGTGGAAATTTCTGTAGCTCTTTTTCCAGCCTCTTGTAGTCATCTTCCAATGTTTTAAAAGTTTTTCTCTATTTATGTTTCTTCTCCTTGTATAGTCCATTATCAAGCCTCTTGTATAAGCCTTCATCATGTCCCAGAGGTTCTGTAATGATGTATCCTCTTTTTCAAAAAAAAAAAAAAGTCAGTTCTCTCTCAATTTTTGTATGTCTTGTAATGTCTTGTATGTTAGAGGGCAATTCTGTTGACATCCATATCATATCTATTCTGGACCATGATGCATGTCTATTTGAATAAAAAGTGTATTGTTTATTTTCTGCATTTCTCTCTCTCCATGCATCTTTTAGGTTTATCTCATCTACCATTCGAAAGAAGGATTTTGGCAATGTCTTTCTAGTTTTCTTTGCTGCTTTCTGTGTTTTATAATCCAATTTGTCATTTATTATTCCATTAAAATCTCCCATCAGACAAACATTAGCATAGTCCAGTTCAATTATTTTCATATGTAATTTTTTGTAAAAATCTTTTTGATTATCATTTGGATTGATTGCTATTTATTTATTTTAATAGATTGCTATTAAAAGTGTCTTTAGATTATTGTCCATTATCTCCACCATCAAAATCCTTCCATCATCATCTGTATATTTTTGTTCTGCAGGGATTCTGTCTCTAATGTATAACACCACTCCTCTCTTTTTACACTGTGTCAACACTGTAAATGATTTCCCTAATTTTTGTTCTTTCAATATATATTCATGTTGTTTTTTTGATATGTACTTCTTATAGGCAGATTATATCAAATTTTAATTTCTCTAACTTATGAAATATTTTTCTTCTTTTAGTAGCCGAATTAAGTCCATTTATATTAATTGTAATCAGTTTTCTCTCATCCATTTTACACTTTATAAGTAGGATTTGTTGCTCTGCTACATTTTGGTTCTCGTTGCTCTCTGGGTACACCACCTACAGCTCCTTCTTCTTTTTCAATTACTGCTATACATTCCTCTTGAAATTCAATTAACGACTCTTCTTTTTTTGTTTCTTCCTCCTTTCCTCTGAAGTATTCCAGATAGAATAACCTAGCTTTTTCAACTGTATCAATTCTGTGTCTTTGTTCCTGCCAGGTAAACATGAGACCTTCTGGTATCAGCCATCTGTAATTTATTCCTCTCTTGAGTAGCTCTTTAGTCAAAAATATTCTCTTCTTATCTCTCTCACTCTTCTAGGTACCTGTTTCGGTACCACTATTTCTTTATCTTTGTACTTTAGTGTTTTCTCTCTTGCCACCTGCAATATTTGTGTTTTTCTTAATAAATCTGATATGAACTTATCTTGGTAGTTTATTTCTCATCGCATATCTTGTGTAGACATGGAAAACCTTGTCCATTCCACCCATCATCTTCTCTTTAGTTATCTCTAATGCTTCTGCCAAGATTTCTGTCATCATTTCAGCAAGGTTTTCACCCTTTTCTTCTTCTATATTTTAGAATCTAAGATAGAATTTTGACCTATCAATTTCCCATCCCAGTGATCTGCTCTTGTCTCTTTCAACTTCACTCAGTCATGTATCCATATCTCCAATCTTCTTATCTCTTTGTATGTCTTGTTCTTCTATTTTCTTAATTCTGTCCTCATATTGCATCATCATCTGTTGGATATTTTCAATTTTCTCATCTTTCTTTTCAGTTCTTTGCTTGATATTTTCCATTCTCTTTTCAATGTTTTCCATTCTCTTTTCAATATTATCTGTTTTTGCTTGTATCTTTTTAATTCCTTGCATAATCATCTGCAGTGTCACTTCCTTCTCCTTCTCCTATTGCAACATCACCTGTATTGATCATTGTCCTCCAGATGGTGAGGAAGAAGAAGTTGGGATTGAAGAATCTGAGACTGGCACCTTAATCCAATTGGTTCCAATTATATAAAAAGAAAAAGAAAAGAAAAAAGAAAAGAAATGTAAAATGGAGAAAGGATGAAAAAATAAAAAAAATTTAAAAGACAGAAATCTGTATATTCCCAATGCTAAAAAGGTAGAGCAAAAGGAGGAGGGAAGGAGAAAAAGTGTAATCTTATTCCTGCATCAAAAGACTCAAGTCCAAATATAAAAATTCAACTGGAGGGGGAGTAAAAAAAAAAGGAGGGAGAAAATGCAATTCTGTCAGTAAGCAAAGCACTGTCACTAAGTATTTGAGGCTCTTTACTAAATAAAAAAAAATTACACTTCTCTTTTCAAGGTCATTTCAAACTTCTTTTTTTCAATTTCAACTCCAGATTCCAGCTATCAGTAGTTCCACAGAAGAGCACCTGCATAAACAATCTACATGCTCTTCCCACTATCTTTTCAATGAAAACTCAGAGTCCTTGAATATAACACCAAATGTATCAACAAGAAAGAAAGAAAAACAATGTATCCAAGCCTCCAGTGGCAGTGTTACTTATTTCCCTTTCCTTTCCAAATTCCAAGTTCCAATAAAAGGGGGGGGGAAGGAAACTTTCAATTTAACTAGCTTAATCTCACCGCTTGATCTCTTTTCTCTTCACTTTTAATTCCTCTTTAAATCTTTCAGGGTGTTCTCTCCAAAAAGATAGTAAGTGAAAGTTCATCTCACCAAGCTGACACACTTTCTTCCGATCTCTTCCTTCCGGAGCTGTCCCAGCTTCAGCAGCTTGAACGGCTGCCTCTCCACTGCCGGCAAAAGGGGCTTTTCCTGGATCAACCAGGGACTTTGCAATGTCCCTGGGATCAGCAGGACATGCCCTTATTGATCACCATCTCTATGGGACGGTTTAGGTCCGTCGGGACCGTCCAGCAGCGGAGATATCGACAGTGATCTTGGAGGATCAAAATCATGTGTCGTACTGCCGCAACGCCAGCTCTGCTCTCCTACTTTATGTTTATATTTTAGATCTGAGAAAAATCTTCAATAAAATTATTTTTAAAAAGGGGGAAGAAAAAATAAAATACAAATATATGATCATGGCAAATGTCATTGAGTGATAATTTTCTGGTATAGCATAGTTAGCTGATGTTATTCAGTAAATGACTAAATAAATTCCATCTGTTTAACAGACCAAAATTATTAAACTCTAAACATAGGAATGAATATCAAGCACTGTGGACAATACAGTTTAAATCACCGAGTAAAATATAGGATATAATAAATTAAATCCATAATAAAAAAATCTTAATAACCTGCAAAATTAAAGTATAAATTTGATACATAAATAATTAAAATTTTGTAATTCTTGTATGACATTGTAGTCCAGGATTGGTTTTCTGTTTAAATTGAATTCTATGCTAATATTGCTGTTAATGACACATTGTGATGACCCAGACTGTGCTAGAATATTGAGGTTCGAAAAACCTAAATAAAAAAGTAGGGGGAAAAGATGAAGACTTTGTATAATGGAGAGTGCCACCTTTTGACAAAAACTTGAGCTCAAACAAAAGGGAAAGCATCCTGTTTCTGAATGAACTTGTGTGGATATAACATTAAAGAAATATTGAAACAAAGTAAGAATCTTAGAAAGTGAAAGCAGAACCAAAATAAAGAAAAAAGCAAGGAAAGACTGACTGTGGGATTGATTGATGTTTTTGGTATAGACTCTCGCCTGGAATAATTGAGAACTTTAGAAAACTGAAAGAAGAAAGAAGGAAAGTAAAAGTGGTTTTTTTGTGGACTTTAACAATCATAAAATATAAGAGTGTGTAATGATGATATCTCTTCGGAATTAAAAATGGAACTTAAAAATATGAGAGAATTACTACAGGAAAGAGGCGAATCACTTTGCTCTGTGTTAGAAAAAATGGAAATGGCGATTGAAGAACAAGAAGAAAGAGCTTCAGAGGAGGAGGAGTCGATTCAAGGAGAAGACATTTTAAATAGACAATTAACACAAAGAACACTACAAAGACGTGGGGAAAGAAGGAAGGTTAAAAAGTTGAAATTTAAGAAGGCAATCAAAAAGGGGAATACCTGTGAAGTCAGGAAAGGCAGAAAGACCCAGCAGAAAAGGGGAAAGGAAGATATTAAGAAAGAGAGGGATATAAATTGGAATGAGAAAAGATATGGGGAAAAGAGGGGGAGGAGAAGCAGTAAGAAACAGGTACATGAAATAAAGAAATACAGAAATAGTAAAATGTTGAAAAGAAATTGTTTTTTTTCAGAGATAATGGTTGATGAATTAAAAAGGGGATTCTGCAGAGTGACAAGGAGTAATGAGAATATTGCTGCAATTAAAAATATTTAGAAAATAGGGTAATATAGATACTTATAACTCTTATTAAAAATCAAGCGGGGAAAATATGCTGCAGAATCCAAATGAAAAGATGTAATGATTATCATTGTAACTTCTTAAAAATAATGGTTTATTGGGAATCAAGATGAGGGAATAAAGGTATATTTTAATCATTGAGGTGTCACACTCAAAACAGTAAAAGGGGGGAAACCTATACTTGTTGTTTTTTTTAGTGTTAAAATTTGTATTAATCTAGAATTTATAAAAAGAATGTGTAATGGAAAGGGAATATGACAGACTAAAGAACCAACTAAATTAATAAGTTAATATAGACTATTAAAAGCAAGGAGAGACATTGGTAACCTTTTTTTATTATTATCATTATTATTATTAGGCAAACACATATTGTTTATCTTTATTTTTAAAATAAATATTAAAGGATTATATTTGAAATAATTGAAATGAAACAAAAAGATGTTTTGATTGAGATTAATGAAAGAATTCATTAGGCTAGAATTAATGTGTTTGTTTCTCTCCTTACTGAAAATTTGGAATAGAAAAGGTATAATAGAATTAAGTATGCATATATGAATGTATAATTGCTGTCATATTTGTATGTAAAGATGATGACCCGGAAATATGTTATCCGCTAAAAAGAGATTTTTGTTTTTAATGTGAAAAACTGAATAAAATTTGTTTTTAAAAAAAGACAGTTAATATCAGTTAATGTCAGTATACTTTATAAGAATATATGGTCTGATAAAGTTCAATAAAACTATAGTGGGCTGAAATTGGATTTCAGTTTTAAGATTATTTTTATTCTACTAACTTCATTCTACAGAAATATTGAACTTTATAGCATTTCCACCAAATATTGGGGGGGACACCCCAAACTGTTTATCCAGAGTGTTTTAGAAAATGTATTGTTAATCCTAGCAATCAAAACTGTGACAAGTGTACAAGTTCATATTGTTACATCTCTCTAATTGCTTTCAAATCCTGCATACTTTCAATTTTTGTTTTGTTTGGATTCTGATCATGCTGTAATAATTTTTAGATAAGACTAGAAAATGTACTAAATGTTGCACTTAAATACATTCAAATTCAATCAGTATTTTTCAGTATCTTCCTTTATTGCTGCAATTCTATACTATAGTTTTCTTTAGTTTACTATACTACTTTTTTGAAAATGCTAAGAGCAAAATGGTTTCCTGAATGAGCTCTAATATCTGAGTTCACAGGCCATCTTAACTCCCCAAAGTAACTGCATGACTGGATACTTTATGGTCCAGTAAGCACTTCTAATAAAGTGGAATCATTCTAATGGCAGAAGAAATTATCAGAGATAATTTCCATTCCTTAGGATATGAGAATTATGGGACTGGTGGTCCACTGGGGGGCAAGGGGGGAGATGTGATAAACCTCCAAGTGATTTCATCTTGAAGTATACCATGTTGTCTAACATAGCAAAATGTCCACTTTTTCTTTTCTTTTCTCTTTTTCTTTTTGCATGGTGATTAATGTTTTTAGAGTACAATTTTAATGAAACTGCCATGTATATAAATGGCAAAGGGAAGCCTAGGAATTTTCCTTCCATGCTTGTATGTTTGCAAATATCTTTTGCATTCTGTGCCCATTTCCTCAGAACTAAGTATTTAGAAGAGCTGATATTAATTCTCTACCCCTACTGGAACTCACTTTTTGACTGTGTTTACAAAACATACTTCATTTTAGCCTGCTGTATTATACTCCCTGTAACAAGGCATTCTGCCACATCAGAAGGTTGGGTTAAATAAGTAAGCCAGGCATATAGTGATTAATAGATGCATGTCTGCTTTCTCAGTTGAAAGTAGTATTTGAAGCCCTATTCACAACTTTAATCCAGGAGCTTTCAGTGCAGGCTGGATGACATGTGGCAGTCTGGTTTGGAGACAGAAAATTTATTTTGTGTATTAAATTAATTGAATTTAGTTTCTAGTTCATTTTTATTATCCTGGTTCTGTCTACATTCCCATTTGCCCTATTTTGTTAGTCCTGCCACGTGCAGTTTTTAAACGCGTCATTAGGTACAAGAATGTGACCACTACACTAAATGTGATCCTCAAATCCTAAAAGTTTAGTAATTCCTGATACCTAGAACTCTAATATAATCATATAAATCATGATTGGAGGGGAGGGTTCAAAACTTCTGCAAGCTCCGTCCAGTTGTATTAAATTTAATCAAAATTTAACTTAAGGTCTTAGCAATAATCTAACGTCAGTATAAACAAATATTTTAAGTTATGGTTTAAAACATGGATAGCCAAGTGAATATTTGTCCAGAGTTTGTTTCTGAAAGACTGCTACTTTAAAAAATGAAAATCATTTTGCAAGATGAGCCAGATCTTTAGCCATATAGGATATGAATAGCTGAAACTGCTTGTTTTTGATTTGGAAAGTTCTGTGATAGATGGAGTTGATGAAAGAGAGAAGCAAGATATTTAAAGAACAGAAGAAATGCACAACAGCAAGGTATATGAACAATGGTAAAAGCAGCACTCTGCCAGCTGAAAATGGGCCATGCAGAAGCCCCACACAGTCCATTTTCAGCTGGTAGAGTGCTGCTGGAGGCCAGAGAGGCCAAAAACTGCTGATGTGGGGGCCTCATGCGGCCTCTGCGTGGCCCTTTTTTTGACTGGCAGAGTGCTGCTGGAGGCCAAGGAGGCAAAAATGGGCAGCGAGGGGCCACACAAGCCCCTCTTGCAGCCCATTTTGGCTGGCACAGGCACTGCGGGCTGGTCCTTCGATATTCCCAGGCTGGCCCTGTGGGCAGGATCCAATTCGCAGGCCTTGAGTTTGACACCTCTGATCTAGACTCATCTGTAGAAGGGCATGTTATATGGCTTTTATTCTTCCACATGTTCTGCTTTCCCAGTACAAGGCCTGCATACTACTTTGAAAGGATACAGAATGTAATATACAGTGTAATCCTAAATCTATCTCCAACCTGTTATGAATCAGCCACTCTATGGATCAGCATTCTCCATGCTCCTGGGTGTCACACTGCCTCCTTCAGATATGCCATGGTCATTCCAGTGTTGTCCTTTATAGTGTGCAACCAGCAGATATTGTGGTTTTTAGAGTACAGGTGGTCCCTTCTTTTTCTGCTGATCACTCCCAGTATGATGAACTTTTCAAATAAGTTAGCTTCTATGACATGACCAAAGTATGATCTTGACTTCAAGGGATATGTTTGTGTAAGATTTGGTCTAAGACTTCTTTGTTATTTTTACTGTCTATTTGGATGTGAAATAGTCACCACCTACATCACAATTCAGATATGTCCACATTTCTCCTTTCTACCTTTTTCAGAGTCCAAGTTCACAGCCATAAGTTGCAACTGGAAAAATAATTAACTAATATGTATTTGGTAGGGCTGCAGTCACCATTTTGTGATATTAGAGACCAGGAAGAAGAATTCCTTTATTGTTTTTATGGTTTTATCATCACTCTGATCTGTGTATTCTCTGCAATTGTCACTATCTTTGTTTTCTTGTTGTTAAGATACACTCCAAATTTTTCACTTTCATCTTTGACTGACAGGATTAGGCACTCCAGATCCTCCTGGATTTCCATGACCAATGCTGTATAACCTACATATCATACGTTATTGATATTCCTACCACCAATTTTAACCCCAGTGGTAGATTCCTCCAAATGTGTATTTCTCATAACTATGTCTGTGTCTGTGTACATGTACATGATAACAGGATGCAACCTTGCCAAGTGTCCTTTTCAATTCTGAACCATTTTGTGTCTTCTTCCGATGGCTATCTATCAGAGTACAATGACTGAAAGATCTGGATGTGGTATGGTGATATTTCCAGTTCTTTGAGGAAGTTCCAGAACTTGTTATGGTCAACACAATCAAAGGCTTTGTATTTAGTCCTCATATTTCTTCCCTGTCACCAATGGCTTTTGTATCCATCTCGTCAATTTCATTGGTTTCTTGTATGTAATATGTTTTTGTGCTACTTCCATGACCATAGTGTTTATTCCTCCGACAACTTATTTAGTTGTCTTTATGTGAAGTTGAACAGTTCAAATATGTTTTTAACTTCAACTGCAAATTTCTGAATCATGGGTAGTTGTTTGATACTGCAATACCTGAATTTTACTTTGGCAGCTAACAGTTCATGACCCACAATCTGAATCTGATAATGTTTCACACTGAGGATGGAACTTTTGAACTTCTTTTGACATAATATGTAGCCAGTTTGGTTTTAATGTTCTTCATTTGGGGAAATCAAAATATATAATTGTTGCTTTGGTTGCTCAAACCATGTGCTGATTATGCTTTGCTATTGTTCATGGCATAGCTGAATCAGATGTTTTAGGATAGAGGATACAAGAAATAGGAACTAATAATTGGGGACAATAGGACAGGGCCAGTAAGCACGATTGTGCGCTTATGCATGCTTATCACAAAATATTTATTTATTTATTTATTTATTTTTATTTGTCAATCGGTTTCAAGATAATAGGTATAAGTATATACATAGTTATGAATACATGAAATGGGTACATATAAGAAAAATAAAAGAAACAATAGGACAGGGATGGTAGGCACGTTGGTGCGCTTATGCACGCCCCCTACAGACCTCTTAGGAAAGGGGTGAGGTCAATAGTAGACAGTCTAAGGTTAAAGTTTTTGGGGTTTGCTGAAGAAACCACAGAGTCAGATAGAGTATTCCAGACATTGACCACTCTGTTGCTGAAGTCGTATTTCCTGCAATCAAGTTTGGTGCGGTTAACCTTGAGTTTGTATCTATTGTTTGCTCTTGTGTTGTTATGGTTGAATCTGAAGTATTCATTGACAGGTAAGTCATTGCAATGTATGATTTTATATACCATATTTAGGTCACACCAAAGACGGTGTAATTACAGGTTTTCTAGGTCTAGAATTTCCAGTCTTGTGGCATAAGATATTCTACAACGAGTAGAGGAGTGGAGAACTCTTCTTGTGAAATATTTCTGGACTTTCTCAACTGTATTAATATCAGATATGTAATGCGGGTTCCAGGCTGATGAGCTGTGTTCAAGTATTCGTCTAGCAAATGTTTTGTATGCTCTAGTTAGTAGTGTGATATTACCAGAGAAAAAGCTACACAGGATTAGGTTAACAATTCTTAATGCCTTTTTGGCTATGTACTTACAGTGGGCTCTAGCACTTCGGTCATTAGAGATGAGTACTCCAAGGTCCTTGACAGAGTTTGGATCATCAACAAGGTCTTGACTATTCAGCTTGTATTTTATTTTCTGATTTTTTTTTGCCAATATGTAAGACAGAGCATTTATTAATTGAGATTTGAAGTTGCCATTTGTTTGACCATTCTGACACATAGTCAAGGTCTTTTTGAAGGGTAGTAATATTGTCAGTGGTGTTGAATAGCTTTACATCATCAACAAAGAGAATGCAGTTGCTCTTAACATGATCACAGAGGTCATTTATGTAGAGCAGTGGTTCCCAAAGTGGGTAGTACTGCCCCCTGTGGGGGATGCCTTAGGGGGCGCTAAGAGGCAAGGGGGCCGGCAGGGGGCACTAAGAGGCAGCAGGGCAGTGCTGGCACTCTGTCCGGCAGCCTCGGGGGGGAACAGGTGGCACTCAGATGGCTACCTCTCTCTCCCCCCTTGTTGTCCTGTGCAGCAGCTCTTCCCATGGCAGAATCTACCCATGAAATGAACGTGTGTGTGTGTGTGTGTGTGTGTGTGTGTGTGTGTGTGTCAGAGAAGGAATGTGTGTCGAGGGGGAGGAAACGTTTTTCTCAAAACTCCAAGAAAAACGGGAATGGGAATTCTGTCTCTATCTCCGGGCAGAGTCTCCCTTGACTTTGCCTGATGGAGGAAAGAGTTCTGAGCAGAGAGAGAAGCAGAGAAAGTGGGAGGGGGATCTTTTCAATCTTGGGGGCTGAATTCTAGGGGGGTCTTTCATGCCAGGTCCAGAGGGGAGGGTGGACTTCCTTTGCACACCCCCATGATTCTCATCAATCTTCCTTTCTCTGTGTGCCTGGAGGGGTGGACTCGATGCCCTTTAAGTTCCCACAGTGCCCAGAGGGCGACCAGGCTGGAGCTGCCAAGACTCCAGATGGGTAAAATGGAACCAGAGCTCGAGGGGTCCTTTGGGCTCCCCCCCGCTCAGTCTGGAAGGAGGGAGCCCCCAGCAGGTGCTGCAGAGGACAAGGGGGGAGGCGCAGCCCCACAGCCAGCCAGGACTTGGGAGTCCCACACTTCCCCCAATCCGAAGGGAAGCCAGGAAAACTCTCAGCTGACAATCCATGCAGGAAGAGACTGAGAGGATCTGCAGGGAAACCCCCCCTAATCTGGCCAGATCCTCTCCCCAGGCCCTCTCCCCTTGATGGGGGGATTTCCATAGGGATCTCTCGGCTTTACCGGAGAAATCAGTGTTTTCCGTCCTTGAAACCCGCGTCTCACTCGAAGAGCCCCTTCCGATCTCCCCTCAGCCCCCAATGGGAAAGCATCTCCCCCTTTCTTTCTGTGGCTCGGGATCCCACTTTTCCTTGCAAAACAGCCCCTGATGAAGATCCCGGAACAAAGTTTGGCTGTTCCTCCTCCATTTTCCGCTCCTTTCCTCAGACAATTTCAACATCTGCCCATCATTTCAAAAGCGCAATAATCAATACTTTCATCTGAAAAGAAATATACAAAGTAACATTTTGGGGGGAAATTGTCAATATGAAAATGCGGACATAGAAGTGGAGTTGGGATGAACTTTTTTTCCCTCAGAAATTTGTATATCTCAGCTGTGGAATAGGAAGCACTGCTATAACAAGGGTCCTTTTTCTAATGGTTTTTCTTCATTATTTCTTTATTATTATTTTATCATGGTGTAAAATAGAAAAAAAAATAAAGCAAGTGAGGAAATGAGAAAAGGAAGGGAAGGGAAGGAGAAATGTGGGAGAAAGGAGGCGCCGGCCCCACAGGCACGTAGGGAAAGTAGAGCAAAGGCAGTCTGGCACTCTATTTTTCAAACGCGTCGCCACAGCTGCGTTCTAGGTGTCTGCCCCACAGGTCCACCCCATTGAACCCGCTGCAGTGGAGGGACCTGCCCAAGCAAGTCTGAGCGGAGCAGTGCACCAAATCAATGGGCTGAGCCTGTGAGAGGGAAAGAGAGAGAAAAGAAAGAGAGAAAGAGAGAAGGAAGAAAAGAAAGAGAAAAAGGAAAGAAAGAAAAAGGAACAAAGAAAGAGGGGGAGGGAGGGAGGGAGGGAGGGGGGGAGAGAGAGAGAGAGACCTGATGCATCAGATTGAAATGAGGCCTAGTTTAGATTTGAGGCCCTTTTCCACATTGAACATCTTTGCCAGTACATTGAAACATCTTTGGCTTCTATTAAAGGTTTTGTGGATGAAACATGGTCAAGACTATGAGGAAGCTCTCACATTTTGTTGAGGCTTTAAACTGGATCCATTAGACCAGACCTCCATCCTAAAAAATTACTTTTCCCCAATGTATTACCGTGCCAATTCTGAAGAAGGCAAAACCAAAATGTACTGGTAAATTACAAGGAGAACAAACACACATACTCCCTTCTAACCCTACTGGAGTAGGTAATTGGACTAGAATAGATATCTCATTATCTTTCTCCTCCCTCCCTCCCCTCCCTCCCTTATTTCTTTTTCTTTCTGTCCCTTCCTTCCATCCTCCCTTCTTTCTTTGTCCCTTTTTCTTTCTTTCCCTTTTTCTTTTCTTCTTTCTCTCTTTCTTTTCTCTCTCTTTCTTTCCCTTTCTCAGGTTCACCCCATTGACTTGGTGCACCACTCCACTCAGACTTGCTTGGGCAGGTCCCTCCGGGGGAATGGGCTCAATGGACCTGTTGGGCCGGCACCTAGAACACAGCAGTGGCGGCACGTTTGAAAAGTAGAGCAAAGCCAGAGGTCGGTAATTTTTGCTGCAAAGCATCACAAAAGCTTCTGGGCTGTGCACAAGAAGGGACACACATGTCAATGCAATTCAGCAACATAAAATAAAGAAATACAAATAAAACAAATCAACAAGAATCAGCAAAGCATCTCTGATTAGATTCTATTCACTGCTAGAATCTAATCAGAGATGCTTTGGTGATTCTAGTCCAGGGGTTCCCAACCTGGGGTGCTCGCACCCCCTGGGGGTGCGAGACGATATTCCAGGGGGTGCGAGAAAAGTCCAGGTAAATAATAGGATATTGGCTATATGTTGGCATTTTTATTTATTATTTATTTCAGGGGGTGCGAGGTTTGAGTGAAATTTCTTTTTTTTTTTTTGAAAACAGTTTTATTAATTTTAACAACAAACAAAATCTTAATAAAATTTTAGAAGGATAGTATCAAAGAAAAAAAAAGAAATATATATTCATTGTTTCCTAAAATTCTAAATATTCTATTATTATATTTTATTATCTAGCCATTGATAGAAAAGGTCCCAAACTTCATAAAATTGTTTATCTTCTTGTTCTCTAATTTCAAATGTCAATCTACTCATTTCAGCACATTCCAATATTTTCTTAATAATTTCTTCCTGTGATGGTATTTTCTCACTCTTCCAATTTTTAGCAAATACAATCCTAGCCGCTGTCAATACATTTACAATCAAATATTTCAAATTTTTATTGTATGTATCAGGTAAGATTCCCAATAAAAAAAATCTCTGGTTTTAAATCTATATGTTTCTTTGTCATTTTTTCCAACCATATGCGAATTTTAGTCCAATATTTTCTAGCGTCCTCACAAGTCCACCACATATGGTAATATGAGCCAGGTATCTGATGACATTTCCAGCATTTTTCAGATTTATTCTTGAACATTCTTGCTATTCTTGTCGGGGGGAAATGCCACCTGTAAAACATCTTATACAGATTTTCTTTATATGCTGTTGACATTGTCATTTTATAATTTTGAGACCACAATTTTTGCCATTTCTCTAAATCAATCCCATATCCAAAATTCTTCCCCCAAACAATCATCATTTCTTTAACTTGTTCTTCCTCTAGTTTAATTTCCAATAAATAACCATATAATTTTTTAATCACTTTTTCATCAGTACCTGTCAAAATCTTACCTAAGTCAGTCAATTTATCATAGAATCCCTGTTTTAGAATCTTTAACAAACCTTGAATGTATTTGCGCATATGAAAACCAATTCATCTTTATATCTTGTTCTTCTAGATTTTGCATCGTTTTAAGTTCACCCTTTTCATCCAATATTTCCCCATATCTAACTGTTTGTTCCTTCTTGTATGTTATAGCAGTGGTCCCCAACCTTTTTGTACCAGGGACCGGTTTCAAGCAGAAACATTTTTTCAAGGACCGGGGGAGGAGGAGAGAGAATCCGACTTTTTGGTAGTTTGCTTGCAGACGTTTCATTACCTGACTAGGTAACATCTGATGTTGTTACCTAGTCGGGTAATAAAACGTCTGCCAGCAAACCACCAAGTTCAGGGAGTGCCTCGGCCCTGCCTCCCTCAGCCCCATCCCTCAGGTGTCTCCCTCCCTCCCTCCCTCAGGTGTCTGCCTCGTTCCTCTCTCAGTCACTCTATCGCTCCTACAGCAGCCCAGGAAGAAACTGCTTCAAAGAAGCGCGGGGTGGGGGTGGGGCGGCTTTTCCTGTCGCCACAGCTTCCCGAAGCGCCCGTTCACCCCACCCGCCCGCCCGCCCGCTCGCGGTTCAATCCACAGTGCTCCGTTCTACCTGCCTGCCTGCCTGCCTTCTTCGTTTCGGAGCAGCTTCGGCTGATAAAAAGAGGCGAATAGTTATTATTCTCAGCCGAAGCTGCTCCCAAACAACCAGACAGGCAGGCAGGCAGAACGGAGCACTGTGGATTGAACATGAGCGGGCGGGCGGGCGGGTGGGGTGAAACGGGCGCTTCGGGAAGCTGCGGCGACAGGAAAGCCACCCCACCCCCCACCCCGCGCTCTTTGAAGCAGTTTCTTCCTGGGCTGGTGGAGGAGCGAGAAAGCGACTGAGAGCTGAGCCAGAGAGCAGGACAGGCTTCGGTTGCTTCCTCCCTCCCCTTCTTTCATTTGTGTCCTTGATCCCGATCCCAGCAGCATTCACCGAAGGCGAAGAAAGCCGCCATTTTTTTAAATTTTTTTTCTTTGCGGCCCGGTAAAGAGTGCTCCACGGCCCGGTACCGGTCCGCGGCCCGGTGGTTGGGGACCCCTGTGTTATAGGATAAGAAAAAGCTTCAATAGTTGATAACCAAACTGGGATTTTCAAATAACATTGTCTCTTAATTTTCTCCCAGTTTAACCATAAAGACTCCGTATATAATGCCTTCTAAAATAGCCCTGCAATTTAGTTTCCTTATACCACAGAAAAGCATGCCAGCCCAGTAATAAATCATGTCCTTCTAGTGTCAACAATCTAGTCTTTCTTAATGTTATCCATTCTTTGGCCCACATCAAGTTTGCAGCTTGATAATACAGCTCCCAATTAGGAAGGCCAAATCCTCCTCTAGTTCTAGCATCTTGTAAAAGTTTTAATTTTATTCTAGCTTTCTTACCTTGCCGTATATACTTCAACACAATTTTATTTAAATCTTCAAAATAATCTTTGCCAAGCCTAATTGGTATTGTTTGGAACAAATATAAAATTCTGGGTAAAATATTCATTTTGATTGTTGAAATTCTGTCTATTAATGACAGTTGTAGATTTTCCCATTTCTTCAGATCAAATGCTATCTGCTGTTTGAGTTTAATATAATTGTTCTCTTTCAATGTAGTACACCTTGACGTCAAATATATCCCCAAATACTTAACCTTGTTCGTGACTTGAATTTTCAATAGGTCTGCCAATTTTTCTCTTTGTCTTAATAAAACATGTTCTTTGTCAGAATCTTTGTTTTATCTTTATTTATTTTCAAACCAGCCATCTTACCGTACATCTCTATCTTTTCGAATAGTTTTAAAGCTGTCTCTAGAGGATCTTCCAAAATGAAAACCAAATCATCCGCAAAGGCTTGTAATTTAAATTCCTTCTTTTTGATTTTCATTCCTTTTATATTTTGGTCCTCTCTAATATTTCTATTCAACACTTCCAAAGTCAATACAAATAGCAAAGGTGATAATGGGCATCCTTGTCTTGTGCCTTTTCTTATGTTAATAGAGTCTGTAAGTTCTCCCTCTATCATTACTTTTGCCGTTTGCTTATAGTATATGGCTTCTATTGCTTGAATAAATTTTCTGGCAAAACCCATCTGTTCCAGTAGTAGTAACATAAATCTCCAGTTCACATTATCAAATGCCTTTTGGGCATCTAGAAATATCAAAGCCATTTGTTTTTCAGGATGTGCCTCATAATATTCCAAGGTGTCCAGAATTACTCTCATATTGTCTTTGATTTGTCTCTTTGGCAGAAATCCATTCTGATCAGGATGAATAAAATTATTTAAGTATTTTTTAAGCCTTTCTGCCAAAATTGAAGCAAAGATTTTATAATCTGCATTCAATAAAGAAATAGGTCTATAGTTCTTGATTTGTAATGGATCGGCCCCTTCTTTTGGAATAAGTGTAATGTAAGCTTCTGACCATGTTTTAGGTATCTTCTTATTTGACATAACTTCATTCATGACTTCTAGCAATGGAATGCTCAACGATTCTTGTAGTGTTTTATAAAATTCTGCCGGAAGCCCATTTGGACCTGGTGCTTTTCCATTATTCTGTCTGTTGAGTGCTTCGGTTAGTTCCATCATTGTTATAGTACTTTCTAGCATTTTTTCAGTCTCTTCAGGTATCTTAGGTAGGTTAGCATTTTGTAAATACTGTTTAATTTTTTCCTCATCAATATCCTCTTGTTTATATAGTTGTCCATAAAAGTCTCGGATAATTGCCTTTTTCTCCTTGTCACCATAGCACATTTGGCTTTGATCGTCTATTAACTGTAATATTTTCCTTAATTCTTTCTCCTTTCTCAGTTTGTATGCTAACCATCTACCTGGCCTATTTGCATCTTCAAAATAGTTCTGTTTAGCACTTCTAATTTTTTATGCCAATTCTTCTTTCTCTATCTGACCCATTTTATGTTTAATTATGTCCATTTTAAGTTTAATATCTTTTTTCTGTGGCATTTTCTGTAATTCTTTTTCCAGTTTTTTGTGGTCAACTTCTAAAGCTTTGATGGTTTGCCTCTTCCTAACGTTCTTTTTCTTTGTATAGTCTATTATTAATCCTCTCGCATATGCCTTCATTGTATCCCAAACATTCTGTATTGAAGTATCTTCTTTTTTATTTTCACTAAAGAAGAAAGCCAATTCTTTCTCCATCCATTGTGTCAAGTCTTTTTCCTTTAAAATAGTATTATTTAATGTCCATCTAGATCTTCTTTTTTGTCCTTTCCATTTAATTGTCATTGGATTATGGTCTGCCCATGTACTTGTTTCAATATTTATTTCTTGAATATTAGATATTAATTCTGTTGATGTCCATATCATATCTATTCTGGACCATGATAAATGTCTATTTGAGTAAAAAGTATATTGTTGAATTTTAGCATTTCTTTCTCTCCATATATCTTTTAAGTTTAATTCATCTATCATTTTGAAAAAGGATTTAGGGAGAGTCTTTCTATTTTGTCGTATTTCTGTTGCTGTATAGTCCAGTTTATTGTCTACAATTCCATTGAAATCTCCCATCATAACTATATTAGCATAGTCCAGTTCAATTATTTTCATATGTAATTTTTTGTAGAATTCTTCTTGTTTGTCATTCAGGGCATAAATTGCAACCAGGAGTGTTTTTGTATTATTATCCACTATTTCAACCATTAATACTCTTCCATCTTCATCAGTATGAATCAGTTTTGCTGGGATAGCTTCTTTAATGTATAAAACCACTCCTCTTTTCTTACAGTGAGTCAGGGAAGTAAATATTTTCCCTAATTTTGGTCGTGCCAGTAATTGTTCATGTTGTTTTTTAATGTGTACTTCTTGTAAACAAATTATATCAAATTTTAGCTTCTCTAATTTGTGAAAAAAATTTCTTCTTTTGGTAGCTGAGTTCAGTCCATTTATATTCATAGAAATCAGTTTTTTTTCCTCCATGATTATGTTTTGTATTTAGGTCTAACAGCTCTCGTAGATCTTACTTCATGTTGTTCTTTGGTCTCCGCTTGTCCACCTACTGCGCCTTCTTCTTTTCCCATCCCCATTTTTTCTGTCTCTATTTCTCTTCTTTCGAAAAATTCATTGTAGAATATTTCTGCTTTCTCAATTGAGTCAATTCTGTGTCTCTGTTCTTGCCATGTAAACATTAATCCTTCTGGAATCAGCCATCTATAATTCACCTCTTTTTTCAATAACATTTTAGTCAAGAATCGATATTCTCCTCTCATCTCTCTCACTTTTCTGGGTACTTGTTTTAAGACCACAATCTCATTGTTTTTATATTTCAGCGTCTTCTCTCTTGCCACTTGTAATATTTGTGTTTTAATAGGTTTTTTTTTTGTAAATCTGACGCGGACCTCTCTTGGTAGATTGTTCCTCATCGCCTATCTTGTAAAGACTCGGTATATTTCATCTACTCCATCCATCATCTTTTCCTCTGTTATTCCCAGAGCTCCAGCCAGGATTTCTATCATTATTGCAGTCAAATTTTGTCCTTTTTCTTCCTCTATATTTTGAAATCTGAGATAGAATTCTGACTTGTCCATCTCCCACTTCAACATCCCACTTTTATCTTGTTCAACCATTGTTAATCTGCTATCAATATTTCCAATTGTCTCATCTCTTTGTTTGTCTTTCTCTTCAATTTTTTGGAGTCTCTCATATTTCACCATCATTTGTTGAATATTTTCAATTTTTTCATCGGTCTTCCCAATTCTTTGTTCAATACTCTCCATTCTTTGTTCAATACTCTCTGTTCTTTGTTCAATACTCTCTGTTCTTTGTTCAATATTCTCAGCTCTTTGTTCAATATTTTCTATTTTCTTTTCAATGATATCCGATTTCATTGCATAATCATCTTTAAATCCACTTGTTCTTTATCTTGCTTCGACATTATCTGGGTTAAACGTCGTCCTCCAACTGTTGGGGAGGCAGGAGCAGAAGTTGAAATGCCAGAAGATATGAATTTCTTACTCATTTAGGTAACTCAGGGTCTTCGAGCTCTTTTAATCCAATTAGTAGAGTGGCCAATTATAATCCAATTAGGGAAAAAGAAAGAAAAAAAAAGAATAGAAAAAAGACAATAAAAATTAAAAAGCCCAAAATTAAAAAGAAAAAAGAAAAGGTTCTTCAGGTTCTTCTAGACCTTAATCCTATTGTGGGATAGTCAATTATGATTCAAAGTAAAAATTAAAAAGAAAAAGAATAAAACCCAATAGTATTAAAAAGTAGTAAGAAAAAAAAAGAATTATTCAGGTTCTTCACACCTTAATCCAGTTGAAAGATCTCAATAATAAAAAAATAGCCATAAAAATGGATCAAAAATGAAAATGGAAAAGGCAAAAGTCCCAATAAGAAAAAGAAAAAGATATTCTGAGGCTTTCCCTTTAAAAAGAAAAGAAATAAAAAATAAATATACAAATATTACAAAATACTATGGGATTGAAGAGGAGGGATAAGACAGCTAAGAAAAAATAGAAAAAGAGCACACTGCATTTTATTTAATTATCCAAGGCTCTTATTATGGCTTCTCCACAAATTTCAAAGCCAAGCTTCAAATATTCAATTGTTGATAGAAGTCCCAAAGAACACCTGTAAAAACATTCTCCAGTGTTCTTCCCTCTATCTTATCAAGTTCCAGTGTCCTTGAGAGAGAGTTTTTCAGTTCTCTCAGCTTCAAATAAAGTATTTTTCAAGCCTCTAGTTGGCAGTGTTACAAAGTTTCTTTCATCCACTTCTCCTTCTTTCCCAGAAAAAGCATAATAAAAAAGAAGATATGTGTGTGTGTGTGTGTGTGTGTGTGTGTAAATTACTAAAGGGAGCCTCTATTCTAAAAAATAAAAAAAGTCAAAAAGGAGAAGAAGAATAGGTAAATATAAGAGGAAAAACCAGTCCAGTTAACAATTGCTAAATCGCAATAGAAGTTCAGTAAAAAAAAGTAAAAGTAAAAAGCCAAGCCTCACTTTGACATTTCTCTTTAAAAATCGCCGCTAAGTCAGTTTTGTCAAAAATCTTACAGATTTCTTCTCATTCTTAGGGTGTCCATTAGTCCCAAATATTAATAATAAAAAAAAAGTCCTCACCAAACCGATACACTTTCTCTTTCAATCTCTTCCTTCCGGAGCTGTCCCAGTTTCAGCAGCTTAATGGCTGCCTCTCCGCCGATGGTAAAAGGGCTTCTCCTGGATCAACCAGGGACTTTGCGATGTCCCTGGGATCAACAGAAAGCGCCCCTTACTATCACCGTCTCTATGGGACGGTTTAGGTCCATTGGGACCGACCAGGGGCGAAGATATCAGCTGCGATCTTGGAGCCCCGAGATTGCAGCTGTATTGCAGTGACGTGGCTCTGCCTTCTCCGAGTGAAATTTCTTTAGGGGTGCGGGGCGAAAAAAAGGTTGGGAACCACTGTTCTAGTCCAATGACCTGCTCCAGCAGGGTTAGAAGGGAGTGTGTGTGTATGTGTGTGCATGGCTGTCAAAACTCCAAAAACAGGTCAAGTAGCTCTGGGGAGGCCAGTCATAAATTAGAACACTTGCTAAACAACTGGTCATTAAGTGAGAACCACTTGTATTTGGTTTGCCAGTCACCTGGCTACGCCCACCCAGACACATGACCACCAAACCACAGCTACCAGGTCACGTGACCAGCAAGCCACACCCAGCCAGCAAGCCATGCCCAGCCAGTCATGTGACCAGCAAGCCACGCCCACCCAGTCACGTGATCAGCAAGCCAGACCCTCAAATTAGGCCACGCCCACAGAAATTTGAATCCCACCCCTGAATGGGGGGCACCCAGGATGAACTTGTAGCACCAAGGGGGTGGTGGACTGAAAAAGTTTGGGAACCATTGATGTAGAGTATGAAGAGAGTTGGTCCTAAAACACTGCCTTGGGGGACACCACTGTTGACAGGTACAGAATTTGATAGGACATTCCCAATTTTGACCATTTGTTGCCTGTTTCACAGGAATGCTTCTATCCAGTTATGCAGGTGTCCATATATACGATAAGATTTTTGTTTTAGGAGTAGTTTGTCATGTACCACTGAATCAAAGGCTTTACAGAAGTCTATGTAGAATGCGTCTATTGCTTTGCCCTGATCGAGTTGTGTAGTCCGTATGTTTTTGCAGTATAAGAGTTACAGATTACAGGATAGTTTTTTTCTGAAACCAAATTGTTTATTAGAAAGTTTTCCTCTTGTTTAATGTGATAATTGGTGCATTCAGTCTTTATCTGGTGGCATAAATTTTTGTATTTGCTTTTGAAGTTGGCAACAAGACTAGATTTGTTTTTCCACCAATGTGATTTATTTTTGGATTGAAACTTCCTTATTGTTATGGGTAATTTGTGTTTTATAGTTTGGTGGGTTGTTATTGGTACATATAATTTGATGACTCTTTTGACTTCAAGTAAAAATATGTTGTAATGGTCTTCAACAGTATTGCATCCAGTGAACAGAAGTTGCCAATCAAGAGATGAGAGATCATTGTCTATAAGATCATAGTTGCCTTTTTTGAAGTTATAATTGGGGATCCTGTCATTATGATGATTTTTGTGTGGACATATGTTGAGACAAAAGTCAATCATGTTGTGGTCACTGTTGGAAAAGGGTTCTTTAATTTGTATTCCGTAAATTGAGGTAATTTATGTAGAGTATGAAGAGAATTGGTCCTAGAACACTGCCTTGGAGGACACCACTATTGACAGGTACAGAATTTGATAGGACACTCCCAATTTTGACCATTTGTTGTCTGTTTGACAGGAATGCTTCTATCCAGTTATGCAGGTGTCCAGAGATACCATAAGATTTTAGTTTTAGTTTAGGAGTTTGTCATGTACCACTGAATCAAAGGCTTTACAGAAGACTGTGTAGATTGCGTCCATTGCTTTGCAGTTGTGTAGTCCATATATTTTTGCAGTGTAAGAGTTGCAGATTACATGATAGTTTTTTCCTGAAACCAAATTTTTTATTAGAGAGTAGGTTGTTTGTCTCTGAGTGGAGGATAATGGATTGGTTAATAATTGATTCCATGACTTTACAGGTGACGCAGCATAAAGAGATTGGTCTGTAATTTTCTAGGACTAGGCTGGGGTCTCCCTTTTGGAAGATGGGGATGACCGTTGCTAGTGACCATAGGTTTGGCAAGGAGCTGGTCCTGAAAGATTTTTCAAAGATCATGCTTAGAGGTTCTGCTATGGCAGTGGATAGCTTTTTAAAGAAGTAGGCACATATCCTGTCCGGTCCAATAGATAGGGATGGTTTTAGATTGCATAGTGCTTTTTCAACATTGTCTTCTGTAAAATCGATATGTATTAGATCATTGTAGTTTTCTGTGGTTCGGCTAGGAAATACTGAGCATGATCCATTGCTGTTTACAAGTACTGAGCCAAAGAATGTGTTAAAGATGTTGGCTTTAATGGTGTCGTTGTTGTAGTCTTTACCATTAGATCCTATCAGAGGTGGGATGGACCTTCAGTCTTTTAGTTTGTTGTTTACAAAATTGTAGAAAGCGCGGGTGGAATTGGTGCATAGAAGGTTTTGCTCTTGTTTAATGTGATAAATGGTGCATTCAGTCTTTATCTGGTGGCATAAATTTTTGTATTGGCTTTTGAAGTTGGCAACATGACCAGATTTGTTTTTCCTCCAGAGTGATCTCTTTTTGGATTGAAGCTTCCTTATTGTTATGTGTAATCTGTTTTTTTTTTGGGGGGAGTTGTTATTGGTACATATAGTTTGATGACTCTTTTGACTTCAAGTAAAAATATGTTGTAATGGTCTTCAACAGTATTGCATCCCTTGCGGTATGGCGAGATGCCCTTTCTGTCACCAATGTGGAGTTTTTTTCAGCAGATACATTTTCAGTGTGCCCAGAGACAGAAATATCTGCCTCTACCCAGGTTCAAAGTCACAGCCTCCTGATTGTGAGGGAAGAACTCCATCTCTAGGCCACTGCACTAATCCTTTTGATAGTATGGACCTACCTATAAAGACTATCTCAATGGAAGTATTATAGTTCATATTATATATGACTATAATATGAGACTTGAATCATCCATTATTATATATGACTTTGTTATGAGACTTGAATCACCCATTTTTGGTTTTGATAGGGGTAAAAAGTTGAGTGTCTCCTTAAGTCTCAATCGCCAGGTGTGCCTTAGGAATAGGGACAGGGCGCTCTCCTCTCAAGTTGTCAGGTCGGCCTACACTCTTCCCACCTCCTCTCCATCTCCGTGCTCGGAGATCAGGAGGGGGAGGTTCTTGCTCATCGCCTGAGCTCCGTCTTTCCTCATTTCCACTGTCTGCCGCTCTTGGTTGTCCTGGCCCCGTTCCTCTCTGCTAGCAAGCCGTTCAACTCCTGAGGGGCCTGGCCTGCCTCCTCCCCACATTCCTTCAAAGCCAACCAAGCCTCAGTCTTCAACTCCAGCTTGTCTTCCTCCAGAGATTCAGGGTCCGACGGGGACGTGACCAGCTCTCCATAATATTCTCATTGGTCCTCAAGTCTGCCTTTTCCAACAGAGCTATCCAATTCTATATTTGAGATCTACATATACAAAATCTTGCTACTTTATTATTTAGTAAGACTTGCTAATTCAAATTAGACTTTTTGAAAATTCTGTTTCAGTAATAATTTGGTAATATTTAAGTATTAATTTGCCCAGGAGTAATATTTTTCCTGTATTATGCCTTGGCATGTCATGTGGTAACATGGATTATTGCATCCAGCTTTTGTGGCCAAAATGTAAAAAAGATATTGAGACTCAAGAAAAAGTGCAGAGAAGAGCAACAAAGATGATTAGGGGACTGGAGACTAAAACATATAAAGAACAGTTGCTGGAATTGAGTATGTCTAATTTAATGAAAAGAAGGACTAGATAGCAGTTTTCCAATAGTTGAGACCGCAAATGAAAAACCATGGATGACATCAAGATGCTAAAAGTGCTAAATGTGGCTTTTAAATGCAGGGATATGCTGGCACTTAAAACTGCCAGAGCCAATTCGAAAAGCGTCATAAAAAGAGCAAAGAAAGCCCATAGTCAGAAAATTCAGAACTATTTTCAGGACCTGACAAACACTAAGTGTATGTGGCAAGGCATCCAGGCCATTATAAGATGGCTCCATTGTGTGGCAAGGGCGACACAGACTTTTAAAATGAGCTGAACAAAGTTTTTGGAAGATTTGAGGCATCCCTGCGAGGAAAGCTGTGCCCATCCTGATGAGCAAGTGATTAGCTTTGATACCACCGCTCTTCGGAGAACATTGCAGAAAGTTAATATTCGGAAAGCAGAGCCAGATAACATCCCTGGCTGAGTTCTTAGGAATGTGCAGACGAGTTGGCTTGTGTTCTCACAGATATTTTCAATCATTCACTGCAGCAAGCAATGGTCCTGTCATGTTTTAAAACAGCTATTATTTTGTCAGTGCCAAAAAAAAGTCTACAACTATGGGTCTCAATGATTACTGTCCAGTTGCACTCCCATCCATCATAATGAAATGTTTTGAGGGGCTGATTAAAAACATTATTGTATCCAGCCTCCCTCCAACATTTGACTCTCTTTAGTTTGCTTACTGTCCAAATCACTCTACAGAGGAAGTTATTTCTTCTGTTCTTTATCTGAACATGATACACCTAGAGGAAAGAAACACTCATGTGTGAATGCTGTTTGTTGATTTCAGTTTGGCATTTAACACGATCATCCCACAGCATCTAGCAGACAAACTGGGCCTTTTAGGCATCAATACTCCTTTGTGCAACTGGATTCTTATTGCCCTGCCCCAATATGTGCGAGTTGGGACTAATATTTTGAACACAATTTTTTTAAAACAAGTTTTATTCAATTTTTCCAAAACAATATTTAAAAAAAGCTCTTTTCAGTGTACAACATAATTCCAAGTCACCACTTTTACATGCAAATATGACAGTAATTATATATTCATTTTTACATTCAACATTCTGTCTTGTCCATTTTTAACTTAATTCTATTATTACTTCTCCATTTCAACTTTTACATAAGAAAAGAAACAAACACATTAATTCTGTTAAGTGATATTACTTTCATTCTAAGCATCGTCTCAATTCATTTCAATTTATTTCAGTTATATTTTTTAAACATTAACATTTCTTTTAAGTGTGGCATTTTCCAAAGTACTCTTTTCTCATTTTACCTCTCAACTTTTATATAAGAAAAGGAACAGGCAAGTTAATGCTATTCATTAATATTACTCTCATTCTAAACATCTTCTCAGTTCATTTCAATTTATTTCAAATGTATTTCTTAAGCCTTAACGTTTCTTTTAAACGTTGCCTTTTCCAAAGCATTCTTTTCTCATTTAAATCACTAATAGTTTCCATATCTTCATACTTATTCCCTTTTAATTCTTTTTTATCTTGTCAAATTTGCAATTCCATCGCATATTCTTTTCACAAAGTCTGGATTAATACAAGTTTTTCACATAAAACAAAACATAAATTTCCCCTCCTCTTTTACTAGTTTGGGGTGTCACCTCAGTGGTTTAAGTATGCCTTAATTCCCTCATCTGTAATTCCCAGTTAAACATCTATTTTACTTGGTTATTGTACTAATTAATCCCTAGAAAAGTAAACTACTTTACGTTGTACTTTTCAGTCAGATTCCGCAATGTATTTTCTCCTTTTACTTCCATAAAATTTTATTTATAGTATCAAAAAAATAAAATAAAAATAAAAAATAAAGAAACAATTAATCCATTTTGCTTGGTCACTGATATTAATCTCATTTTTAAACTCCACAATTTATTTCAATCATTTCAATATATATAATAAACATTAACCTTTCTTGTAATAATAAAAATAAGAAAATGCATTCATCTTCTAAAAAGATATCAGTGCCCCTCCCTCCTCTCAATAAACTATATTCTATAATTTGTAATTGCAAAGTACATTATTATTACCCCTCATATCAATGCATATCAACCCCTCTTAATTCATTAACTATTGTCCTGATGTATTCTAGGTAAAGAATTTTTTTCCTTTATTTTACAATTCCCATATTTCTTTCTTTCCTGTTCCTGTTCCTCATTACCTTTTGTTTTTCCAAATCTTTTCTCCCTCTGATTTATATCCCTCTCTCTATATATATTTTCCTTTCCCCTTTAGCTTTTTTGCTGTTTCTTTCTGTCTTTCCGATTTTCATAAATATGCCCCATTTTAGTTACTTTTTTAAATCTCCCATTTTTAATCCCCCTTCTTTTTCCTCTTCTTTGTGGTGTTCTTTGTGTTGATTGTCTATTTAAGATGACTTCTTCATGAACTAACTCCTCCTTCTCTGAGGTTTCTTCTTCATATTCTTCAATCGCCATTTCTATAGCTTTTAACTCAGAGGCAAGTGATTCACCTCTTGCATGTAGTAGTTCTTTCAAATTTTTAAGTTCTATTTTTAGATCCCACAGAGATATCATCGTTACACACTTTTATATCATATAGTCATTAAAATCCACCAATCACCAATCTTTTTCTTTTTTCTTCTTCAAACTTTCTGGATTAACAACTATTCCCAAACTGGGTTTATAGCAAAATCACCAATCAGTCCAACAATCCATATTTTTTTCTTTTGTTCTAATTCAATTTTCACTTTTTAGGATACTTGTTATATTGTTTCAATATTTCCTTTTCATTGTATCAGATCTGATTCATAGAGAAATAGGAACTTTCCCTTTTTCAGCTTAAATTTTTGTCCACCAGATGGCACTCTCCGTTATACAATGTCCTCACCTCCCCCCCCCCCCATTTTATTGTTCGGGGTTTTCCAAACCTCGGTATTGCAAAACAATAAAATCTTCAATTTGAATATTTCCCCCTTCTTTTTGAAAACTCCTAAGTCCAGCTTTAAATTGTGCCTGTTTGTTAGCAATGTATTTTAATTCAATTTGTTTGGATATCTTTTTCCGGCTTCTTCCAATCCTGGTTCGAAGCCCTGCTCAGCTGTCAAAGATATTTTCACTTTTTTTTCCTTTCCCTTTAAAAATCTGCCACTTTCTTATTCTTTCATAAAATTCTTAAAATACCGTCTTGGGGTACCTTTTAATTAATTGTTGCGCCAAGTTGCCCGGTTCTTATGTTGTTCTTATGTCTTCCTTCTCTCCTGCACAAATCTTAGTCTAGCTAAGTCCTCCTCTTCAGGGTGGCCATTTTAGACCACCGCTTGGTCGTCTTCAGGGGGAAAAATTGCCTAGCCCAGGGAGGGGGGATGCGACTCCCCTCAACCTGGCTGGCAGCTTTCCCTTACTCCGCCGCCCCTCCGAGGCAGCTTCAGCCCCTAATCACAGTGATTGGGGCTCTCCAACGAGAGCACAGACCAAAGCTGCGGACAGTCGCAGTCCCCAGTCCGTCGACGAAAAGGACTTTGAACACAATTTTCTTGAGCACAAGTTCGCCTCAGGGCTGTATTCTATGTCCGCTGTTGTTCACCCTGTTGACCCATAACTGTTGTGCTATGTTTACCACCAACTATATGGTGAAGTATGCAAACAATACAACAATAGTGAGTCTTATTCAAGATGAGTGAGGATGCTTACCGCAAGGAGGGAAAAGGATTAGTGAACGGTGTAACAAAAACAGCATCATTTTAAATGTAAGAAAAACTAAAGGGATTATTGTCAATTTCAGAAAAGGCAGGCACAACCACACCCTCTAAATATTAATAATTCACCTGTGAAGGTGCTTAGCAGCATAAAGATTCTGGGTGTGCAGCTAATGAGTAGGCTAGCTTGGTTGCTCAACAGTGAGACACTGGTGAAGCGGGCTCAACAGCATCTCCATTTTCTGCATCATGAGAAAACTTCATCTTCCTTCCACTTTGATTACCACTTTCTATAGGGAAGATTGAGAGCATCCTGTCGTATTGCATTACTGTCTGGTTTGGAAGAATTACCACTTCGGACAGGAAGGCAGTGCAGAGGTGGTGAGAATGGCAAAAAAGATTATTGCCAGTTCACTTCCTTCTATTCAGGACTTAACACAAAAGCCCGTGATGGCGAACCAAAGGCACGCATGCCGGAAGTGGCACGCAGAGCTATTTCTCTGGGCACTCGGAGCCATCGCCTGTTGCTCTTCCAGGTTCTGGCATGCCGGCCAGCTGGATTTCACGTGTGCATGTGCACCAAAAACCAGAAGAACAGCCGTCTGGTGCACATGCACATGCCAGGATGATCTTGTTTCCAACATGCACATGTTTCTGGTTTTTGGTGTGCATGTGGGTACAAAGACCAGCAATGGGAAGAGTTTTGGGCGCACATGCCAAAAGACCTGGAGAGGGGTAGAGCTGTGGGCCAGGATGGGTGGGCAGGGGCTTCCCTCCCTCTCTGCCTGAGTGGGATTCTTGTGTGGCCCCAGCCACAGCGCATCCATGCTCCAGAGCACCTGGCCAGCTTGAGTGCCTCAGAAGAGGGAGGGAAGCCCCACCTGCCGTCCTGGCCCACAGCTCTGCCCCTCTCCAGGCTGTTGCACTGTTGCTTCCAGGCAGGATGCTGGAGGAGGAGCTGCCGGCGGGGAGGCAAGCTGCCCAAATGGAGACACCACCAAAGGCCTGGGAGCGGCTGTGGTGGCTGCCCAGTCACTCCTGCCTTTGCCCTTGCGGCTGTGGCTGCTGCGGCTCCTGCCACCCCTGGGGGCTTGAGGACATGGGTTGAACCACGCACAGTGCCATCTCCCCAAAATAGCAGTAACGGCAGGCACAACAGGGCGAGAGACAGGAGCGAGAACTCTTGCTGCCCTTTCGCCCACGGTGGCAGGAGCAGTGGGCAGGGCAGTTGACTGCCCAGCCAGCAAATGCTTGCAGGAGGAATGCCAGGTTAAGAGGCGCAGTGTCCAAGAAGCAGTAACGCTTCCTTGGCAGAAGTTGGGGGGGCTGGGTTTTTGCTAGCTTCTTCTCTGTGCCGGGCTGGAGAGGGGCGCTTCATCCTGGCTAGAGTTGGGGTGAAGCTCTCCCACCTGCTGGGTCCCCAACACAAGCCTCAGGAACACCAACACCCCTTCCCTTCAAGGCCAGGAAGGGGCTCCAGCTTTCCAGCAGAGGGAGGCGGCATTCCCCACCTAACTTTCTCTCCCTGTCCCGGCTGTGGAACCGGTTGTCAATGAGGATGTCCCGCCATCCCAACGGGGACCAGGGGGACAGGCAGGGAGGTGCAAGGACCCCAAAAGGCCAGGTTGAGCCAACGCATGCACCTGGCCAGCTGGTCTGCACATCCGCACCAGAAACTGGAAGACCAGGCTCACCGGAAACCGGAAGTTCATCTGGTGGGGTTTTTTTTTGTTCCGGCATGCACACTCCCGTTTTGGTTAGCCATCACTGACATAAGCGATGCTTGGGCAGAGTCTGCAGGATTGTCTGGGATGCTACACATCCTCTTCACAACCAGTGTTCCTTGTTACTTTCTGGGTGGAGGCTTTGTGGTATCAGGTTCATCTAGATTCAGTCACATTTTTGTTTCATATAGCATCAACCTTGTGAATTGTCAGGTTTTTCTCTTCAAAGAAAAAGAAAATACATATTCAAAATGTATATGTATGATGCAGTTATATATTTATGTTTGTATATAGCATGTGTCTATGTGTGTTAAGTATGTGTATATACTTTCTCTTGAGAGCAGGCAACAGAATTTAATTTTTAATGTGGGCCAGTGTTTGCAGTAAAAAAAATGACAATAAAGTTATCTTTATTAAAGTTATTTCACAAAGAAGAGATGATCAACTTATTTTCCACAGCACCAGAAGGCAGGACAAGAAGCAATGGATGGAAATTATTCAAGAGAGAAGCAACTAGAACTAAGGAGAAATTTCCTGACAGAATAATTAATCAGTGGAAGGCCTTGCCTCCAGAAGTTGTGGATGTTCCCACACTGGAAGTTTTAAAGAAGAAATTGGGCAATCATTTGTTTGAAATGGTATAAGGCTTTCTGCCTGAGCAGCAGGTTGGACTAGAAGACCTCCAAGGTCCCTTCCAAATCTGTTATTCTGTTTTGTTGTGGGACTCTATTTAATTACTTGAATTGTAAGATGAGGGGGAAATATTTACTTTCAGACTTGGAAGGTGCTATTAATATCTTACAATAAAATCAGAACTATTACTTTTGGATGTGCTTATCTGGACTATCTTGCAATGCTGACATAAACCGAGTGTCTGAGAACTCATGGTTAAACTTGTTAGGAAGTGATACTCATGGATTTTTTTTCCTATTCTCTTAAATCTCTTGTGTTTCTTGGAAAACATCTCTGCAATTTGCAGAATCCCTTCAGTTTATAATAAAAGATTGTGATGAAAAGAGAATGGGAAAAATTAACGATCTAACACTTTTTTTCATCCTCAAAATATTCTTTTCCTAGTTTAATTGGAATTGTCTGAAACAAATATAAAATCCTTGGTAATATATTCATCTTAATTGTAGATATTCTCCCTATTAGAGATAACTGTAAATTTTCCAATTTTTTCAAATCTTTACGATCTGCTGTTTGAGTTTTTAGTAGTTATATTCTTTGAGTGTCCCACATCTTGCTGTCAGTTGTATTCCTAGATACTTAACTTTGTTTGTGATCTGGATGTTCAATCTCACTATCAATTCTTTCTTTTGTTTTTCCACCATATTTTTAACTAAAATCTTAGTTTTATCTTTCTTTATTTTCAAACCTGCTACCTGTCCATATTCTTCAATCTTTTCTATCAGTTTGGGTGCTGTTTTTAATGGTTCCGCTAGTATGAAAACCAGATCATCTGTGAATGCTTGTAACTTGTATTCCTCTTTTTTATTTTCATTCCCTTTATTTCACTGTCATCTCTAATATTTCTATTTAGTACCTCCAAAGTCAAGACAGAGGCGACAGCGGGCATTCTTGCCTAGTTCCTTTTTTAATATTGAAATTATCTGTTAAGTCTCCATTTATCATTACTTTAGCAGATTGCTTATGATATATTGCCTTTATAGCTTTAACAAATTTTCCACTAAATCCCATTTGTTCCATTTGTAATATCATAAACTGCCAATTTA